>NC_088397.1:31232679-31558929 GCF_034236695.1 Oncorhynchus nerka
GTGTGCTGCTATAGAGTACCAGGTCAAACAAGAAATGGTTCCAATTGTTTTTCCACCATTCATTTTTCCCATAAGGGATTTTAGTAGCACTTAAAAGAAAGGCTGTGCTTTGTGTAGGCTTACCTTGCGTTTTGCACAAAACAGTTCTCAACTCCGCTGCTATTTCCGTCGCATTGTTCTCAACACCAATATGCTGGTTAACTTTGCTATTAGGCACATAGCAACATTGTATAGGAAAAGGCACCTATTCAACAACAAACTGACGTTTCAGAACCACAGACAGCGATTGTTATCCAACACAGGAGAATGTGCATTTGTTATAAAATAATATTATTTTTATTAGTGTTGCACCATTGTTCTTACATAATATAAGGTAGCCTAGTGGTTAGAGCATTGGGCCAGTAACTGAAAGGTTGCTGGATAGAATCCCTGATCTGTCGTTCTGCCCCCTTAGCAAAGCAGTTAACCCAAAGACATGGACGTCGATTATGGCAGCCCCCCGCACCTCTCTGATTCAGAGGGGTTGTGTTAAATCTGGAAGACACATTTCAGATGTACAACTGATTAGGTATCTCCCTTTCCCTAATAATATACAATTTCAGTAGCACATGTCTTAGTGATGGACTGCACCATCCCCACGGCATCCACAATGGATTAGTCCACTCAGACAGGCGCGAATCAGACATGTCTTGTAGAGGTCGACCGATTCAGATTTTTCAACGCCGATACCGATTTATTGGAGGAACAAAAAAAAGCTGATCCCGATTAATCGGTCAATTTTTTTTTAATAAAAAATTTAAACGATTTAATCTGGATAGGTTTCTTTTTTTGCTGAGTTATTTATATATATATAAAAAAAGAAACAAAAAAACAAAAAAATACAAAAAAGAAACGTTCTCTCACTGTCAACTGCGTTTATTTTCAGCAAACTTAACCTGAAACTAGGGGACACTATTTTTATTTTTGGAAAAATATCGTTCCCAAAGTAAACCGCCTATTTCTCAGGACCAGATGCTAGAATATGCATATAATTGACAGCCTAGGATAGAAAACACTCTGAAGTTTCCAAAACTGTCAAAATATTGTCTGTGAATATAACAGAACTGATATTGCAGGTGAAACCCTGAGGAAAATCCAATCAGGAAGTGCCTCTTATTTTGAAACCGTTGTGTTCCTATGTACCCCTATTGACCATTGAAAGGGATATCAACCAGATTCCTTTGTCTACGTATTCCCTAAGGTGTCTACAGCATTTTGACGTAGTTTCACGCCTTAATGTTGAAGAATGAGCGTAAACGACTACATTGCGTAAGTGGCCAGCTGAGGGCTCTCAGAGTGATTCTTGCGTAAAAGACAGAGGTAGTCATTTTTCCTCTCGCTATACTGAAAAGCCAATTGTCCCGGTTGATATATTATCATTATCGAATAGATATTTGAAAAACACCTTGAGGATTGATTATAAAAAACGTTTGCCATGTTTCTGTCGATATTATGGATATAATTTAGATTTTTCTTTTCAGCATTGTCGTGACCGCTATTTCCGGTGGATTTCTCAACATAACGTGACCAACAAACTGATGTATTTTGGGTATAAAAATCATCTTTATGGAACAAAAGGAACATTTGCTGTCTAACTGGGAGTCTCGTGAGTGAAAACATCCGAAGATCATCAAAGGTAAACAATTAATTTGATTGCTTTTCTGATTTTCGTGACCAAGCTTCCTGCTGCTAGCTGGACATAATGCTATGCTAGGCTATCGATAAACTTACACAGACGCTTGTCTTGCTTTGGCTGTAAAGCATAATTTCAAAATCTGAGATGACAGGGTGATTAACAAAAGGCTAAGCTTTGTTTCACTATATTTCACTTGTGATTTCATGAATATTAATATTTTCTAGTAATATTTTTTGACCGTTGCGCTATGCTAATTAGTGTAGTTGATGACAATTCTCCCGGATCTGGGATGGGTAGTTCCAAGAGGTTTTGTGCAAATATTTGTATGAACATAACAAGATTTAACAACTGAGACATAAACTGAACAAGATCCACAGACATGTGACTAACATAAATTGAATAATGTGTCCCTGAACAAAGGGGGGGTCAAAAAAGTAACATCAGTATCTGGTATGGCCACCAGCTGCATTAAATACTGCAGTGCATCTCCTCATGGACTGCACCAGATTTGTCAGTTCTTGCTGTGAGATGTTACCCCACTCTTCCATCAAGGTGTCTCACAGTACATACATTGCAATTTATTGCCCTGGCCACATCTGCAGTCCTCATGCCTCCTTGCAGCATGCCTAAGGCATGTTCACGCAGATAAGCAGGGACCCTGGGCATCTTTCTTTTGGTGTTTTTCAGAGTCCATAGAAAGGCCTCTTTAGTGTCCTAAGTTTTCATAACTGTGACCTTAATTGCCTACCATCGGTAAGCTGTTAGTGTCTTAATTAACGACCGTTCCACAGGTGCATGTTCATTCATTTTTTTATGGTTCATTGAACAAGCATGGGAAACAGTGTTTAAACCCTTTACTATGAAGATCTGTTCAGTTATTTGGATTTTTACGAATTATCTTTGAAAGACAGGATCCTGAAAAGGGGCCGTTTCTTTTTTTGTTGAATTGTAATAATGACAATTACAACAATACTGAATGAACACTTTTATTGTAACTTAATATAATACATAAATAAAGTCAATTTAGTCTCAAACACATAAGGAAACATGTTCAATTTGGTTTAAATAATGCAAAAACCCAAGTGTTGGAGAAAGTAAAAGTGCAATATGTGCCATGTAAAAAAGCTAACGTTTAAGTTCCTTGCTCAGAACATGAAGAGGGAAACGAGGCGGTGTTCTGGTCAGACTCCGAAAAAGGGCACATCGCGCACCACTCCCCAGCATTCTTCTTGCCAATGTCCAGTCTCTTGACAACAAGGTTGACGAAATCCGAGCAAGGGTAGCATTCCAGAGGGACATCAGAGACTGCAACGTTCTCTGCTTCACAGAAACATGGCTTACTGGGAAGACGCTATCCGATGCGGTGCAGCCAACGGGTTTCTCCACGCATCGCGCCGACAGAAACAAACATCTTTCTGGTAAGAAGAGTGGCGGGGGCGTATGCCTCATGACTAACGAGACATGGCGTGATGAAGGAAACATACAGGAACTCAAATCCTTCTGTTCACCTGATTTAGAATTCCTCACAATCAAATGTAGACCGCATTATCTTCCAAGAGAATTCTCCTCGATTATAATCACAGCCGTATATATCCCCCCCCAAGCAGACACATCGATGGCTCTGAACGAACTTTATTTAACTCTTTGCAAACTGGAAACCATTTATCCGGAGGCTGCATTCATTGTAGCTGGGGATTTTAACAAAGCTAATCTGAAAACAAGACTCCCTAAATTTTACCAGCATATCGATTGCGCAACCAGGGGTGGTAAAACCTTGGATCATTGTTACTCTAACTTCCGCGACGCATATAAGGCCCTGCCCCGCCCCCTTCGGAAAAGCTGACCACGACTCCATTTTGCTGATCCCTGCCTACAGGCAGAAACTAAAACAAGAGGCTCCCACGCTGAGGTCTGTCCAACGCTGGTCAGACCAAGCTGACTCCACACTCCAAGACTGCTTCCATCACGTGGACTGGGACATGTTTCGTATTGCGTCAGATGGAAATATTGACGAATACGCTGATTCGGTGTGCGAGTTCATTAGAACGTGCGTCGAAGATGTCGTTCCCATAGCAACGATAAAAACATTCCCAAACCAGAAACCGTGGATTGATGGCAGCATTCGCGTGAAACTGAAAGCGCGAACCACTGCTTTTAATCAGGGCAAGGTGTCTGGTAATATGTCCGAATATAAACAATGCAGCTATTCCCTCCGCAAGGCTATTAAACAAGCTAAGCGTCAGTACAGAGACAAAGTGGAATCTCAATTCAATGGCTCAGACACAAGAGGCATGTGGCAGGGTCTACAGTCAATCACGGACTACAAGAAGAAACCCAGCCCAGTCACGGACCAGGATGTCTTGCTCCCAGGCAGACTAAATAACTTTTTGCCCGCTTTGAGGACAATACAGTGCCACTGACACGGCCTGCAACGAAAACATGCGGTCTCTCCTTCACTGCAGCCGAGGTGAGTAAGACATTTAAACGTGTTAACCCTCGCAAGGCTGCAGGCCCAGACGGCATCCCCAGCCGCGCCCTCAGAGCATGCGCAGACCAGCTGGCCGGTGTGTTTACGGACATATTCAATCAATCCCTATACCAGTCTGCTGTTCCCACATGCTTCAAGAGGGCCACCATTGTTCCTGTTCCCAAGAAAGCTAAGGTAACTGAGCTAAACGACTACCGCCCCGTAGCACTCACTTCCGTCATCATGAAGTGCTTTGAGAGACTAGTCAAGGACCATATCACCTCCACCCTACCTGACACCCTAGACCCACTCCAATTTGCTTACCGCCCAAATAGGTCCACAGACGATGCAATCTCAACCACACTGCACACTGCCCTAACCCACCTGGACAAGAGGAATACCTATGTGAGAATGCTGTTCATCGACTACAGCTCGGCATTCAACACCATAGTACCCTCCAAGCTCGTCATCAAGCTCGAGACCCTGGGTCTCGACCCCGCCCCTGTGCAACTGGGTACTGGACTTCCTGACGGGCCGCCCCCAGGTGGTGAGGGTAGGCAACAACATCTCCTCCCCCCCGCTGATCCTCAACACGGGAGCCCCACAAGGGTGCGTTCTGAGCCCTCTCCTGTACTCCCTGTTCACCCACGACTGCGTGGCCATGCACGCCTCCAACTCAATCATCAAGTTTGCGGACGACACAACAGTGGTAGGCTTGATTACCAACAACGACGAGACGGCCTACAGGGAGGAGGTGAGGGCCCTCGGAGTGTGGTGTCAGGAAAATAACCTCACACTCAACGTCAACAAAACTAAGGAGATGATTGTGGACTTCAGGAAACAGCAGAGGGAACACCCCCCCTATCCACATCGATGGATCAGTAGTGGAGAGGGTAGCAAGTTTTAAGTTCCTCGGCATACACATCACAGACAAACTGAATTGGTCCACTCACATTGACAGCGTCGTGAAGAAGGCGCAGCAGCGCCTCTTCAACCTCAGGAGGCTGAAGAAATTCGGCTTGTCACCAAAAGCACTCACAAACTTCTACAGATGCACAATCGAGAGCATCCTGGCGGGCTGTATCACCGCCTGGTACGGCAACTGCTCCGCCCTCAACCGTAAGGCTCTCCAGAGGGTAGTGAGGTCTGCACAACGCATCACCGGGGGCAAACTACCTGCCCTCCAGGACACCTACACCACCCGATGTTACAGGAAGGCCATAAAGATCATCAAGGACATCAACCACCCGAACCACTGCCTGTTCACCCCGCTATCATCCAGAAGGCGAGGTCAGTACAGGTGCATCAAAGCTGGGACCGAGAGACTGAAAAACAGCTTCTATCTCAAGGCCATCAGACTGTTAAACAGCCACCACTAACATTGAGTGGCTGCTGCCAACACACTGTCATTGACACTGACCCAACTCCAGCCACTTTAATAATGGGAATTGATGGGAAATGATGTAAATATATCACTAGCCACTTTAAACAGTGCTACCTTATATAATGTTACTTACCCTACATTATTCATCTCATATGCATATGTATATACTGTACTCTAGATCATCGACTGCATTCTTATGTCACTAGCCACTTTAACTATGCCACTTTGTTTACTTTGTCTACATACTCATCTCATATGTATATACTGTACTCGATACCATCTACTGTATGCTGCTCTGTACCATTGTTAGTAATTGGATATGTAGATGGGTGAGCCGGTCAAGGATCGATTCAGACTAAGTGGTAAATTTTATGACAAGTAAACAGTTTATTCAGTGTGAAAATATGTAGTACAGCGTAATTACGGCTCTTCCGTTAGTTCGTGTGGAACGGCAGGCAGAGAGTGCGTAAACAGTCAGCACAGCTCTTATATACGTCACAGAAAGTAGGTTGACCCTAGGAAGATCGGATCTCCGGTTTGGTTCGGCTGGTTGTAGTCTGTAGTCTTCCGCCATTGGCTCAGTTGTCTGTCCGTCATCGTAGGATCTTCTTCGGGCACACAGTGTTCGGTTAAAAAAGGGAGATTATGTGTGTAATGTGGGAACTATCCTGTAGGGGACCCCACAGGCTTTACTGTGAAAATACGTTGCTATGTGTTGTCTCAGTTATAACAATGCAATAGCCATATATTTAGCAGTAGGTTGGTCTCCTGCATAATAGCAATTCTTTACACCATCACTCATTCATATATCCTTATGTACATATTCCTTATCCCCTTACACTGTGTATAAGACAGTAGTTTTGGAATTGTTAGTTAGATTACTTGTTGGTTATCACTGCATTGTCGGAACTAGAAGCACAAGCATTTCGCTACACTCGCATTAACATCTGCTAACCATGTGTATGTGACAAATAAAATTTGATTTGATTTGACAACATATGAAAGCTGGTGGTTCCTTTTAACATGAGTCTTTAATATTCCCAGTTAAGAAGTTTTAGGTTGTAGTTATTATAGAAATTATAGGACTATTTCTCTCTATACCATTTGTATTTCATATACCTTTGACTATTGGATGTTCTTATAGGCACTTTAGTATTGCCAGCCTAATCTCAGGAGTTGATAGGCTTGAAGTAATAAACAGCGCTGTGCTTCAAGCATTGTGAAGAGCTGCTGGCAAACGCAGGAAAGTGCTGTTTGAATGAATGCTTACGAGCCTGCTGCTGCCTACCACCGCTCAGTCAGACTGCTCTATCGAATATCAAATCATAGACTTAATTAATATAATAAACACATAGAAATACAAGCCGTAGGTCATTAATATGGTCAAATCCGGAAACGATAATTTCAAAAACAAAACGTTTATTCTTTCAGTGAAATCTAGAACCGTTACGTATTTTATCGAACGGGTGGCAACCCTAAGTCTAAATATTGCTGTTACATTGTACAACCCTCAATATTATTTCATAATTATGTAAAAATCAGGCAAATTAATTACGATCTTTGTTAGGAAGAAATGGTCTTCACACAGTTCGCAACGAGCAAGGCGGCCCAAACTGCTGCATATACCCTGACTCTGCTTGCACTGAACGCAAGAGAAGTGACACAATTTCCCTAGTTAATATTACCTGCTAACATGAATTTAATTGAACTAAATATGCAGGTTTAAAAAAAGATACTTGTGTATTGATTTTAAGAAAGGCATTGATGTTTACGGTTAGGTACATTGGTGCAACAACAGTGCTTTTTTCGCAAATGCACTTTTGTTAAATCATCACCCGTTTGGCGAAGTTGAAGTAGGCTGTGATTCGATGATAAATTAACAGGCACCGCGTTGATTATATGCAATGGAGGACAAGCTAGTTAAACTAGTAATATCATCAACCATGTGTAGTTAACTACTGATTATGTGAAGATTGATTGTTTTTTATAAGATAAGTTTATTGCTAGCTAGCAACTTAAGTTGGCTCCTTGCTGCACTCGCGTAACAGGTGGTCATCCTGCCACGTGTAACTGATGTGAAATGGCTAGCTAGTTAGCGGTGGTGCGCGCTAATAGCGTTTAAATCAGTGACGTCACTCACTCTGAGACCTTGAAGTAGTTGTTCCCCAAATCTTTTCAGTCTCCTGAGGGGGAAAAGGTGTTGTCGTGCCCGCTTTACGACTGTCTTGGTGTGTTTGGACCATGATAGTTCGTTGGTGATGTGGACACCAAGGAACTTGAAACTCACGACCCGCTACATTACAGCCCCGTCGATGTTAACCTCTTGCTTCTACTCAACTAGAGCTCTGGAAATGCAAATGCGCTACGCTAATAGTATTAGTTAAAACTCAAAAGTTCATTAAAATACACATGCAGGGTATCGAATTAAAGCTACACTCGTTGTGAATCCAGGCAACAAGTCAGATTTTTAAAATGCTTTTCGGCGAAAGCATGAGAAGCTATTATCTGATAGCATGTAACACCCCAAAAGACCCACAGGGGACGTAAACAAAATAATTAGCATTTCGGCGTTACACAAACCGCACAATAAAATAGAAAACATTCATTACCTTTCACGGTCCTAGACCTAAGGAGATACGGTGCCCTGCATGTGTTTGACCAAGAAAAAACTCGAAGGGAAATGACAAGACTCTAGACACCGTGTGGAAGCTGTAGGTACTGCAACCTCAGTCAATTAATTGTGGTTCACCTTTATCAATGGGTTCAAGTAGCGCATGGATATATTTTCCCATTTTCAGTGATCAGTTTTTCCTGTGCTTTTCGATGTAAATGCCGTTCTGGTAAAGCCACAGCAGTGATTTAACCAGTTTTATAAACGTCTGAGTGTTTTCTATCCACACAGACTAAGCAAATGCATATACTATATTCCTGGCATGAGTAGCAGGGCGCTGAAATGTTGCGCGATTTTTAACAGAATGTTCAAAAAAGTAGAGGGTCGACTTAAGAGGTTAATGGGTGCTTGTTCGGCCGGCCCTTTCCTGTAGTCCACAATCAGCTCCTTTGTCTTGCTCACATTGAGGGAGAGGTTGTTGTCCTGCCACCACACTGCGTCGAGAGGGTGTTCTCCGCTGCTGGTCTGCACCATCTCATGGACCTGAAGCAACAGACTCTGTAGGCATTTTTAATTTAATTGTAAGTATTTCACATTTATAGACTAATTATTTAATACAACAAAATGTTGTTTAAATGCTGAGCGCTTAATGTTCCAGCCAACCTAGTGTGTCGCACTCGCAAATACTTCACAATTGATTTATTTGTAGGCTACAGACTTGAAATAATTTAAATAATAGGCTCAACTCCAGTCACATATTATGGTTACAACCAAGTTCGAGTTAACGTTAGAGAGAAACTAGATAGCTTGGAGAAGTTAGCCTAGCTAGCTAGCTGTGACTTTCAGTTAATGCTGTCATTCACATGAAAATTGGAGTGTGTTTGCTAACTAAAGTCAGTATAAATATGCATGCGGAATTAACCAGCAACTATTTATGTTCATAATACGCTCCCACGTGTGAATGAATTAGATCAGCTAATGTCAGTCAACCACTAGCCCTTGATCATGACTCAGTTCCATTACATTATACATAAGTCGCATAAGAGTCAAGGCATTTTCTGTAGGGGGAGTTTTGTTAAGAGCTCCGAAGCTCAACCTGAACATTAACACGTGGCGCTTGTGGTATGTTTTTGGAACCATAATGACCTTATCTTTCATATCAGCGAGAATTTTTTAAATTTTTTAAAACAAGGTTAAATTCATACAAACTTTGATAGGGTTAGTGTTTCCACACGGTCATATGTCCATGTTACAGCGCTTGTTTACGGAAAACATATGGAAGACGAGGCGACCGCCTGTGTTAAGCTATCTAGCATGCTCTGAACAACTGTGTGTAAGCGTAACTCAGGAAGTGTAGCGGAAGTGTAGTTTCCTCAGATGGAGGCACTCTAAGCTGGTATGGATCTGTGCAAAACTGCTACAGTAAGTGTATCTTTTATTTGAAGTATTCTTTCTCGCTGATGAAAGATAAGGGCCATGTACACTGCTCAAAAAAATGAAGGGAACACTTAAACAACACAATGTAACTCCAAAATTAGGAAGAAGGCAGAATGCCGCCTACTAGTCAATCAACATCTAGGTCATTTAAAAAATATATTGTTATATATTTAACTTGGCAAGTCAGTTAGGAAGAAATTCTTATTTACAATGACTGCCTATCCCGGGCCAAATCTGGACGACACTGGGCCAATTGTGCGCCGCCCTATGGGACTCCCAATCACGGCCGGATGTGATACAGCCTGGAATCGAACCAGGGACTGTAGTGATGCCTCTTGCTCTGAGATGCAGTGCCTTAGACCGCTGCACCACCATTTCTCATGCACAGTAGCTTGCCGGAAGATACCGACCGTTACGCTTGTTTACACTGAGCTGCACTGGGGTCAGAATGCGATCCTGGTTACATTAAGACACAGTGGAGCCGGCACGAGATATGGGTCGTAAAACATACTGTAATGCAGGGATGGGATATGCCTCTGTACTCCAGGTTTTACTTTTATCAACACTGCTCCATCGAAAATATTAAAATACTGCTAGTTTTCCAGGAAAACAGCCTTTTTCGTCCTCATGCTAGCTTGTAGTAGCCACCGCAGAAATTTTGGAATGGCAGTGTCAGCCAATCAGCTCCTTTGTGTTGTTGAACCACAAAGTCATAAACCCCGCCTATTTCGACAATTTCTTTAAAACTAACCCTAACCATACTGCTAACATTATGCCTAACCATAACCTTAAATTAAGGTTTTGTTTTCCTGAATTTTACGAGATAGGCCATTTTGACTTTGTTATTTTTACTAGTTACCACAGCCACAATGTGCCAATCTATAATGCCTGCTGTGGCTACTGCCAGCTAGCACGATGACAAAAAGGGCAGTAAATGAATACACCCCAGGTAGTTTGGGT
This sequence comes from Oncorhynchus nerka, assembly GCF_034236695.1. Classification (NCBI taxonomy): domain Eukaryota; kingdom Metazoa; phylum Chordata; class Actinopteri; order Salmoniformes; family Salmonidae; genus Oncorhynchus; species Oncorhynchus nerka. The sequence continues at coordinate 31,243,214 of NC_088397.1, forward strand.
CCCAGATGCTGATTGGCTGAAAGCTGTGGTATATCAGACAATATACAACAGGTATGATGAAACATTACTTGTTTACTGTTCTAATTGTGTTGGCAAACAGTTTATACACTGAACAAAAATAGAAACGCAAACATGTTAAGTGTTGGTCCCATGTTTCATGAGCTGAAATAAAAGATCCCATAAATGTTCTATACGAACAAAACGCTTATTTCTTTAAAAAGTTGTGCACAAATTTGTTTTTTTTGCCAAGATAATTACATTTACATTTAAGTCATTTAGCAGACGCTCTTATCCAGAGCGACTTACAAATTGGTGCATTCACCTTATGACATCCAGTGGAGCAGCCACTTTACAATAGTGCATCTAAATCTTTTAAGGGGGGTGAGAAGGATTACTTTATCCTATCCTAGGTATTCCTTAAAGAGGTGGGGTTTCAGGTGTCTCCGGAAGGTGGTGATTGACTCCGCTGTCCTGGCGTCGTGAGGGAGTTTGTTCCACCATTGGGGGGCCAGAGCAGCGAACAGTTTTGACTGGGCTGAGCGGGAACTGTACTTCCTCAGTGGTAGGGAGGCGAGCAGGCCAGAGGTGGATGAACGCATTGCCCTTGTTTGGGTGTAGGGCCTGATCAGAGCCTGGAGGTACTGAGGTGCCGTTCCCCTCACAGCTCCGTATGCAAGCACCATGGTCTTGTAGCGGATGCGAGCTTCAACTGGAAGCCAGTGGAGAGAGCGGAGGAGCGGGGTGACGTGAGAGAACTTGGGAAGGTTGAACACCAGACGGGCTGCGGCGTTCTGGATGAGTTGTAGGGGTTTAATGGCACAGGCAAGGAGCCCAGCCAACAGCGAGTTGCAGTAATCCAGACGGGAGATGACAAGTGCCTGGATTAGGACCTGCGCCGCTTCCTGTGTGAGGCAGGGTCGTACTCTGCGGATGTTGTAGAGCATGAACCTACAGGAACGGGCCACCGCCTTGATGTTAGTTGAGAACGACAGGGTGTTGTCCAGGATCACGCCAAGGTTCTTAGCGCTCTGGGAGGAGGACACAGTGGAGTTGTCAACCGTGATGGCGAGATCATGGAACGGGCAGTCCTTCCCGGGAGGAAGAGCAGCTCCGTCTTGCCGAGGTTCAGCTTGAGGTGGTGATCCGTCATCCACACTGATATGTCTCCCAGACATGCAGAGATGCGATTCGCCACCTGGTCATCAGAAGGGGGAAAGGAGAAGATTAATTGTGTGTCGTCTGCATAGCAATGATAGGAGAGACCATGTGAGGTTATGACAGAGCCAAGTGACTTGGTGTATAGCGAGAATAGGAGAGGGCCTAGAACAGAGCCCTGGGGGACACCAGTGGTGAGAGCACGTGGTGAGGAGACGGATTCTCACTACGCCACCTGGTAGGAGCGACCTGTCAGGTAGGACGCAATCCAAGCTTGGGCCGCGCCGGAGATGCCCAACTCGGAGAGGGTGGAGAGGAGGATCTGATGGTTCACAGTATCGAAGGCAGCCGATAGGTCTAGAAGGATGAGAGCAGAGGAGAGAGAGTTAGCTTTAGCAGTGCGGAGTGCCTCCGTGATACAGAGAAGAGCAGTCTCAGTTGAATGACTAGTCTTGAAACCTGACTGATTTGGATCAAGAAGGTCATTCTGAGAGAGATAGCGGGAGAGCTGGCCAAGGACGGCACGTTCAAGAGTTTTGGAGAGAAAAGAAAGAAGGGATACTGGTCTGTAGTTGTTGACATCGGAGGGATCGAGTGTAGGTTTTTTCAGAAGGGGTGCAACTCTCGCTCTCTTGAAGACGGAAGGGACGTAGCCAGCGGTCAGGGATGAGTTGATGAGCGAGGTGAGGTAAGGGAGAAGGTCTCCGGAAATGGTCTGGAGAAGAGAGGAGGGGATAGGGTCAAGCGGGCAGGTTGTTGGGCGGCCGGCCGTCACAAGACGCGAGATTTCATCTGGAGAGAGAGGGGAGAAAGAGGTCAGAGCACAGGGTAGGGCAGTGTGAGCAGAACCAGCGGTGTCGTTTGACTTAGCAAACGAGGATCGGATGTCGTCGACCTTCTTTTCAAAATGGTTGACGAAGTCATCTGCAGAGAGGGAGGAGGAGGGGGGGGGATTCAGGAGGGAGGAGAAGGTGGCAAAGAGCTTCCTAGGGTTAGAGGCAGATGCTTGGAATTTAGAGTGGTAGAAAGTGGCTTTAGCAGCAGCGACAGAAGAGGAAAATGTAGAGAGGAGGGAGTGAAAGGATGCCAGGTCCGCAGGGAGGCGAGTTTTCCTCCATTTCCGCTCGGCTGCCCGGAGCCCTGTTCTGTGAGCTAGCAATGAGTCGTCGAGCCACGGAGCGGGAGGGGAGAACCGAGCCGGCCTGGAGGATAGGGGACATAGAGAGTCAAAGGATGCAGAAAGGGAGGAGAGGAGGGTTGAGGAGGCAGAATCAGGAGATAGGTTGGAGAAGGTTTGAGCAGAGGGAAGAGATGATAGGATGGAAGAGGAGAGAGTAGCGGGGAGAGAGAGCGAAGGTTGGGACGGCGCGATACCATCCGAGTAGGGGTAGTGTGGGAAGTGTTGGATGAGAGCGAGAGGGAAAAGGATACAAGGTAGTGGTCGGAGACTTGGAGGAGTTGCAATGAGGTTAGTGGAAGAACAGCATCTAGTAAAGATGAGGTCGAGCGTATTGCCTGCCTTGTGAGTAGGGGGAAGGTGAGAGGGAGAGGTCAAAAGAGGAGAGGAGTGGAAAGAAGGAGGCAGAGAGGAAAGAGTCAAAGGTAGACGTGGGGAGGTTAAAGTCGCCCAGAACTGTGAGAGGTGAGCCGTCCTCAGGAAAGGAGCTTATCAAGGCATCAAGCTCATTGATGAACTCTCCGAGGGAACCTGGAGGGCGATAAATGATAAGGATGTTAAGCTTGAAAGGGCTGGTAACTGTGACAGCATGGAATTCAAAGGAGGCGATAGACAGATGGGTAAGGGGAGAAAGAGAGAATGACCACTTGGGAGAGATGAGGATCCCGGTGCCACCACCCCGCTGACCAGAAGCTCTCGGGGTGTGCGAGAACACGTGGGCGGACGAAGAGAGAGCAGTAGGAGTAGCAGTTGTTATCTGTGGTGATCCATGTTTCCGTCAGTGCCAAGAAGTCGAGGGACTGGAGGGAGGCATAGGCTGAGATGAACTCTGCCTTGTTGGCCGCAGATCGGCAGTTCCAGAGGCTACCGGAGACCTGGAACTCCACGTGGGTCGTGCGCGCTGGGACCACCAGATTAGGGTGGCCGCGGCCACGCGGTGTGGAGCGTTTGTATGGTCTGTGCAGAGAGGAGAGAACAGGGATAGACAGACACATAGTTGACAGGCTACAGAAGAGGCTACGCTAATGCAAAGGAGATTGGAATGACAAGTGGACTACACGTCTCGAATGTTCAGAAAGTTGAGCTTACGTAGCAAGAATCTTATTGACTAAAATGATTAAAAATGATACAGTACTGCTGAAGTAGCCTAGCTGGCAGTGGCTGCGTTGTTGACTTTGTAGGCTAGCTGGCAGTGGCTGCGTTGTTGATTCGGCGGCTAGCTGGCTAGTGTTGATAATGGGATATGATAAAGGGTGAGTCGGTCAAGGATCGATGCAGACAAGGTGGTAGATTGTACGACAAGCGACAGGTTTATTTCAGAGTGGAGATATCTGGTACAGCGTATATACGGGCCCCTCTGTTAGCTCATCAGAGACTAGCAAAAAAGACACTAGTTAACAATGGGTACAAGCTTCATATACAGAACAGAAAGTAGGTTGATATCTAGGAGATCGGATCTTCGGATTGGATCAGGCTGGGGTGTAGTCATCCGGCATTGGCTCTGTTGTCTGTCCGTCATCGTAGAATCCTGCCATGCCTGTTCTTGGTCGTCACACCATGTTCAGCTGAAAAGGAGATTTGGTGTGTGCGCTATCCTCAATCACACAATGTTCGGCTGGGAGGGAAATTATGTGTGTGTGCTTAGTTTGTCTCTAAGTCTAGGCTTTCTGCCAATGTGTGGGTGTCTTTTTTGGGTGTCCTCGGCAGCTATGTGTGTACTGTATGTGCGTCGTCCCTGTCTTCTGGGGTCAGTTTGTAAGAGCGTATGCGTCCCTGTCCTGTCCTCGAGAGTCCGTGTGTAATGTGTGTGCGTCCCTATCTTCTGGGGAGTTGTGGCCGAACTGATGGCTAGCACCTGTGGCTAGGAGTATCCTGTTGTGACAGTGTTCTGGATGATTACAGTGAGTGTGTGTGTGAGAAATATCCTGTATGGTGCCCGACCTGTTTTACTATGAAAATACGTTGTCTCAGCTATAGTAGTGTAATGTCACCTACATAGGAATTAATAGTAATGTAGTGTCACCTACATAGGAATTAGCAGTCCTCTACACTAGCTAGCAGTGTTGATTACGTTACGTTGCGTTAAAAGAACGACAATAGCTGGCTAGGTAACCTAGAAAATCGCTCTAGACTACACAATTATCTTTGATACAGAGACGGCTATGTAGCTAGCTATGTAGCTAGCTACGATCAAACAAATCAAACCGTTGTACTGAAATGAAATGAAATGAAAATGTGATACTACCTGTGGAGCGAGGCGGAATGCGACCGGGTTGTTGAGTTCTAATCGGTAGACGTTGGCTAGCTGTTGGCTAGCTAGCAGTGTCTCCTACGTTAAGGACGACAAATAGCTGGCTGCGTTGTTGATTCAGGGGCTACCTGGCTAGCTAGCTAGCAGTGTTGATTACGTTACGTTGCGTTAAAAGAACGACAATACCTGGCTAGGTAACCTGGCTAGGTAACCTAGAAAATCGCTCTAGACTACACAATTATCTAAACAATTATCTTTATCCTATCCTTCCACCTGACAGGTGTGGCATATCAATAAGCTGATTAAACAGCATGATCATTATTACACAGGTGCACCTTGTACTGGGGACAATAAAATGGCACTCTAAAAGGTGAGGTTGTCACACAACACAATGCCACATATTTCTTGTTTTGAGGGAGTGTGCAATTGGCTTGCTGATTGCAAGAATGTCCCAGAACTGTTGCCAGAGAATTTAATGTTAATTGCTCTATCATAACTGCCTCCAACATCGCTCAAAATGTCCCACTTCTTCCATGGCCTGCATACTCACAAGACCTGTCACCAATTGAGCATGTTTGGGATGCTCTGGATCGACGTGTATGGCAGCATGTTCCAGTTCCCGCCAATACCCAGCAACTTTGCAAAGCCATTGAAGAGGAGTAGCACAACATTCCACAGGCCACACTCAATAGCCTGATCAACTCAATACAAGGGACATGTGTCGTGCCAGATACTGATACTGACTGTCAATACAAAGGACATGTGTCACACAGATACTGACTGGTTTTCTGATCCACGCCCCTTATTTTTTATTTTTTTAAAGTTATCTGTGACCAACAGATGCATATTTGTATATGCATCTGCGCCTAATGCATTTATTTCAATTGACCGATTTCCTTACTGATCTATAACTCAGTAAAATCATTGAAATTGTTGCTTTTATATTTTTGTTCAGTATAATAGCAATAAGGCACCTCGTGGCTAAGAACAGCCCTTAGCCGTGGTATATTGGCCATATACCACACCTCCTTGGGCCTTATTGCTTAAATATAAGTAAGGGCTGTTCTTATGCACTGCATGGAAGCGGAGTGCCTTGATACAGCCCTTAGCAGTGGTATATTGGCCATATACCACAAACCCCGAGGTGCCCTATTGCTATTATAAGCCAGTTATCAACAAAATGTAACTGTAAACAGGTAGGTTTGTGTCATACCCATGGTATATTGTCTGATATACACACCGCTGGAATGCTGTTTCAGCCAATCAGCATTCATGACTCAAACTACACTGTTTAGCTAACTAGTTACAGTAGTATCTGAAGAGTTTAGAGAATCACCTTCAAAGTACTAGCCTAAATAATTTTTGTATTAAATGTAATAAATTCATAACTCAAAATGACCATTGGAGAAAAGAGATAGATCTTCTCACATCCCCCAAATAACAATTACATTGAAAACCAGATGGGGGTTGTCAGTGCCCTGGCTGTTGTTAGTAATTAGATATTTAGAGGGGTGAGCCGGTCAAGGATCGATTCAGACAAAGTGGTAAATTGTATGACAAGCGACAGTTTATTCAGAGTGAAGATATCTAGTACAGCGTAATTACGGCTCTCCCGTTAGCTCGCACAGAACAGCAGGAAAAGAGGCCGTTAACAATCAGCACAGCCCTAATATATGGCACAGAAAGTAGGTTGATTCTAGAAGATCGGATCTTTGGATTGGTTCAGGCTGGGTGTAGTCTGTAGTCTTCCGCCATTGGCTCAGTTGTCTGTCCGTCATCGTGGAATCCTCTTCGGGCACACAATGTTCGGCTAGAGAGGAGATTATGTGTGTGCGCTAGTTTGGCAGTAAGTGTGTAATGCGGGAGCTATCCTGTAGGGGACCCCACAGGCTTTACTGTGAGTTGTAGCCATGTATTAGCAATGGGTTGGTCACCTGCATAAGAAATAGCATTTCTTTACACTGTCGACCATTTCAGTTTCAAAACTGACCATATGGAGCATTGCCTGCCTCCAACTAGTGTTGCCAACTTAGCGACTTTGTCGATATATTTAGCGAGTATTCATACCCCTCTAGCAACACATTTCAAACTAGTGACAAATCTAGCGACTTTCTCTGGTGTTATTGGAGACGTTTGGAGACTCTGATGTGAAAGCACGTACCGTTCTTACTCTTTTCAACGGGCAGCAAGTGCTGCCGTGGGCCCCACCCCCGTCCCAAAGCACTCACAGCAATCCCTCCCAGCTGTAATCAGAGCAGGAGATGTTCACCCCTCCGGGTCCAGACTGGTCCAAATGGTTTGCGCATGCGGGAAGCCACCGCTGGCTGATCCCGCCCTGGCTTACATTAAAAAAACGAAGTAACTCCGCCGGAGTGTCTCTTTTTGGTCACTTTTGCCGGTCCCAAGCCCGGATAAAGGAGGAGGGTTGGAATTGTGACATAAAAAAACAAGAATCGACAGAAGAAAGTTAATTTGTAGTTCTAAACATATTTAGGGTGGTTTTTTTACTCACTTTTTGTCTCTCCCACAACGTTATTCCTCCCTCCTACGCGTCCATCACAATTACATGCACATGGGCAATTATGCAAATTAGGTGATGTCATTTAGCGACTTTTAGGACAGCCTATAGCTACTTTCCTTACTGAGGAGTTGGCAACACTGCCCCAAACTCCTCAACCTTCAACATGTATTTATGGACGCCGTTTGGGTCTTTGCGTGTCAAAAAAGACGAAACATCAAATAATCTTTTAATTTGATGTGCCAAATAGCCAACTTCTATTTCAACAATGTTGTGCGTGCTGAATTTGCATGCGCAACTAAGCCAAGTGCCACCACTAAGGTCAGGAGCACTGTAAAAACAAAAACAATTGGGCTACAAAGAAGCACACACACACACCGGCCACAATGTGTTTACAATACTGCGTTGGTAATAAGCCATTATGTGTTAGACCGAATGGAAAAACATATGTGTGAGCATTTAAAATAACAAGCAAAATCACAAATGTTCGCTAGGTTGTCCAACATTCCCCCCGACATGCAACTATCCCAGAGGCAGGGGTGAAAGGATGGTGATCTTGCTGGTTCTGTCTGCCTGCCAACCACATCTCAAGCAGTTTCACCTGATTAATCCTAGCTAGTGTAGAGGACTGCTAATTCCTATGTAGGTGACATTACATTACTGCTAATTCCTATGTAGGTGACATTACACTACTATAGCTGAGACACATAGTAAAACAGGTTGGGCCCCATACAGGATATCTCTCACACACACACACTCACTGTAATCATCCAGAACACTGTCACAACAGGATACTCCTAGCCACAGGTGCTAGCCGGCAGTTCGGCCACAACTCCCCTGAAGATAGGGACGCATACGCTCTTACACACTGACCCCAGAAGACAGGGACGACGCACATACAGTACACACATAGCTGCCGAGGACACCCAGATAAGACACCCACAGATTGGCAGAAAGCCTAGACTTAGAGACAAACTAACACACACACATAATCTCCCTCCCAGCCGAACATTGTGTGACTGAAGATAGCGCACACACCAGATCTCCTTTTCAACTGAACGGGGTGTGACGACCAAGAACAGGCATGGCAGGATTCTACGATGACGGACAGACAACAGAGCCAATGCCGGATGACTACACCCCAGCCTGATCCAATCCGAAGATCCAATCTCCTAGATATCAACCCACTTTCTGTTCTGTATATGAAGCTTGTACCCATTGTTAGCTAGTGTCTTTTTTGCTAGTCTCTGATGAGCTAACAGAGGGGCCCGTATATACGCTGTACCAGATATCTCCACTTTGAAATAAACCTGTCGCTTGTCGTACAATCTACCACCTTGTCTGCATCGATCCTTGACCGACTCACCCTTTATCATATCCCATTATCAACACTAGTCGAAATACAGAATAATAATCAAGCATTTTGTCACCGTTGATAACAGTTTGGAAACTGGAGGTAGGCTGTCTCCCTACTGCGTTGACTTCGGTTTGCAGTATGACAAAGTCAATCACAAATGTCTTTGATACAGATGTTATTAGCAACTTCTGGGGTAGCTAGCTAAGTAGCTTTAGCTTGGGTACTTATCTAGAACCAATACGACCAGCCAGGAAAAATGATCAGAAACTGCAATCATTTTCAACATTCTTAGCAATGATTAAGGAATATATGTGACTACGTATTAGTTAGCCAGCCACTTGTTGTTCTATTGAAATCGAACTTCAGTTCATGAAAATAACTAGCTAGCTAACAAACTAAACAAGCTAGTCAGCTACCTAGCACTGTTGCCCCAAACTAGAGTTATAAGCAGCGAGCTAGCTTAATCTCGCTAGTGTGGCTTGACTGGGTCCAACGATCATCAACAAAATCCAATAACTGTCTTATAAATTAGGGGTATTTTAAGTTAGCTAGCTAACTATAGCTACTTAAACTGATGTAGAATTGCAATGTTTTGGGGGAGAACATTGTTTGCATCCATCAGCTAGTTAGCTTTTTTTCTGACCAGTACTGTCCCAGAGTTTGGGGGAAGAGTGTCTGTCTCGTGCGGCAGGTGCAAGAGACAACTTTACCAGCACCATAGCACGTGTCGGTGAATCGCTGTGACATATGAAATACAAGTGATGTTGTAATAACGACATAAAACAATTATGAACGTGTTAAATTATTATGTGACGTGCAGTCATATTCAGGTCCTGATTGGTCAACAAGTTTATTTGGTGTGTCAAATAGTGTTATTTGACGTATATTTTATGGCATGCAAAGATCGAAACGTCATTCCATACTAATCTCATAAAATGTCTCTGTGTACTTCCAATTTGAAGCCTTTATACCTAATCTTTCACATTGTCTGGTTGCATAGATGTTTTCAGGAGTTTGCAGATTTGCATGTTTCCATAATAAATTCAGATAACCTTGTAAATTTGGTTAACCTTGTAATTACTGCCAGTGGGTCATATAATTATATAGGCTTTGTTCCTTTAAAGAGGAGTTGACTAACACATGTGTTTGTATGGATACATAGTGATATTGTTTTCCCACACCCCACAGCATTCAACACGTTTGAAACCCACCCTCTTCCCCACTGCTTGGAATGCCAGAGATTTTTAGAAGCCATGTTTGCTCTTGGATGGGGAGAGAAGGGTGAAACGTCACTTATAGAGGAAGAAATGTAATGTGAAACTGTGAAATTATGTTGTCTAGAATATGAATTGGACTTAGTCACTGCCTGTGGCATTTACTCATTCAGATCAACTTTATTATCCCACCAGGGGGAAATTAATTTGGTCAGGTGCCTAAAAAGACATACATAAAACAATATAATTAATTTAAAGTGCACTAGCTACACATTTCAATAAAATTGCAATATGTTGTGTACTCAAGGGATCAACGGACTATTTATTGGCTGTTGGAATAAAAGATTCCCCATATCTTTCTGTTTTGATTTTCTTTTGAAGAAGTCTCTTTCCCCTTGTCCGGCTGCTGCTGTGACTGAATTTTGAGTGAATGGGATTAGTACTGTCCTGTAAAATGCAGTTTTATGAGGATGAGTTTTGTGTACAGGTTGGTGGTTGATTCTTGATCTATACAAATTACATGTTTCCAAACACACATATCAGACCAAAGGACAGCACACTCTACAGGACAGATTTATAGAACATTTGTAAGATATGGTGGTCAATATTTAAAATGGTTCAGTTTGCATAAAAATTAAAAAAATCTTTGCAAAGGCACAGTCATTGGATTTCAGCTTGTCTATTTCGATTCCTCGGTACTTATGTGGTCACTCTATCGACTGATTTCCCATTGATCTTCGTAGGAGGTAGTGGAGTTTTGTTCCTTCAGAAATCAATTTCCATCTCTTTGTTTTCTTAACGTTAATTTCAAGAAAGTTATCTGCACACCACTGGATGAATTGAGCTGTTTCTCTGTCAAAACCTTGAAGAGAGGCTTGGTCTGAGTGGAGGAAACCCACAACAACAATGTCATCTGCATATTAAAAAAATGTGTGGGCTGCGTCAGAGGTTTGACAATCGTTTGTGTACAGTATCGGTGAAAGTACGCAAACTTGAGGGGCTGCCGTATTTACCATTCTAGGTGTAGAGATGACAGATTTAAACTTCACTTGTTGAGTACGGTTCACAAGGAAACTATTAATTCACTTGATCAGTAGAGAGTTGACACTGTTAGAAATTAAATGTGTAGATGGGTGAGCCGGTCAAGGATCGATTCAGACTAAGTGGTACATTTTATGACAAGTAAACAGTTTATTCAGAGTGAAAATATGTAGTACAGCGCAATTACGGCTCTTCCGTTAGTTCGTGTTGGAACAGCAGGAAAGAGACCGTTATTATTCAGTCCACCACTAATATACGGAACAGACAGAAGGTTGATTCTAGGAAGATCGGATCTCCGGATTGGTTCAGCTGGTTGTAGTCTGTAGTCTTCCGCCATTGGCTCAGGTGTCTGTCCGTCATCGTAGAATCTTCTTCGGGCACAGTGTTCGGTATAAAGGGAGATTATGTGTGTAATGTGGGAGCTATCCTGTAGGGGACCCCACAGGCTTTACTGTGAGTTGTAGCCATGTAATTAGCAGTAAGTTAGTCACCTGCATACGAAATAGCAATTCCTTACAAAACCCTCTCTTCACGTCTCACCAGAGACGTGACACAACCTAACTGGATCCAGACACAAAGAGAAACTTCTCCCATAAGGGACTATGAAATAAGGCACGGTATTAAACAGAAATAGACATATATGTATTACCATCATGTTCTCCATTCAATCCCACTATGTACTAAGTTGGCTACCAGCCACCTAGGAACTTACAACCCTCATTTAACAGAGCAGAGAACAACAGCTCAAAATAAAAGTAAAAATGCTTGTCTACATAAGCCAACTTTTTCCCGCAGGAAAAAGTTTTGGTTCCCTCTTTTCACATCTCCAAAGAGGTGTGACTTAAACTAGGCAAGTCAGGCAGAATGATCCACTTGCATAACACATACATACATCCCCCCAAGGCAACAGCAGATATAGTATAAACCTAATAGGCACTCTCCTCCTCATCCTCGAATTCAAGTAGGTCTTTATCCAGCAGAGGAAACATCTGGGAAGGGGAGGAAGGGTCAATAGCTCTAGAGATGACCCTAGTAGTAAGGGAACGGATGCATGGAATGCAACAGCATCCACAGAGAACTAAAATGGCAGCGAACACTGAAATGGATACCAAAATGGAGGACATCAGGGTTTTATATTTACCAAACGCACTCATCCAGGAGTCCCACATCGAGGTATCTATCCCAGAATGAGATTTCATTTTACCATTAAGCGTCCGCAGACCTTCCAGAGCGACCGTCAAACTACCATCCGAGGCTGTGTTATTAGGGATGAAAGTACAACACTGGTCACCAAACATAGAGCAAACTCCGCCCTTCTCAGAGAGTAACATATCAATGGCAATATGATTTTGGAAAGCCATCAGGCTGGTTGCAGCCAGTTGACCATGTACTGCTTCAAAGTCCAGTTGCCTAGTCTTTGGACGTTGTAATGAATATAGTTAATACGATCAACATTCTTGTTAATTGTGCACCACCAACAGATGGATGATTCAAACCCTGCAGCTACCTGATCTATTAACTTATACTCATCAGGCACTCCCCTAGGGACTCCGATAGCGTCTATGTAGGAGGGGTCTCCACTAGATGGGGTGGTGGTTCTCCTGAAACGTCCCCTATATCCGGGATTCACTCCCTGGATCCGCAGAACAAGGTCCTCGGCTCCTATAGGGTAGATAGAAACAGGCAACAAGAGAGTAACAAGTGCACAGCGTCCAGTACTGTTGGAGGGTAACTTATCAAACAGGACCGTACTACCACACCACCACCACACATCTGCTCTGGATATTGGCCTGAGGCTCCCCTTAATATTAATTGTATCCAGACACCAATCCGCAGGAATCCCTCCCACCTCAGTTCCTCCTCCCGTCATATTGACACAAGTCAAATTTGCCCTTGCAACCTGGTTGGAAAACACTGGGTTCCTAGTGGTGAATTTAGTAACCGGATAGACCTCATCCCAGGCAGTACAATTATCCCTGGGGTTATCTGTAGTCATAAGAGGGATTAGACATGCTAGAGTCACTACTGCTGGGACAATGCGGAGCAATGGACGAGCTCCCATGCACACCACACAACTCTGCCTGGTGGTATTTGCAGCTTCCTCGGTCAATAATAGCCAATTATTGGAAAAACCTGAGATTCCTGTGGCTGTTAAAATTACATCATCCGGACTTTTAAGCCTGGATATTGCCTCCACCGGGCCAAACAGTGGGGATGACGGGGACCCTTTTACGGGTGTGGCCATGTCATTCCTTACTGTAACCGAAGTCGGTTTAGAATTATTAATCACGCAAATTCGCCACAACCAATAACTGACCCCGGAATTCCCTGGGGCCAGTATGAAATCATAACACCCTAAGGGCTGGCCCCCTGGCCTGACAGTAAGTTTCAGTCCCGTATTTGTCTTAGTTAAAGTCAGTCGCTTCCGCCATTTCACTGCCCCCTCGTCTGTTGTCCAGTCTTCCCACCCATTACCTGTCTCCCCCACCAAATTCCTCCAAGACCAATCTCCAACCTTCCCTAATGTCATATACCAGACATGTCCGGCAAACCGGAGTGCAATGGCCCCCACCTGTTCCCTCCCCTTTAGCCTAGAGTACCCTAAAGTCCCCCAAGGGATGTTAATGATATTAGTTGCGTGTGCGGGGACGCAAACGGTCGTGCTCCGTATGTCGTTGGCCTTACAATCAGTGTCAGTGGTGGTGGAATGCCTCTTATGCAAATGATTGGTCAGTTCTATATGTGCCATGGGTGTGGTCAGGTTGGATGACTCATTAGAGGGTCCTATATCTGCTTGTAATGTGGGTGTATGATGCTCTAATACACACAGGAGAATCCCCATGGAAACTCCTGTGACTACAATGAAAATAACAAACACGGGGCCTGATATCCCCAATCTCGTCCAGGGATAGCCCCTATCTCTGGACGACCTGTTAGTTGGTGTGCTGGGGAGTTGCTCCCACATCCTCACCAACTAAGGGTTCTGTGGTTGTAATCAAATTTAGGTCGCTCAAATCGACTCTGACTTCAGTCAGGGTTCTGGAAGGAGTCGGTGCTGGTGTACAATGAGTCAAGTGGTGCCAAGGTGAGCCCGATTTACCTTTGACCTGGACTGAGTGTGAAGTAACCTCCTTCACTTCGTACGGTCCAGTCCACCTGGGATCCGCCCACTTTCTTTTGTGGACCCTGATCCTTACCCAATCGCCGACCTTTACCCTCAGTTGCTCCGGATCTCCCGTCAGCTCCCCCTCATGGACTTTGTGTATCTGTTTGGAAAGAGCTGCGGACAGTTCCGTCAATTTTCTTACATAGTCAGTCATACCTATCTGGTGTACATCAAGAGGGGGCATATGACCTCCCTCTCTTGGTGGACCTGGCATTACTCTCCCTGTCATTATTTCGTGGGGTGAGAGATGAGTCCCTGCCCCAGGTGATGACCTCATGGCCATCAACGCCAGTGGCAGGGCCTCCACCCATGTCAGTTTTGTACCAGCACACACTTTGGCTATCTTACACTTAAGAGATTGGTTGCAGCGCTCCACAAGGCCTTGGGCCTGCGGCTTATACACGGAACCAAACTTGTGTATAATGCCGAACCTCTCCTCCACCTGTCTCAGGTGTTTGTTTGCGAAGTGGGACCCATTGTCGCTTCGGATATGTCTAGGGACCCCATATCTAGGTATGAGTTCTGTTTGTAGCCACTTAATGACCGTTTTCCCATCCTCCTTAGCTGTTGGAATTGCTTCTACCCATCTAGAGAATCTATCTACCATTACTACCATTACCATCTCTTCCCGTTCTTTACATTGTCTTCTCCCATGTCTGTATAGTCTATACTGATGTCTTGGAAACATGCGTTTGGCACCGGGTAGGCCCCCATCGGGGTTTGGTAGGGCTTCTTTGGATTGTGGCTCCCACATATGTTGCATTCGTCACAGAATAAATCTGTCATGTCCTTCATGTGGGGGTGCCACCATATGTATGAAACCTTCTGTAAAGTTCTGAGTTTCCCTTCATGAGTGGGTCCATGGGCTTCCCTTATCAGTTCTGGACAGAGATTAGCCGGAGCCACCAGTCGGCCGTCATGGCATCTCCATATTCCATCTGGTCCCTTGGAGCCTCCCTTCTGTGTCCAAACCGAATGTTCGTAAGGGCCCGCCTCTTCCTGTAGTTCTAGTATGTGTTGGCTTGTCAATTCAGTCCTTGCCGGTTCTATCCCGAGCACCATCTGTCGGGGGCTGTATCCTCCTGCGGCCTTGGCTGCCAGGTCTGCGGCATCATTTCCTTGATTGGTTTTGCTGGTCAGTCTTTGGTGGCCTCGGCATTTCATTATGGCCACTGTCTTTGGTAAGGACACGGCATGCATCAAACGTTCCATTTGGGCTCGGTGCTTGATGGGTAGGTTACCTGTGGTGGTAAAGTTGCGCCTAACCCATTGTGGTCCATCTATGTGCACAGCTCCGTGTGCGTATGCCGAGTCCGTGTAAATGTTTACAGTTTTTCCTTCGGCTTTCTCTAGAGCTTGAGTCAAGGCCACAATTTCCGCAAGTTGTGCCGATGCTGGCTGGGGATAATTCCTGATTCCAACGTGACATGTGTTTTGTCATGCAGCTGCTGTACGACCGCATAGGCAGCTACGTTTCCTGTGTCTCCCTTGTAGCAACATCCATCTGTGTACAGCCATAGGTCTGGAGATGTCAGTGGTTCATTTTCCAGGTCTGGTCTCAGTTTGAGCTCTTGTGCTGCCCTCTCTTCGCAGGAGTGTGCTAGGCCATCTTCTGCAGTAAGTGCATCTGCCATGTTCTTGTCGGTGTTCACAAAGGTGATGTGTGACTGGGTGCATTTGTTCTGGATTTTGTTTATTCTGTCTGCACTGAAGGTAAATTCTTTGCTGATGAGGTATGCTGCCACCCCGTGGTGGGTGTGTATTTGCATCTTGTGGCACATTACCAGATGGGCTGTCTTCTCAATTGCCTTTGCTACCGCCGCAACGTACCTGGAGCAGGCGGTCTGGCCAGTTTCAATGTGGTCAAGTTTTGAAGAGTGGTACATGAGAACTCTTCTCTCCCCCTCATGTTTCTGAAAAAGGACGGCGGATGCAAAACCTTCCCTTTCAGAAACATCCAGGTGAAATGTTTTACCGTAGTCTGGTGCCGCGAGAGCAGCAGCCACAGACAGGTCAGTCTTCAGGTGCCCAAACGCCGTTGAAGCTTCAGGAGTCCATGTAAGTGGGGCCTGTAGGTTTCTTGGACCAGCTTCTCGAACAATTTCTCTCAGAGGTTCAGTTCTTTCAGTATAGTCTGGGATGTGAGTACGGCTGTATCCCGTCAACCCCAGGAAAGAGAGCATTCCTGAAACAGTAATGGGCCTGGGATGATGTAGGATTGAGTTTCGGTGTGATTTTGAGAGGCCGGCCCCCTCGCTTGAGATTTCCCTTCCCAGGAACAGAACGGTTCGTCTGCATGATTGGACTTTTGACATCTTGACTTTGTAGCCTTTGACTGCCAGAAAGTCTAACAGGGTTTTAGTCATTTCTAGACAGAGGTCTGAGGTGGGAGCCCCCAGCAACAGGTTGTCTACGTATTGTATGAGTATCACTCCTTCTGGGATTTTTAGTTCTGCCAGGTGAGTCTTCAGAATGTAATTGAAGATTCCCGGGGAAGAAGTGTAACCTTGGGGGAGTACGGAATAGGTAAATTGCTGATTCTCGTAGGTAAAGGCAAAAAATGGCTGGGAAGCCTCATCCAATGGGATGCTGAAAAAGGCATTGGCCAAGTCCACTACGGTGAAATACCGATGTTTGGGTGACAGGTTGCTCAGTATGATGTGTGGGTCTGGAACAGGGAGATCGATGGGTGTGGTAACTTCATTTACAGCCCGGAAATCCTGCACCATCCTGTATGTTTCTCCTCCTGCCTTCAGAACAGGAAGTATGGGGGTGTTCCAGGGTGACCAAGTCCTGTATATGCACCCAGCTCCAAGGAGGCCTTCGATAGTGGGTCTGATCCCCTCAGTCTGTTCTTGCTTCAATCGATATTGGGTTCGAAATATTGGTACCTGTGCCGGATTGGTTAGGGTAATGCACACTGGTTGGACCTGTAACTTTCCCACGTCAAATGGTGTGGTTGTCCATATTGCCTTGTCTATGGACTCCAAGACAGCAGGAGAGGAAGGGTGATCAGAATATGGTTTCCCGTGATGCCTGGGGAGAGTGAGGCGCTCAGGCTGGCACTGTTCTTCAGTGTCTACCATGGTCAGACGCCACATCTGTTCGGTGGGTGCCTTCAATAGGCCTGGTGTACTAGTCGCTTCCCAAGTGAGTTTCGAGGCCCTTTTTATCATTGGACCCAGGCTTCGGGCCTCGTGTCCATTCCCTACTGCGAGGGTCACGTGTGGAGCCGAGTCGGGTCCCAGTTGATACCAAGGTTTAGTATGGTGTGGGAGTATGACTAGGGCTGCCACCCCCTCAGGGCCGCACACAATGGTAAGGCAGCGTATGTTTGGGGTAAGATGCATCATGTTTTCATCCCAGTCTTGTGTGTAAGGCGTGTCTTCGTCGTCAGTGACGTTGAGAGTGCAGTGCAACTCTGCCAGTGGTGTCTTATAAGGATGAAAGGCTGCCCACCACCACCAGTCGGGTGGTGGTGAATTGAAATTGGATGGCAGGAGTTCCAGGTCCAGATGGTAGGCACTTAAGCCAGTAAACCTCCTGTGTGGTGGATAGAGCAGGTACGGGCAGAATTGGGAGCATCAGGATTCGGGCCCTTGGCGGTGGATCGAGCGCGACCTCCACACCTGACTCAGTTAGGTAGATTGCGCATCCTAACTTACAGAGTAGGTCTCGACCTAGTAGGTTGATTGGGAAATTTGGACAATATAGGAATTGGTGTTTCAAACTGGAAGGGCCCCACTGGAACAATAGGGGAGTAGTTTTGTATTGATCTTCAGGATTTCCTGAAACCCCCACCACCTTTACCTTGTCTGAAGAGAGGGTTTGATTAGAATTGATGGCGGAATATGTACATCCAGTGTCCACAAGGAACCTGTGGGTGACCCCTTGTACTACACATGTAATAGTGGGTTCCGTGTGGACAGAGAATTGTTGGCCATCTAACCCGACTGGTGGTGGTGGGCAGCCTCATTCCCATGGGGGGTATCCCTCGGACATCCCCTGGAAGGTGGGACCGGTAGGGGGCGCTGGGTTGTAGGCTGGTGGATATCCCTGGGCAGGGGCTGGGTACCTTGGGGCCCCTCTTCCCCGTTGTCCACCTCTCCTCCCCCTGTAGGCCAAGTATGACTGGCGCTGCGGAGAGAGGGGAGCGGGGCAGTCTCTGGCGTAATGGCCTTCACGGTTACAGTTGTAGCAGTGAAAGGGTCTTGCTTGTGGCGGTCCCCCCCTTGTTTGTGGTGCCCCCCCCATGCTTGTGCTGGGGGGTTGGAGAAACTCGGCTGGGCATAACCTCCATATCCGTAGCTGGCTCCTGGATTTGGAGTGGCGGCGTATACGACCGGTGCCTGTGCGGGGGTCGGTGGTGCTGGAGCGGCCACCAACATCTGGTTCATGGTCTGAGTCAAAATTTTGGCTATATCAGTGGGTTCCTCCGCCACCATTTGCTTTTTTGACTTTGCGGTCTTTTGGGCCTCATTCAATTGTAATTTGAGCAACTGGAGTTGCAGCGACTGAACTTGTGAATCAGCCGTGCCCTTGTCTTTGTTGTATTGAGAGATGTGATGGTGGACATGGGAGTTGAATTGGGCAGTGGGCAAGGCCATCAGCCCCACTGTGGCCCTAAGCTTGGTTTTCACTTCTGTGGGTGTCCCATTCACCACCATCTCCTTCCACATGCTGAGAGTGGTTCCGCTTTGGTCATGGGGTTCAATGTGGACTGACCTCCAGGTGGTCTTGGCCCTATTTAGGTATCGAGCTGCCTGCTCCCCGTCTTCCATGGCAAAAGAGGTAAGGGTTGCATAATTTTTCTCGGTGGGATATGCCCTTCTGAGCTCATTCCACAGTGATACTCTGTATTTCTCAGGTTCTGTTGCTGACCCCAATTTTCCCAGTCCTGCTGTGTTTATTAGGGCATTCATGGTTGTGTAGTCGGTTGACCTAGCCAATAAGGCCTTCATGTCCCCCAAGGCAAGCCGGACCCCGGAAGTTAGGGACTGAAGCTGAAGCAGCCAGGCTGAGGCACCCCCATGTAAGCTCGGGAGCTGTTCCATAAAGGCCGTTAAATCTTGCATCTTCCAGGCAACGTATTCCTCTCGGTGCGTTGTGTCGTCCATCCTGAGTGGCATTTGATGCGACCCATGTCGTCTTTGATCTTCTTCTTCTTCTCCTCTCCTTTTTCTGGCTATGAGGCGCCTCGACCGTCTTACTGCCGTTTCAACGGGGGTTGATTTTCCCTTAAAAACTCCTTGTATCAGGACCATTTCACCCGTTTCTCCTGCGACTTCTTCCATGAGTTTCAGTTGGCTTTCTGCCTCCCATACACCTGCAGCCGTGAGGGGAACGTCTTCCTCTGTCTCCTCTTGTGATTCCATATCATCTCCTTCCTGTTCTTCCGGTTCGCTAAAAGTCATTAAATTTTCTTCTTGTCGGCGGCCACTTGTGAAATACTCCTTACTAATATCGCTCCTTTGTTCCCCTCTATGTTCTCTGTACACTCTGGATGTGCAAGAGGTGGGGGTTCCCCTCTCCTCTGACTTCAAGCTGCTCCCGTTGCCCCCTGCTCCATTTTTGAATGGATTCCTCGTGTGGCCACTGGGGTGGAGCTGTTCTCGCATAGATCTAGGGGCATGCATGTCAGATAGCCCTGGTGTACACCTTTGTGCACCCACTGGTGTGGAGTAATCCTGTGGGCCAGGCTTTAATTCTTCACACTCCAGGTGGCCCCCTGTTATCAACGTATCCCCTCTAAGTACTCCTTCTTTTACAAGGAACACAGGGGCCTGTGTTGACGCAGGCCCGGCCCTTTTCCCGTTCTCAGTATAAGGTGGAGGCAGATTTGATAGGACCGGGTAAAGGGGTCGGGTCGTTGAGGGCACTTGTGTTGGCGGGGCAGAGGGAAATGGATTTGGCGCCATCTCCTGGTGGTGGTCCGTCTGCTCATCTTCCCCTTGTGAGGGCGTGGCCACCCCCATCATTTCCGGTTTGTTATTCAGTTGTGCTCTTAGCGCCTCTTCGATGACCCAAGTTCCTATCTTCAGTTCCACTTCTGCCCTTTCTCTCTGTTTAGTCCCTTTATTCTTAAATACGTGATTTTTGTTCTTTTCTGTCTCTTTCTCTCTAGCTTCCTGCAACGTCTCTTTTAACCCACATTCCATTGTTTTCAGCTGAACTGCGGATGGCGGTCCTCCTCCTAAATTACCTTCCTGTGTCCATTTTAGCTTTAATCCCTCCCAAACTTTCTTCATGTGCTTCCATTGTCCCTTTCCCCCTGATCTATATTCTATTTTTTGTTCTTGGAACTCATTAAACCTCAGTTTTGGAGTATTGGGGGTCGCCATTGTGAATTTGCTTTAATCGTAATTAAATTTAATTCAATCGGAATTTAATCGTAGTTTTAATCGGAATCCTCTCCTTCTATCTGAATATAGTTAGCATATACTTCGCCCGACGTTGATTAATACCCACGATGTACTGAAGAGACACTGCTGCACGTGCTCTGTCTTATCTCTGAGCTTCTCCTTTGTATGTTTTAGTTCGAGAAAAACGCATGAGTCGGTATGGGATTTGTGGAGCGCACAACCAAGGGATCTATTCGACTAATTAGTCTCAACATTCAAATATTATGTTCAGATATTATTTCAATTATACATCAGTCATTTCGTTCCTGATTATACATCCAACACAGAAGTCATTGGTACATACAATATAGAAGTTTCGGATTTATCCAATAACCCTTATTATATAATTCTATCTCTCTCTCTCTATGTAACCACCAACAATCTTAATGGAAACAATTACAACCACCTTGCATTTTCATATTAACAGTTACAAATAGACCAAACAAGACAAAACATACAATTACAGGTTATATCTCTGACCTATTTTAATCAACCCCTATCAGACCGAACTAAGCGGATTTACTGGACAGAATTCAACTCTAGAATTCAATTCTATCCCCTACTGATCCCTATTGAATTAACCTTATCAGATTTAATACATGTTATATCTCTGACCCCTGAAAGCCGATCCTTATCAGTGAATTTCTATCGGACTGAGCCGTGCCGGGTCGCAGGAGAAAATTACCATTTCCCCCCTCGGTGCCAGATTTAATGAATAGTAATTAACTATCCCCTTACCGATCTCTATTCCTGATTTATATCACACTAACCCCTATCAGAATTCATACACATGTCCAATCCCTATCGGAACTGAATTTATATATGTCCGACCCCTATTGGAACTAAGTGATCTCTCATCAATTGAAAGCTACCAGACTGTGCTGACCGGGTCACGGGACAAAATTACAATTTCTCCCCTCAGTTCCAGGTTTAATGAATAGTAATTAACTATCCCCTACTGATATCTTATCAATGATTTATATCACACCAGCCGTCGCTGGCTTGTTTCTACATATCTTCACTACACTGTTCTTTTCGACTCGTCAGCAAATGTATAAATTTACACAAGAATTCATACTTACTCGGAAATACTGATCAAAATTTAGGCAGACTATACGACAATATGCAAAGTTTGATTTAACAGGTTTTGCTTACCTTATTTATGGTGCACCTTTAGATCAGTTTCCCGAGTTGAGCAGAATTGTTGTCCACCCAGCGAAAATCATCACTCGTCCTCCTTGAATCGTCCCTTCCACGCGCTCACCCGCTCTCTCACACCCAATCTGCTCGCTTCGACTGGACCGTTAGTTAACAATCCTCTGCGTACCAAGTTCTGTTAGAAATTAAATGTGTAGATGGGTGAGCCGGTCAAGGATCGATTCAGACTAAGTGGTACATTTTATGACAAGTAAACAGTTTATTCAGAGTGAAAATATGTAGTACAGCGCAATTACGGCTCTTCCGTTAGTTCGTGTTGGAACAGCAGGAAAGAGACCGTTATTATTCAGTCCACCACTAATATACGGAACAGACAGAAGGTTGATTCTAGGAAGATCGGATCTCCGGATTGGTTCAGCTGGTTGTAGTCTGTAGTCTTCCGCCATTGGCTCAGGTGTCTGTCCGTCATCGTAGAATCTTCTTCGGGCACAGTGTTCGGTATAAAGGGAGATTATGTGTGTAATGTGGGAGCTATCCTGTAGGGGACCCCACAGGCTTTACTGTGAGTTGTAGCCATGTAATTAGCAGTAAGTTAGTCACCTGCATACGAAATAGCAATTCCTTACAACACCCAAATTCACCAGCTTGTCCACCAGTAGGTGGGGTTGGATGGTGTTATTTATTTCACCTTTATTTAACCAGGTAATTGAGAATAAGTTCTCATTTACAACTGTGACCTGGCCAAGATAAAGCAAAGCAGTGCGACACAAACAACAACAGAGTTACACATGGAATAAACAAGTGTACAGTCAATAACACAATATATTTAAAACAAAATAAAGTCTATATACAGTGTGTGCAAATGGCGTGAGGAGGTAAGGCAATAAATAGACCATAGTAGCAAGTAATTACAATTTAGCACTGGAGTGATATATGTGCAGATGATGATGTGCAAGTAGAAATACTGGTATGCAAAAGAGCAGAAAAGTAAATCAAAACAATATGGGGATGAGGTAGGTAGATTGGATGGGTTATTTCAGATGGGCTATGTACAGCTGCAGCGATCGGTTAGATGCTCAGATAGCTGATGTTTAAAGTTGAGGGGAATATAAGTCTCCAGCTTCAGCGATTTTTGCAATTTGTTCCAGTCATTGGCAGCAGAGAACTGGAAGGAAAGACGGCCACAGGAGGTGTTGGCTTTGGGAATGACCAGTGAGATATACCTGCTGGAGCGCGTGCTACGGGGTGGGTGTTGTTATTGTGACCAGTGAACCTGAGTTAAGGCAGAGCTTTACCTAGCAAAGACTTATAGATGACCTGGAGCCAGTGAGTCTGGCGACGAATATGTAGCGAGGGCCAGCCGATTTAGAGCATAGAGGCCGCAGTGGTGGGTGGTATATGGGGCTTTGGTGACAAAATGGATGGCGCTGTGATAGACTGCATCCAGTTCGCTGAGTAGAGTGTTGGAGGCTTTTGTAAATGACATCACCGAAGTCGAGGATCGGTAGGATGGTCAGTTTTACCAGGGTATGTTTGGCGGCGTGAGTGAAGGAGGCTTTGTTGCGGAATAGAATGCCGACTCAAGATTTAATTTTGGATTGGAGATGTTTAATATGAGTCTGGAAGGAGAGTTTACAGTCTAGCCAGACACCTAGGTATTTGTAGTGTCCACATATTCTATGTCAGAACCGTCCAGAGTAGTGATGTTAGTCAGGTGGGCGGGTGCGGGCAGCGATCAGTTGAAGCTAGTTTTTCTAGCGTTTTAAGAGCAGTTGGAGGCCATGGAAGGAGTGTTGTATGGCATTGAAGCTCGTTTGGAGGTTTGTTAACACAGTGTCCAAAGGGCCAGATGTATACAGAATGGTGTTGTCTGCGTAGAGGTGGATCAGGGAATCACCCGCAGCAAGAGCGACATCTTTGATATATACAGAGAAAAGAGTCGGCCCGAGAATTGAACCCTGTGGTACCCCCATAGAGACAGCCAGAGGTCCGGACAACAGGCCCTCTGATTTGACACACTGAACTCTGTCTGAGAAGTAGTTGGTGAACCAGGCGAGGCAGCCATTTGAGAAACCAAGGCTGTTGAGTCTGCTGATAATAATACGGTGATTGACAAGAGTCGAAAGCCTTGGCCAGGTCGATGAAGACAGCTTCACAGTACAATATTTTATCGATGGCGGTTATGATATAATTTAGTACCTTGAGCGTGGCTGAGGTGCACCCGTGACCAGCTCGGAAATCAGATTGCACAGCGCAGAAGGTACGGTGGGATTCGAAATGGTCAGTGATCTGTTTATTAACTTGGCTTTCGAAGACTTTACAAAGGCAGGGCAGGATGGATATAGGTGTATAACAGTTTGGGTCTAGAGTGTCACCCCCTTTGAAGAGGGGGATGACCGCGGCAGCTTTCCAATCTTTAGGGATCTCAGACGATATCAAAGAGAGGTTGAACAGACTGGTAATAGGGGTTGCAATAATTTCGGCAGATCATTTTAGAAAGCGAGGGTCCAGATTGTCTAGCCTAGCTGATTTGCACGGGTCCAGGTTTTGCAGCTCTTTCAGAACATCTGCTATCTGGATTTGTGTGACGGAGAAGCTGGGGAGGCTTGGAGCTGTTGGCTTGGGTTGGGGTAGCCAGGAGGAAAGCATTGCCAGCCGTAGAGAAATGCTTATTGAAATTCTCGATTATCGTGGATTTATCGGTGGTGACAGTGTTACCTAGCCTCAGTGCAGTGGGCAGCTGGGAGGAGGTGCTCTTGTTCTCCATGGACTTTACAGTGTCCCAAAACTTTTTGGAGTTAGAGCTACAGGATGCAAATTTCTGTTTGAAAGAGCTAGCCTTAGCTTTCCTAACTTCCCTGAACAGTTGCATATCGCGGGGACTATTCGATGCTATTGCAGTCCACCCCAGGAAGTTTTGTGCTGGTTGAGGGCAGACAGGTTTGGAGTGAACCAAGGGCTATATCTATTCCTAGTTCAAATTTTTTTGAATGGGGCATGCTTATTTAAGATGGTGAGGAAGGCACTTTTAAAGAATAACCAGGCATCCTCTACTGACGGGATGAGGTCAATGTCATTCCAGGATACCCCGGCCAGGTCGATTAGAAAGGCCTGTTCGCTGAAGTGTTTTAGGGAGCGTTTGACAGTGATGAGGGGTGGTCGTTTAGATAGAACAGTGGGTTGGGGCCTGATCACCTCCATGAAAGGGCTGTAACAAAGCGTTTTAAAACATTGAGCAAGGGAAAGTAAAAATGTGCATTTTATCAGACCAATCCAGGCACTCCCAGTTTCCATCTGTTTTCTTCCATTTTGGTGACTATTGAACACGACCCAGGCCCTTCCTCATTGCTGGACCCATCACAGCAGCTGAGCTTCTCCACCCAACCCCCCCGTTCAAATGGATGGTGATTTATCCAGGGTGCTTCTGCAAGAGCACTAAGCAGTGCTAATCTGTTCTGGGCCAGATTAGAGCTTTGTTATCCAACATCTCTCATTTTCCTCTCTGTACAGAGGAGAGGCTCCTTCTGTGTTCCGTCTGTTTTAACACTTTTAAACCAGTGTGTCTTGATTATTGTTCTCGTCTTGTGGGGATCTGGTGCGAAGCCGTCGCCGACTAGCTCTTTCGTTTCTCACCTGAGTTGCTTTCTTGTTGCGCAGATGGACGCTCCCTCCTCATCCTCCTCTTTTCCTTGGGATTTATTGTTCATGCTGTCATCATAGTTGGTCTCCTATGCGTATGTATTAGCATGAGTCTCGGACACTGACTCCCCCTCGTCCTCCTCTTAAAACGCTTTGGAGATTTTCATCTCTCTTTTCCGTGATCCTTTTTTCTTTCCTTTGGGGGGGAGGGGGGTGAGGTAATCAAGGAGGGGGGTGAAGATGCTGAACCAGGGGGCCGTGATGCTCTTTACAGGGCTGTGTGGGGCACTGGTGGTGCTGGCGATCGCATACTATACCTACTGGTAAGTCCTGTTGAGGGAGCAGTCAAGGATCGCGCCAGAATTTATAAGAACTTTATAGACATGACTGGTACGTTTGTTGACTCCAACTGATGGAGGCTGTGGGCAACCACAAACTATAAATTAAAATATATTCTACTGCCTGACACTGGTTTCGGGAGAGTGTAGACTGGGCTTGGTTGGTTGTTGACTTCTGTGGGTTTGTCTTATTTGTTCAGACGTGGCTCGGGACCTTCTGCTGCTGAACATCTTGGCCAAGTTTAGCCTGTTTTGGCCTTCGGAAGGCCAATGGAGGCCGGGCTGTTTCTCCCTGTTAATCAGTTTAGCCCTGAGTGGCTATTGCTAATCTCTGTCACAACCCACATCCAATCAGGCCTTGTGTGTGTGTGTGTGTGTACCCTTGCATACTTGGTAGCCTGCTAAATGGAATTAACCTGGTACATAATCAATGGCAATTTATATCCTTTGCCTGCCATGTAGGCTAGGCCAGGGGTTGTAAATCGTTTCTGTTTCAAGACTCACTGAAACGCTTAAACAAATATATGGGGACCCCCTACATCAGAAATCAAAATGACATTTCACAATGTGTTAATGCCTACATACATACTATATGTGAGATGTTGTTTTATCTACTGAAATCTGCCTGAGGCCCCCTAGTTGGCAAACAGTGGACTTCTTAGGAAATATTTGGGTAAATCATCAAATGATCATCAAATAACACAATGACACCATTTGGTCTCAAACTAATAGACAAGCAGCCTATACAAGCACCATGCCCATAGAAAGCAAGAGATGAGTTGAGAGACAACTGAACATCCCCAAAATGTCTTGGCCTGTGTATAGACTTTAAAGAAAAAGAAAAAAAGTTTGAACACGTGTTCTATTTCTTCCACTCAATTTCATTCAGTGATTAGAATAGAGTTTGTGTCGGGGGGGAACGAAAGCAGGACGCGGTCTCCCCCACCCCCCTTATACCTGGTGAAAAATGGCTGAACTTTTTTAACCTCTTTGTGTGTGTGTGTGTCACTCAGTTCGTTGGCCCAGTATTGACGGCCAGCCATTCGTCTGAGGGAATCAGGTGATGGCAGACATCCCCTCCCCATCCCATCCCCCCTCTCCCCATCCCCCCTCACCAGGCAGCGCTTTGGCAGGCAGGCTGAGGGAGCGTATCCCTCTCCTTTTTGTTCTGTGTGGGGACAAGTTTCCGACTCTGCTAATGGACGGGCTTGTGAGATGTCATTAGTCTCTTAGGCAAGACTCCAAAGTTCACTCACGTTTACCGAGGAGCGCTGTTGTTTCTCAAGCTCTCTTTCCCACTATTAGTCATTCTCACTCTGTTCCTGTCTGTGGGCAAAGCTAGGGCTTCACACTTTGACAAAAAGACTTGCTCTCTCTTCCAGAACAAGGTTAGTGGTATTTATGCTCATTTCCCAGGGGTTATTGGTGTGAATGGGATGTTATTTTATGAATATTGACATCGTTGGACGATGGAATTACTAGTCAAAGAAATAATTTCTGTTAAACCTCAATCACCTGTTTGACTGTGAACTGATGCTCCTATTGTAGAGAAATAGATAGGCTATGCCGGAAGTTACAATTTTAAGCATGCATGCTATTATCTCCTTGCAGATGCCAGACGTACCGTAGCAACTGTTTGTATTATAATTAGACTTGTTTGCAGAGTTGATATTGCCGGCTACCGTTTTTACGTTTGACTGCCGTGGTTGTTTGGTGAAGGAAGCAGTCCACTGCATTGCAACCTGATGTCAATGTGGGACAAACCTGAAGTTTGATAGCCTATACCAAAGATCAGTATCCGTAGAGAATGTCACCCGCCTTTGTGGATGTCTGCTTGATTCTTGAGTGTCGGATAAGGACGTTTTCTGGCCTTCAGTGCAGGAAACGGCCTTCGTTTAATGGGCCATTTAAAACATGGTTCCTACAGACCTACACCACACACCCTGTTATGCCTTGGTTTTATGGCATCTATCACAACTCTTCGGGGCAGTGAAGTTAGAACATAACCTTGAAGTATTGAGAAAGTGGATTGGGAAATCCTAGTGAGCTCACGGAGAAATATGCACACGTGTCACTGCTTGCTTAACAGTATAGCTTCCTTCCTCACAAGTCCTTACTGACCCTTGATCTTGAAAAGATAGCAGTTCGGAAGCACAGATGGAGACATTTCAAGCTGTGGAATGAGGTTATGAATCCAACTCGGTTACACTCGCACCTCCTAAACTCACTCCAGTGACCCCAGTCGTTGAGCAGAGTGCAGCTGTAGATCCGGGTCACGGCACCACTACTGCCCGCTCGACAGTGTCTTAGCCAACTATAGAAAAGTTAGCAGTTTGATAGCTTGAAATGTCTCCACCCACTCTAAGTAGTGAGGTTATGAATCCAACTCCGTTACACACACACCGGAGGGTGAGCGTTAGTGTGTTTAGAGGGACCAAGTCTGTTCTCTCAGCCCTATGTTCCCTCAGTTCCCACAGTTTCCTCAGCCCTATGTTCCCTCAGTTCCCACAGCCCTATGTTCTCTCAGCCCTCACAGCCCTATGTTCACTCAGTTCCCACAGCCCTATGTTACCTCAGTTCCCACAGCCCTATGTTCACTCAGTTCCCTCAGCCCTATGTTCACTCAGTTCCCTCAGCCCTATGTTCACTCAGTTCCCACAGCCCTACGTTACCTCAGTTCCCACAGCCCTACGTTACCTCAGTTCCCTCAGCCCTACGTTACCTCAGTTCCCACAGCCCTATGTTCACTCAGTTCCCACAGCCCTACGTTACCTCAGTTCCCACAGCCCTACGTTACCTCAGTTCCCACAGCCCTACGTTACCTCAGTTCCCACAGCCCTACGTTACCTCAGTTCCCACAGTCCTACGTTACCTCAGTTCCCACAGTCCTACGTTACCTCAGTTACCACAGCCCTACGTTACCTCAGTTCCCACAGCCCTACGTTACCTCAGTTCCCACAGCCCTACGTTACCTCAGTTCCCACAGCCCTACGTTACCTCAGTTCCCACAGCCCTACGTTACCTCAGTTCCCTCAGCCCTATGTTCACTCAGTTCCCACAGCCCTACGTTACCTCAGTTCCCACAGCCCTACGTTACCTCAGTTCCCACAGCCCTATGTTCCCTCAGCCCTATATGTTCAAGTGATTTGAGTAGATGCTGGTCAGATACATGTTGTTTTTTTCTCAGAAAATGCCTTTTGGGCTGCTGGAATATTGACAAAAGGTCAAGGTCATAGTGATTAAACAATTCAGTGGGTTCCAACAATAAGCATTGGTGCCAACATTGATTCAAATTGGTTCAGTGGGTACTGAGGTTACTCAAGTCCACGCTCTGTAGATAAGACCTCCTGTGGAGTTGGTACAGCTGGCCTGTAGTACACACACACACAGCCATTGATTTTGTTTCTCGGATGTGATTTGACAAAAACAGTGTAACTTTGACTTAATGCTCAATTTGTTATTAGGCCACTGTAGTTATCACTGTTTTAGGATGGGTTCGGTATAGCTTTGGAAAGTAGCCTATTTTATTATTGAGATTGGACATAGGAATTGGGGCACAGCAGGTGAAATTTCTGTAGTGGATAAAGTATGACTAATTCTGTAGTATTACTAATGATAGTAATATGTGGAAGGGAGTGGAGTGATGCAGGGCTGCTGTTTGAGGGTGTGTGTGGGGTCTAGATTTAGAAAAGAGGACACACCAGAGTCCCAGAGAGGTTGAATGGGGCAAGTGTTGCCAATTTAGAGACTTTGTCTCTATATTTATTTAGCGAGTTTTGAAACCGCTCCAGAGACTGTTATTGTTAAGAGCCTAGCAACAAATGCAGCTACTTATCAGGCTGCCTTGGAGAGTTTTGCCACCAAGGGGTTTTAATAGCATTTGGCGACTTTTCCCACTCAATTCTGGGATTATCTATCTGCAACAGAAGTCACAGCAACATCACACGAACAGTTAACACTTTGTGACAACTGCTGATGTAAAAAGGGCTATATAAAATGTATTTGATTGACAGGCATAGAAGCAAGGGGAGAGGGTGTGCGGCAGGAGAGGGGGCGAAAACGCTACTTTGGGGACCGCAGCTGTGTTGCAGCAAGGCAAGTCTGTGCTGTGACTTTGAAAATAAAGTTGGCAAAACACTGAATTGTGTGTGTGTGTGTGTGTGAGTAAGGAGTTGCTGGCCTTTTTCCAACTAGGTGAAAGGGTGTGTGAGCGTATATGTGTGTGTGGGTATGCAGACATGTACATATCAGTGGGGGGGAGGTTATGTGCAACGCCATTTGGGTGGAAGGGAGTTTATTTTTGTGGGCAAGCTGTGTTTTTAACCTGATAGTTTCCTATTTAATATTGGGGAAATGGAAATAAGTCACAGAAACTGACTGGTTGTCTGCTGATCTCCTCAGAATTAACCTTTTCTGTCACAGTTCTCTGAATTATTCAGTTGTATGTTGTTTAGTCTTTAAAAAAAATTGTTTGCGGCCATTTGGTGCAAGTTAGATTCTGTTTTGGGAAAGAGTTAAGATTGTTCAGATCTTCTGGTCTTTAAAAAAAAAAATCACCTTTATTTAATTAGGTAGGCTAGTTGAGAACAAGTTCTCATTTGCAACGGTGACTTGGCCAAGATAAAGCAAAGCAGTTCGACACATACAACAACGCAGAGTTACACATGGAATAAACAAACATAGTCTATATACAGTGTGTGCAAATGAGGTAGGATAAGGGAGGTAAGGCAATAAATAGGCC
Source organism: Oncorhynchus nerka (assembly GCF_034236695.1). NCBI lineage: Eukaryota > Metazoa > Chordata > Actinopteri > Salmoniformes > Salmonidae > Oncorhynchus > Oncorhynchus nerka. The sequence continues at coordinate 31,273,370 of NC_088397.1, forward strand.
ATGGTGGTGAAGTAATTACAATATAGCAATTAAACACTGGAATTGTAGATGTGTAGAAGATGAATGTGCAAGTAGAGATACTGGGGTGTAAAGGAACAAGATAAATAAATACAGTATGGGGGTGAGGTAGTTGGATGGGCTATGTGCAGTGATCTGTGAGCTGCTCTGACAGCTGGTGCTTAAAGCTAGTGAGGGAGATAGGAGTCTCCAGCTTCAGTGATTTTTGCAGTTCGTTCCAGTCATTGGCAGCAGAGAACTGGAAGGAAAGGCAGCCAAAGGAAGAATTGGCTTTGGGGGTGACCAGTGAGATATACCTGCTGGAGCGTGTGCTGCGGGTGGGTGCTGCTATGGTGACTAGTGAGCTGAGATAAGGCGGAGCTTTACCTAGCAGAGACTTGTAGATGACCTGGAGCCAGTGGGTTTGGCGACGAATATGTAGCGAGGGCCAGCCAACAAAGAGCGTACAGGTCGCAGTGGTGGGTAGTATATGGGGCTTTGGTGACAAAACGGATGGCACTGTGATAGACTGCATCCAATTTGTTGAGTAGAGTGTTGGAGGCTATTTTGTAAATTACCTCGCAGAAGTCGAGGATCGGTAGGATGGTCAGTTTTACGAGGGTATGTTTGGCAGCATGAGTGAAGGATGCTTTGTTGCGAAATAGGAAGCAGATTCTAGATTTAATTTTGTATTGGAGATTCTTAAAATGTGAGTCTGGAAGAAGAGTTTACAGTCTAACCAGACACCTAGGTATTTGTAGTTGTTCACATATTCTAAGTCAGAACCGTCCAGAGTAGTGATGCGGGACGGGCGGGCAGGTGCGGGCAGCGATCGGTTGAAGAGCATGCATTTTGTTTTACTTGCATTTAAGAGCAGTTGGAGGCCACGGAAGGAGTGTTGAATGGCATTGAAGCTCATTTGGAGGTTTGTTAACACAGTGTCCAAAGAAAGGTCAGATGTATACAGAATGGTGTCGTCTGCGTAGAGGTGGATCAAAGAATCACCCGCTGCAAGAGCGATATCATTGATAGTTACAGAGAAAAGTCGGCCCGAGAATTGAACCCTGTGGCACCCCCATAGAAACTGCCAGAGGTCTGGACAACAGGCCCTCCGATTTGACACACTGGAACTCTATCAGAGAAGTAGTTGGTGAACCAGGCGAGGCAATCATTTGAGAAACCAAAGCTGTTGTGTCTGCCGATAAGAATGTGGTGATTGACAGAGTCGAAAGCCTTGGCCAGGTCGATTAATACGGCTGCACAGTAATGTCTCTTATCGATGGCTGTTAGGATACCGTTTAGGACCTTGAGCATGGCTAACTGTTAAACTGATTGTGACTAGTTTGTAATGATGTTCTTCTCTGTCCCACAGGTCTGTAGTATTGGCTGACGGGCCGTGCAAACGGGGCTTGTGAAGGGAACCCACCGTGGTTAGTTGCACTGGAATTTCTGAACATTATCACCCTTCCACTATTAACCCAGCCTCATCGAATGGGTCAGGAGTTTTCCCTGACCATGGGACCAGACTAAGAGAACTCTGGGTCCTCGTCATAGCCAATAAGGCTCAGACCTATTCCTGGTCAGATCAGTTGGTCAGGGGAAACTCTTTTCCCGACTCATATTCATAAACATCCTCTTTTGAAGGGTAGGAAGCATGAGTTTTTACTCACTGATGTAACAACAGTTTTGTTCAAATACTTAGTAACTGAATTGTAGTCATGATCATAGTTATGTTATTTTTTGTACATATTTATTAACTTCTTTTGGATATCTTCGGAACTACCCACAATGCACTATTTCTCAACGTCATATGGAGAACCGGTGCTACCTGGTGGTATTTTCCACCGAATTAAATGGAAATGCATAGTTTCTTTCATGGTTTTCTCCCCCAGGTCGGCCGTAGTGCGTTGGCAGCCCTGCTAGACCCCAGACAGCCCTGGTCATGGGGCTGATAGCGTACATCAAGAGCCTGTTCATCGTGCAGCTGCTCGTTGGATTTGTGTTTGTGGTCAGCGGCCTCATCATCAACTTCATTCAGCTCTGCACATGCGTCCTATGGCCCATCGACAGGCAGCTCTACAGAAAGATCAACACCCGCCTCTCCTACTCCCTCTGGAGCCGTGAGTCACACTCATAGTCTTGGGTCGTGTGTGTTTGTTTGTTTGTGTGTGTGTGTGGGGGGGGGGGGGGGGCTCGGCTCAGAGCAGCACATCCTGTCTGTTGTCCCAAAACAAACCAGTCTTAAATGCAGTGCAAACTCCACCCACATAGTGTACTGGTTTTGGCATTCCCCTCTAGCCCTCTCGTTGCTGTGTTGTGTGCATTCCTCTCTCATGCGGTCTGTGTGTGGGGCTGCCGGTGAACAATGGGCGCAATGGATTTTGGTCATTGTAGTTCATTACTACATTTTCTGCACTGAACTAGGTTGAATATTTTGTCTGTTGAAAACTACAACTTCCTACAGCATCCCACAGTTCGTTCTTGATTTGATGTCTCTTGTGCTTGATAGGATATTTCTCTAGAGAAACGGGCATTGTGCTCACACAAAAAAAATATCTAAATGGTATTCAAGTAATTGAACCAACTTCAGTCAATTTGTTGTTTAATAATCAAACATAAAAATAATTTGGTTAATCGTTGATGGTGTGTTTAATAATTATGAACAGACTAAGGATTGACTGGTTGATGCGCAGATAGTACAGTGGGTTAACTGCCTTGTTCAGGGGCAGAATGACAGATTTTTAAAAACTTGTCAGCTCGGGATTTGATCTTGCAACCTCTCGGTTACTAGTCCAATGCGCTAACCACTAGAGGTGTGTGTGTGTGTGTATGTGTGTGAAACCTGCATCACAGGAATCTGGTTCACTTCAGCCTACTTCTTGTTTACGCCCACAGGGTATTTTCATTAGGAAGAACATAGCTTGTTTCCTAGCATAAACATACACTGTTGTTAACTGAGTTTACACTGATGTGATTTTTACAGGTTCAATGTTTTGTCAGAATTGAGACTAGTGTAATGTAATTCATTGCGACTGGTTACATTCTGGCCACACCGCTCCCATCGCGTGCGCGAACGGGGCAAAATAAATTTACACATGTTATTCAGTCATTGCACCCACGTCTGCGTAGCCAGGCGCCAAAATAGAACTTGGTTCTATTTGTTATGCTTGATGCGCTGCAAGTCCCGCCTCTCCCATCTCCTCAGTGGTTTTTAGGAGCATATACCCACGTGGGTGAATGAAAGACGAACTGAGGTCCACAATCCAGAGCAGTTGGTGGTGGTAATGCACCTTAAAGTTGGTTGCCAACCTCCATATAAAGTCCAGAGAAGAAGAAGCAGCCTGAAGGAGGAGATATTACTAGAAACACACTCGGTTTACCGTTTTATCTGTGGATTATTTGTCAGAATAGAGGACCTTGTGCATTTCAGGTAAAATAACAACCCAATGTTTATATCCCAGGACAAATTAGCTAACAGCAAGCTAGCGAGCTAAGTTGTCATAAATACAGTGGGGCAAAAAAGTATTTAGTCAGCCACCAATTGTGCAAGTTCTCCCACTTTAAAAGATAAGAGAGGCCTGTAAATTTTCATCATAGGTACACTTCAACTATGACAGACAAAATAAGAAAAAAAATCCAGAAAATCACATTGTAGGATTTTTAATGAATTTATTTGCAAATTATGGTGGAAAATAAGTATTTGGTCAATAACAAAAGTTTATCTCAATACTTTGTTATATACCCTTTGTTGGCAATGACAGAGGTCAAACGTTTTCTGTAAGTCTTCACAAGGTTTTCACACACTGCTGCTGGTATTTTGGCCCATTCCTCCATGCAGATCTCCTCTAGAGCAGTGACGTTTTGGGGCTGTTGCTGGGCAACATGGACTTTCAACTCCCTCCAACAATTTTCTATGGGGTTGAGATCTGGAGACTGGCTAGGCCACTCCAGGACCTTGAAATGCTTTTTACGAAGCCACTCCTTCCTTGCCCGGGCGGTGTGTTTGGGATCATTGTCATGTTAAAAGACCCAGCCACGTTTCATCTTCAATGCCCTTGCTGATGGAAGGAGGTTTTCACTCAAAATCTCACGATACATCCATTCATTCTTTCCTTTACACGGATCAGTCGTCCTGGTCCCTTTGCAGAAAAACAGCCCCAAAGCATGATGTTTCCACCCCCATGCTTCACAGTAGGTATGGTGTTCTTTGGATGCAACTCAGCATTCTTTGTCCTCCAAACACGAGGAGTTGAGTTTTTACCAAAAAGTTATATTTTGGTTTCATCTGACCATATGACATTCTCCCAATCTTCTTCTGGATCATCCAAATGCTCTCTAGCAAACTTCAGACAGGCCTGGACATGTACTGGCTTAAGCAGGGGGACACGTCTGGCACTGCAGGATTTGAGTCCCTGGCGGCGTAGTGTGTTACTGATGGTAGGCTTTGTTACTTTGGTCCCAGCTCTCTGCAGGTCATTCACTAGGTCTAGTGTGGTTCTGGGATTTTTGTGATCATTTTGACCCCCTGGGGTGAGATCTTGCGTGGAGCACCAGATCGAGGGAGATTATCAGTGGTCTTGTATGTCTTCCATTTCCTAATAATTGCTCCCACAGTTGATTTCTTCAAACCAAACTGCTTACCTATTGCAGATTCAGTCTTCCCAGCCTGGTGCAGGTCTACAATGTTGTTTCTGGTGTCCTTTGACAGCTCTTTGGTCTTGGCCATAGTGGAGTTTGGAGTGTGACTGTTTGAGGTTGTGGACAGTTGTCTTTTATACTGATAACAAGTTCAAACAGGTGCCATTAATACAGGTAACGAGTGGAGGACAGAGGAGACTCTTAAAGAAGTTGTTACAGGTCTGTGAGAGCCAGAAATGTGGCTTGTTTGTAGGTGACCAAATACTTATTTTCCACCATAATTTGCAAATAAATTCATTAAAAATCCTACAATATGATTTTCTGGATTTTTTTTCTTCTCATTTTGTCTGTCATAGTTGAAGTGTACCTATGATGAAAATTACAGGCCTCATCTTTTTTGCACAATTGATGGCTGACTAAATACTTTTTTGCCCCACTGTATTTGCTTATTGACCTGTCCCCAAATTAATATAGTTGGTTTTGAAATTTCAACCTGCGTGTCCTGATCGCGTCTTGTGTGGGGGGAAACATTGACAGCAGTTTGATGTGACTGGGTGGTTCATTGTGACGGAGTTTACACTGGTTTGTTGTCTTAACTCTCTACTGACCCTCTCTGTCCTGTAGAGCTGGTGATGCTGCTGGAGTGGTGGTCGGGTACAGAATGCACCATATTCGCAGACCAGGCCACGGTGGACAAATTTGGCAAGGAGCACGTCATCATCATCCTCAACCACAACTACGAGATCGACTTCCTCTGTGGCTGGACCATGTGTGAACGCTACGGCGTGCTTGGAGTGAGTGTGTGTGTGAGAGAGAGGGGGATTGAGTTTAGCCGCCTATATCTACTGTTTATGAAAATAAAATGGTTGGTAGGTTGGCTGAATAAAGTCGTCTTGTCTTCTCAGGCTTCAAAGGTCTTGGCCAAGTACGAACTGCTGAAGGTGCCTCTGATTGGCTGGACCTGGTACTTCCTGGAGATTGTCTTCTGTAAGAGGAAGTGGGAGGAGGACAGAGACACTGTGTTCAAAGGCCTGGCCCAGCTAAAGGATTACCCTGAGTTCATGTGGGTGAGTAGGACGACAAACCGACAACACCTTTACGTTTGCCCCTCTCCCTCTGACCGTCCGAGCGTCTCTGTATGGAGTTGTACCCTGGGGCATGTTCATTAAGCATCAAACAGATGAAAAACGCATATTTCTGTTTACCGTTGCATAATGTTTTCCGCTGAGTGTCCAAATAAACACGCCCCAGAATTGTTGGTGGGAACGTGCACACAATCTAAGCCAGTAATCTGACAAACTCTGATGGGGGGGGGGGATGCAAGAGAGAGAGAGGGTCTGAGGGGAGGAATCAAAGAAATACAACTGAGATTCTGTCTGTGTTTGTGCATGTGTTCGTGTTACTGTGGACAGTGTAGCAAGAAAGGCAGGGTGTGTCTGAGGTAGTTCCTACCTTCTGTAGTTTCCAGTGGGACAACCGGGGATTACAAGGTCATGAGCTTTAGCGTGTTAAGTGTTTACCCTCCAAAGACTGCAGCAGTGTGCGTGTGTGTGTTGACTTCTCTCTCTCTTTCTTCAGTTCCTCTTGTACTGTGAAGGTACCCGTTTCACACCGAAGAAGCATGAGATCAGTATGGAGGTAGCAGAGAGCAAAGGTCTGCCGAAACTCAAATACCATCTACTGCCCAGAACCAAAGGCTTCACCACAACACTGAGCTGTCTCAAAGGCACAGGTGGGACACACACGCACAGGCACGTGCACACACACATTTACAGCATCACACTCATGGTCGCACTCTTTCCTTTCTCAGTATCTGCTGTGTACGACGTGACACTAAATTTCAGAGACAAGAAGGTCCCAACGTTGCACGGCATCGTCAGTGGAAAGAAGTACATGGCCGATATGAATATCAAGTAGGTGGCGCCTGTCCCTCTCCCACAAACAAAGGCAGGGCACTGGTCCTAAATGTGAGCTATGGGTCCTTTGACCTGCTGACTTACTGTATCACCAGTACAGTGACTTGCTGCCCTTTAGAAGCGTTGTACTGAACTGACAGTTCCTCTCCTTCCTGTATAGGCGGTACCCAGTGGAGGAAATCCCAGAGGACGAGAAGGAGTGTGCAACCTGGCTTCACAAGCTCTATCAGCAGAAGGTGCTGGGAACTCGGCTTTCCCTTCCATTTATTTACCCTTTCTAGCCATAAGTCAATGACTCTCCACTATTATAATATTGACAACATTCTCTCTTTCTTCCTTTCTCTTTCTGTAGGATGCACTGCAGGAGCACTACGAGAAGGAGGGCAGTTTCCCCGGTCCCACCATCAAGCCCCCCCGTCGGCTGTGGACACTGCTCAACTTCCTCTTCTGGGCCACCCTGCTTCTCACCCCCCTCCTCAACTTCGCCTGTGGGGTGTTTGTCAGCGGCTCTCCCCTCCTCATCGTCGGCTTCCTGATCTTCTGCATCATCGGTGCGGATGCCACCCATTTAGCCTGCGCTAAGCCTACTGCCTTTTCCAAGTTCTTATGTTGTTAGGTCCTTCCTGTACTATATAATCTCATTTTGACTCATTATTGGCTGGTTTCCCAAACCTAGTTCTAGACTAAAAAGCTATTTCAATAGAGATTCTCCATTAAGCATGCGTTGTAGTCCAGGACTTGGGCTCCCGAGTGGCGCAGTGGTCTAAGGCACTGCATCTCAGTGCAAGAGGCGCCACTACAGTCCCTGGTTCGAATTCAGGCTGTATCACATCCGGCCATGATTGGGAGTCCCATTAGGGCGGCGCTCAATTGGCACAGCATTGTCCGAGTTTGGCCCGGGGTAGGCTGTCATTGTAAATAAGAATTTGTTCTTAACTGACTTGCCTCGTTAAATAAAAATACACATTTATCTGCTCTAAATGTATAGTGTAAATAAAGAATGCCTCTAGACTACCCTTTTCTGCTGATGGGACTGGTGCTAACAACTTTTTCAGTTGATGGCACCAGCACAAGATTTGGTCGCACCAATTTTTTTCACCACTGAGCGCTAATTAATGACTTGACCAGTGGTTTTGCATTCCATACAGAACCAGGCTGATGATGACTAGCCATCTTTTCAATTATGTAAGCGCCCCTGCGGAAATCAAATGAGCGTAACAAAATCCCCATCAAAGTCTGTCTGTCTGTTTAAGATGGAGTTATCTGTTGTATTGTCGGAATGGTTTGAGGTACAAACTAATATGACCCCTCTATGGAAAGATAAGACTCTCACGAACACATACAGGATTCTCACAAGACTCGTCTGAAGGTAGACAGACCGATACGAGATTTTAAAAACGAATGGAAATATATATGGAAGTACTTTAGTGCCAAAAACAAAGGGGTTAAATACAGGTAATAATAATTTATAACTTATATCAATTAGATATAGGACAGACACTTCAAAACATACCTCCTTTTGATTTATTTTTGGACTATCTGTTGTGCCTTGTATGAATGTTATTCAATATGTTAATAAGGGCTAATAGCAGTAAGACTAAAATAAATGTTTAATCCAAAAATATGTATTTATATTTTTATATTAACAGAGGTCCTAAAATTCTAAATCCAATAGCTAACCCAGCCCTGGGCCCTTTGACCTAAGGGGGTTTTAACTTGACTATCATATTCACATTGATTGTTTGGTTAGATTTTTTCCCCCCAACAATCTCAAAAAAAAGATGCTATTGTATGGGGTCAAATTCACGCCACATGTGTTGAATTAAAAATGAAAAACATGAAAAATAAACTTGAGAATGTAAACATTATATTTTTAAGGACGGGTGAAATGATGGATGCTGAAATCAAAAACCCAACAATTGAAAGCAAAATGTATAGAATTGTAAACAAAAATAAGACATCAAAAGCAAAACCCCAAAACTCGTAAGCAAATAATTTTAAAGCAAAACTCTATGACAAATGATTTGAACAAATATTTGAAAATGAAGGCAAAAATCGTTTTTCGGTTAAACTTTCCCAGAAACCAATCCTATTGGATAGATTTTGCCTACGCTCTTGCCTGCATGTACTACCTTTTGGTTACGCTCCTCGTATCTTTGCTTTCGATGTCTTTCTTTGCTTTTACTGCCAGGTTTTTCGATTGCGAGTTTTGTCATTTTTTCCATGAAGGGCGCGGTTTAGAGGGAGGCGTAGACAATGAATCTCCATTGGTCCGCTAGTTTTGGAGTGACGGTTCGTCTTAACCCAATCAATGAACACGATAGACAGGCTTTTCCCCCCCTATTGCTTTACTTAAGTAGACGTCTGACGTCACCTAGTTTTAGGGTTTTAGCTAACGTACTTCACCGTTGTCAGTCACGGGTCAATAATGTACGGATATTAGAAGCATGTCTATCTAATACATTTAATGAAAAACCATCTAACTACTTAGGTAAGCATATGAATTACCTGTCGCACAACGTTCGGCGCAGGTGTTGGTAACTGGTTCGCCATACACCTGCTCCGAAACGTTGTGCAACTGGTCATTTTTTAAATTCAATACATATGGTGTGAAATTGACCCAATACTATTGTTAGAGATTCTGAACAGTCACTCTACAGTTGGAGTGCCCTATAAAGTCTGTTTTATCTTTTCGGAAATTCCGTTTTCCTGATTCTATCTTTGCAGTCAACATTTAAATCGGGGGAAGTTTTTTGGGAAAGACTTTTGAAATGTTAATTCCAACAGCGCATGATGACGGAAATATGAGTGTTTTGGTCGCCCGTGTTGAGCCTTGTATAGTATGTACATGTGATTGCCTACTCCTGTATCTGCACTTTGTTCATTAGTATTATACCTCTTTTTTTTTTGTCTTCTGCTTTCTTTCTACTAATTATTGACACATATCTCTCTGTCTCCTCTCTCCACAGCCTCCATAGCAGTGCGCCGCCTGATCAGCATGTCTGAGGTGAACAAAACCGGCTCTACTTACGGCAAAATGGAGGGCAAGAAGGAGAACTAGAACTCTTTACGGCAGTCACGTTACGGTCCCTCTACTGTCGACACTCGGTCTGAGCGGTCGTTGCGGTCCCCGCACAGATGCACCCTGTGCAGCCTCCCTCCTACAAAAATATGTTACAACACAGTGTGGGGGGGGGTATAACCGAATAGACTTTTTAGACGTAAGTTAAAATATTGATTATGATTGTGAAAAAAATTTTAAATGGAATTCTTGCAGTTGACTCGCTGTGAATGCATCCTTCCAGTGAGAGGGGGGTGACAGACAGCAGGACTGAATGGTAGATACCAGGGGTGTATCTCTTTAACACCCAACGCTCACTGCACCGCAGCTCGTGGTCCCCCCCCATCGGTGTCGGTCTCCTCTGCACAGCCTTGTGGTTTCACCTCATCCACATGCGGCAGAATTTTCATGTTTCAGCGGTACCACTTCCTCCAACATGCACCCCACTTCCTGCCACATTAGCCCATCCTAAAGAAGTTTTCTCCACCTATCAAATATCCAAATTTTCTGCTTCAATATCTTTGACTGGGCCAGCCCAATACCAGTCAGATGTCCCTCTGTAGTTTCAGCAAGGGGCTCTACTGTCTGGAGAAGACAGATTCCCCAGCATGCTTTAGCTCCCCACCCTTACCCCCATGAAGGTTGGGTGTGGAGGTGAAGGAATCTTAACGCCTCTGAGCACACATCCTGTTATTTGTTTGTCCGTCTCCTCATGAAACTTGTGCAGAATTCTGACACAAATGAGATTGAGCATGCTGCTACTCCTCCCGTCCTTCCCAGAAAAGCAGACGTGATGGCCAACCTCGCACCAATGAAATGCAGTATTTAATGTTAATATAAAGCCAGGTTTGGGCCTGAGTTGATTTCCAAATTGCTTGTAGATCCCAGAAATACTGATTGTTATAAACCAATAAAATATTTATCGTTTGGTTGCCAATGAATATACAAAACTGATTGAATGATGGGATTTCATTTCTTTCCCTACAGTACTCTGGCGGGAATTCTTCAAAGGATTTTGATCTAACACAAATTAATTGTAAAATAGTTAGGCCTACCATCCCACCACACCCTGGTCCCCTGTCTATTTGACCCCTTAGTGTATGCAATATAAAATCCATAACCACAGTTTGAATGTCTTTAGGCCCAATATAAGGTGACACAAAGCTAGTATAGCAGTCGTCCAATGACCAAGAGCTGAGGACTCGTCTGAGGATGACATCACTAACACTGGCTGTCCCTGCCATCCAACTCAGCTGCCAGCAGAATAGATTTATGCTTTTACCAAGAGCAGGTGAAGTGGCCCACAGGCCATTTGCGAAGTGGATTTGTCATATCCATAATTGGATTTTCCAGCATTTTTTAAGAAAAATAAGCATAATACTTAATGCATGGCCAGTTATTGGCATTCTAAAATGCTATGCCTCTCCCACCCCCTGAAATTAGCCCAATAACATTTATTAAAAAGTAGGCCTACGTGACCCATATTATCAGATAGGTGTTATTTAAGTAATACAACTGATCACCTACAGTGTATAAAACTGATGAAGCATAGTGGCTATATATAGATGGCTGAAGCATGGGGTTAACCATTTGCATTAATGCCCCACTGGTTCAGATTAGATCAGACTAGATCATATTTTTGCTAGTTAGGCAGGTATTGATGAGCCCAGTATGGGGCAGTTGGACAGTGGAGGAAGCAGAGCTGTTAGCAGCACACAGGTGCTGCTGATACTACTGCTTCATCTGCTATTGCTGCTGCTCCTACTGCTATTGCTGCTGTTGCTGCTGCTCCTGCTGCTGCTTGGTTCTTCATCAGAGTCAAAAGAACCAACCTATCCAACCGATGGAGCTGCTGGTCCATGATCAGCCACAGCAGGCTAGACAGAAGCCCAGGGTGGAGTTGGGCTCTGGCTTGGGCATGGGAAGCCACATGGGTACGCTGGGTGGTGGGCAATTGTATTTGCCTCTGGGTCCGTTCATCATGCCAGAGTGGTTGGTGGAAAGGGGCTCCATGTGTTACGTGGATAAGCCGGGAACCAGGCGACAGAGGTTTGGTGCCAGGTTGGACTTGCTCGGCACGGGCACCAGATGGCAGATGGGTTCCATGCCAACGCTGCTTCCGAAGGCCTCTCACCACTTCTTCCAATTCTGACAGCCTGGGGCAATGTCTAAACAGTGTGTTCTGATTAGCTCAGAGTACGAGAGCATGGTGTTAACAACACTAAAAACTGTTGCCTACATCTTGTTTTCAGAGGGTAATGTTTGACAAGGGTCTCTAAGTAAATCAAATGATTAAAAGACAATGTGAATTGTGAGTTTTCTACTGTACTCTATTAATATTGGACGTGCCTCTACAAAACTAAAGTACACAATAGCATCCCTCGATCATGTGTGGTGGTACTTACTATAGAATGTTGTAGAACAGCCTTTCTTAAAGTATGGATCGCGTACCTGTTAATGGTGGGTCGCGACGTGTCAGAGTAAATGTATAATTATTTAATGAATCACTAGAATTGATTTGGCCAAGTGCAACTGCGGTCTGTTCAGTGCTCTCTCTGCTTAGCAGAGGTCTGTTCAGTGCTCTCTCTGCTTAGCAGAGGTCTGTTCAGTGCGCTCTCTGCTTAGCAGTGGTCTCGCTTCAGTGCTCTCTCTGCTTAGCAGCGGTCTCTTTTCAGTGCTCTCCCTGCTTAGGAGCAGTCTCTGTTCAGTGCTCTCTCTGCTTAGCAGCGGTCTCTGTTCAGAGCTCTCTGCTTAGCAGCAGTCTCTGTTCAATGCACTCTCTGCTTAGCAGCGGTCTCTGTTCAGTGATCTCTGCTTAGCAGCAGTCTCTGTTCAGTGCTCTCTCTGCTTAGCAGCAGTCTCTGTTCAGTGCTCTCTCTGCTTAGCAGCAGTCTCTGTTCAGTGCTCTCTCTGCTTAGCAGCAGTCTCTGTTCAGTGCTCTCTCTGTTTAGCAGCGGCCTCTGTTCAGTGCGCTCTGCTTAGCAGCGGCCACTGTTCAGTGCGCTCTCTGCTTAGCAGCGGTCTCTGTTCAGTGCACTCTGCTTAACAGCGGTCTCTGTTCAGTGCTCTCTCTGCTTAGCAGCGGTCTCTGTTCAGTGCTCTCTCTGCTTAGCAGCGGTCTCTGTTCAATGCGCTCTCTGCTTAGCAGCGGTCTCTGTTCAGTGCTCTCTCTGCTTAGCAGAGGTCTGTTCAGTGCGCTCTCTGCTTAGCAGCGGTCTCTGTTCAGTGCTCTCTGCTTAGCAGCGGTCTCTGTTCAGTGCGCTCTCTGCTTAGCAGCGGTCTCTGTTCAGTGGGCTCTCTGCTTAGCAGCGGTCTGTTCAGTGCTTTCTCTGCTTAGCAGCGGTCTCTGTTCAGTGCTCTCTCTGCTTAGCAGCGGTCTCTGTTCAGTGCGCTCTCTGCTTAGCAGCGGTCTCTGTTCAGTGCACTCTGCTTAACAGCGGTCTCTCTGCTTAGCAGCGGTCTCTGTTCAGTGCTCTCTCTGCTTAGCAGCGGTCTCTGTTCAGTGGGCTCTCTGCTTAGCAGCGGTCTGTTCAGTGCTCTCTCTGCTTAGCAGCGGTCTCTGTTCAGTGCTCTCTCTGCTTAGCAGCGGTCTCTGTTCAGTGCGCTCTCTGCTTAGCAGCGGTCTCTGTTCAGTGCACTCTGCTTAACAGCGGTCTCTCTGCTTAGCAGCGGTCTCTGTTCAGTGCTCTCTCTGCTTAACAGCGGTCTCTGTTCAATGCGCTCTCTCGTTAGCAGCGGTCTCTGTTCAATGCGCTCTCTGCTTAGCAGCGGTCTCTGTTCAGTGCTCTCTCTGCTTAGCAGCGGTCTCTGTTCAGTGCTCTCTCTGCTTAGCAGCTGTCTCTGTTCAATGCGCTCTCTGCTTAGCAGCGGTCTCTGTTCAGTGCTCTCTCAGCTTAGCAGAGGTCTGTTCAGTGCACTCTCTGCTTAGCAGTGGTCTCTGTTCAGTGCTCTCTCTGCTTAGCAGCGGTCTCTGTTCAGTGGGCTCTGCTTAGCAGCGGTCTCTGTTCAGTGCTCTCTCTGCTTAGCAGCGGTCTCTGTTCAGTGCTCTCTGCTTAGCAGCGGTCTCTGTTCAATGCGCTCTCTGCTTAGCAGCGGTCTCTGTTCAGTGCTCTCTCTGCTTAGCAGCGGTCTCTGTTCAGTGGGCTCTGCTTAGCAGCGGTCTCTGTTCAGTGCTCTCTCTGCTTAGCAGCGGTCTCTGTTCAGTGCTCTCTGCTTAGCAGCGGTCTCTGTTCAATGCGCTCTCTGCTTAGCAGCGGTCTCTGTTCAGTGCTCTCTCAGCTTAGCAGAGGTCTGTTCAGTGCACTCTCTGCTTAGCAGTGGTCTCTCTTCAGTGCTTTCTCTGCTTAGCAGCGGTCTCTGTTCAGGGCGCTCTCTGCTTAGCAGCGGTCTCTGTTCAGTGGGCTCTCTGCTTAGCAGCGGTCTCTGTTCAGTGGGCTCTGCTTAGCAGAGGTCTCTGTTCAGTGGGCTCTGCTTAGCAGAGGTCTCTGTTCAGTGCTCTCTCTGCTTAGCAGCGGTCTCTGTTCAGTGCGCTCTCTGCTTAGCAGCGGTCTCTGTTCAGTGCTCTCTCTGGTTAGCAGAGGTCTGTTCAGTGCGCTCTCTGCTTAGCAGCGGTCTCTGTTCAGTGCTCTCTCTGCTTAGTAGCGGTCTCTGTTCAGTGCTCTCTCTGCTTAGCAGCGGTCTCTGTTCAATGCCATCTCTCGTTAGCAGCGGTCCCTGTTCAGTGCTCTCTCTGCTTAGCAGCGGTCTCTGTTCAGTGCGCTCTCTGTTCAGTGCGCTCTCTGCTTAGCAGCGGTCTCTGTTCAGTGCTCTCTTTGCTTAGCAGCGGTCTCTGTTCAGTGGGCTCTCTGCTTAGCAGCGGTCTCTGTTCAGTGCTCTCTCTGCTTAGCAGCGGTCTCTGTTCAGTGCGCTCTCTGCTTAGCAGCGGTCTCTGTTCAGTGCTCTCTCTGCTTAGCAGCGGTCTCTGTTCAGTGCTCTCTCTGCTTAGCAGCGGTCTCTGTTCAGTGCTCTCTGCTTAGCAGCGGTCTCTGTTCAGTGCTCTCTCTGCTTAGCAGCGGTCTCTGTTCAGTGCTCTCTCTGCTTAGCAGCGGTCTCTGTTCAGTGCTCTCTCTGCTTAGCAGCGGTCTCTGTTCAGTGCTCTCTCTGCTTAGCAGCGGTCTCTGTTCAGTGCTCTCTCTGCTTAGCAGCGGTCTCTGTTCAATGCGCTCTCTGCTTAGCAGCGGTCTCTGTTCAGTGCTCTCTCTGCTTAGCAGAGTCTCAAGTTTGGCAGATGCGCGAGTGGGAGAGGGAGATGCCTGTGTGCTTCGTGGTTTATCGGATCTTTTTTCTGTAGATTTCTTGAACACACGCTGCAGCACTGTCGTTCAGCAGCAGATGATGCGCTGTCTGCCACTGACGTCTTTAAATGGACTCATGCTAAAAACCAGTTCTGACTGAGCTCAATAGTCATGAAAAGCCTGTACACAGATGAGTTTAGCTCTCTTTCATACAAACTTTGAGAAATAACGAGGAGCTCCCTCAATGTGTTTTGTGTGGGGAAGTACTTAGTTATGAGGCAATCAAAACGAACAAATCTCTATAACGGACACATCCTGACCAAACATCCACAGCATGACGGTATACCCAGGGAATTCTTTCAGAGCAGGGTAGAATGCTTCAGGAAGCAGTGCTTCGACAGTGGAAAAGTAAGTCAGCTAGCAAGGCATTGTTGTCATTTTATAACAGGTGATGATAAGCAGAAATAAGGGAGTACTATCTCATAGTAGTATATGTGAGTTTCTCTTTCAAACAATCCCCTGGCCTTGTACACAGCTAACAGCTAAAGGTAGCCAAAACAAGCTAGCTAGCTACTGATAGTGCAACCCTAAGTAACAGTACAGATGAAAAATGATCAGGCCTACTGTACATCTTACTGTAGAAATTATTGTTGCAAACAAGTCTAGGTTGGAACAGTTGCTGTTAAAGTACAAGTCATCATTTTTATTCTGAACTGGAATAAACTGATTGAAGCCAGATACTTTTTAAGGCAAACACACACACAGTTCTGGGTTGCTCATCTAGAGCAGGAAGCAGTCTCCTGCCTAACTGAGAAAGCAGTAAATGTCCTGGTCCAGTGGGTTAACTGCCGTGTTCAGGGGCAGAATGACAGATTTGTACCTTGTCAGCTCAGGGATTTGATCTTGCAATCTTTCGGTTACTAGTCCAATGCTCTAACCACTAGGCTACGCTGCCGCCCCATATGGCTGACTTACTTAAGCAAATGTGGTTTCTAATGACAATTGTGATATACAAACTATGGCATAAGTGGACGACAAGCGGATAAGAGGCAATCCGTAATTTAAGACAATGAGCGAGCTAGGACGGACGTAACGTTAGTCAATATAACTATTTGTTTAGCACTTTTGAAATGTACAGCGACAGAATTCAGAACATGGGCCGTTCTTACAGTGCTCTCCCTGTACACCAAGTTAGAACCATAGGATAAATAAAGGGGGCATATACACAGACAATGAAAGCTCTTACAATAGTCAATGATTACATTTCTCTAAAACAGGTTATAGGCTACAGTAAAACATTCAGAACAGTAGGCGAAATTAAGAGGGGTAAATAGACCAAATTATTAGTGTGAGGCACATGGGCTACTAACAGCTTACTACACAACATACACTTAGTATTACTTTCTTAACTACAGCATACATATCTCCCTGGCATATTACATCATTTATGAAGCAGAAAACATAATTTTTTTGGACTCACATTGTTGTGCTCGGCTCACTTGAACAGGAAGGTTAACAGTTGTTTTGAGCGCAGCACAAATCATGTTCCATTGACAGCATGGCCGATGTTGACTGTTTATCATTTTAAATTTGGAAAAGAGCCCCTTAATCCCAGATTTGGGACCACACAGCCACTGTCACTGATTCCTTCCAAACCACTCGTTGAATTTGCGATTTCCAACTTGTTGTGTAATGTTTATGTCCCAATGGCCGATGAGCACCGATACATTTTATCTATCATTTCTCTTCATATGACAAGGATTAAAAAGGACTTGCCAGTAGATGCTCTGTATTTTTTGCTGGCTTGCCCCACCACCACATAAAACACTGAGCTAGGCTGAAACACCTGCATTTTGGAGCCGCCTTACTCAAGAAATCAAAAAAGAGACCATGATTGTATGCAACTTTATTAACTCAATGATATATATTATTTTTTACATTGTTTGCAAACTGATATGTGACAAGTATTAATGCCAAAATAACTTGCAAAACAGGCAAGCCCAGTTATTTATATGTTTTTGTGGGGCTCTGCCTGGTATACTGTACCCATACCCAGTTTTCTTTTCAGTGGGCATTGCCTATACTCTCCTTAATCCCTACTATTGCGTATCAAAGTATAGTGGAGGTATACGACGTATTACTTATGTAGTACAATAGAGAAATCATGCACAATGTAGCCTACACAATCGCAAAGCACGTGAAATATATTATATTCATATAGGCTATTTGCAATGTGCTATTCAGTCATCATGCACTGTTCCCTTACAACAAAATATTGCAATCAGAGTGCAGTATAACTGCAGTTCTAGTGCAGTATATAAGTGAGTATTCTGCAAACACCGTTTTTTTTTTTACTGCAGTAGTTTTGCAGTGTAACTGCAGTTCACTTATTGCACAGTGGCCTGATGGCCTTTGAGAAGGCAGAAGTTCCACCCATTACAAGTCAATGTGATTGGTTGATTCCACTGTCACTCCGAGTGTTTTGCCATAATACAGTTGAATGGCAGATGCCTTCTATCAGGTGTCTGATGGTCTAGCCAATGGCTGACTTAGCTAGCTAGATGTATCCCCCCTTTAACCCTTTCCTTTCTAACAAAAAATGCAGAGATTAAATCAGAACATAATTGAAAATAATGAGAGATGGTGTAACTGAGTCAGGTTTGTAGGCTTCCTTTACTCGCACACGCTTTTTCAGTTCTGCCCACACATTTTCTATGGGATTGAGGTCACGGCTTTGTGATGGCCACTCCAATACGTTGACTTTGTTGTCCTGAAGCCATTTTGACACAACTTTGGAAGTATGCTCGGGGTCATTGTCCATTTGGAAGACCCATTTGCACCCAAGCTTTAACTTCCTGACTGATGTCTTGAGATGTTGCTTCAATATATCCACATAATTTTCCTTCCCTCATGATGCCATCGATTTTGTGAAGTCCCTGTCCCTCCTGCAGCAAAGCACTCCCACAACATGAAGCTGCCACCCCCGTGCTTCACGGTTGGGATTGTGTTCTTCAGCTTGCAATCCTCCCCCTTTTTCCTCCAAACATAACGATGGTCATTATGGCCAAGCAGTTGACATTTCTCCAAAAAGTACGATCTTTGTCCCCATGTGCAGTTGCAAACCGAAGTCTGGCTTTTTTATGGCGGTTTTGTAGCAGTGGCTCAATTTAGGACTCGTTTTACTGTGGATATAGATACTTTTGTACCTGTTTCCTCCTTTGCTGTTGTTCTGGGATTGATTTGCACCTTTTGCACCAAAGTACATTCATCTTGAGGAGACAGAACGCGACTCCCTCCTGAGCGGTATGACAGCTGCGTGGTCCCATGGTGTTTATACTTGCATACTATTGTTTGTACAGATGAACGTGGTACCTTCAGGCGTTTGGAAATTGCTCCCAAGGATGAACTATTTTTTCTGAGGTCTTGGCTGATTTCTTTTGATTTTCCCATGATGTCAAGCAAAGAGGCACTGAGTTTAAAGGTAGGCCTTGAAACACATCCACAGTTACACCTCCAATTGACTCAAATTATGTCAAGCCTATTAGAAGCTTCTAAAGCCATGACATCATTTTCTGGAATTTTCAAACTGTTTAAAGGCACAGTCAACTTAGTGTATGTAAATGTCTGACCCACTGGAAGTGTGATACAGTGAATTATAAGTAAAATAATCTGTAAACAATTGTTGGGAAAATGACTTGTGTCATGCACAAAGTAGATGTCCTAACCGACTTTCCAAAACTATAGTTTGTTGACATGAAATTTGTGGAGTGGTTGAAAAACGAGTTTTAATGACTCAAAACTAAGTATATATAAACTTCCGATTTCAACTGTATAGGAAGGATGGTTGGTTGATATAACATGTAAGATACACGTTATTCATATGTTGCATTCATATCTACATATCAACCAAATATCAAAGTTGAAGAAGAGGACTTTTGAGAATGTGTGAATGGTCCGTGGACAATGAAGGGACAGTTATGACGAGTGTTTCATTTGGCGATCTCATGAAGGACAGGAAACACACATAACTGTGTCTCTTAACGCCGAGCGACTTCTACCTTTGACCAGCAGAAACACAAACAATTATCACAAGACCACTTCTGATTACCCTCGCCGATTCCACAGCACCCAACTCTGTTTTCACCCACCCTAAAAGGCAAGGGTCCACTTTTTTCCAAACACTTCACTCCGACTGTCAGACTCCTCTTTATCCTGACCCTCGGTGCAAGCATCAGTCTCCGAGAACTTCACCACACCAATCACCTCT
Source organism: Oncorhynchus nerka (assembly GCF_034236695.1). NCBI lineage: Eukaryota > Metazoa > Chordata > Actinopteri > Salmoniformes > Salmonidae > Oncorhynchus > Oncorhynchus nerka. Next base: position 31,292,522 of record NC_088397.1, read on the forward strand.
GATAATTCGCCCTCATCCACTTTCATTTCCACTCCTGTCTTCAGCTTACTCTGCTTGCAATTTCTATCATTCTTCTTTAACAAACCATCTACCTTTTTCCCCCGACATTTTTAACCAACTCAAGCTCACCAGCTTCCTCCCTCTCTCTCTTAGACCTCCTCTGCCTCTCTTCTTTCCCTCCATTCCTCCTCCGTATTCCAAGTATACGTCTCCTTATGATAATACTGCACTTCTCCTGACATACATTTTGTTCTTGCTTTCTCAAGGGACGCCATTTAACCGGCTGTCCCAATCTCAGTCAAATCAGCACGAACCCCTCGGGATGTAGCGCTCAACAAGTGCATCCCACTTATAAAGCAGCTGCTTCGTCTGGATGTTATTCTTTATCAAAAGCTACCGCGACACTTTTCCATTTCAAACAAGCGCGCTCTCTGCCTTCCTTCTCCGAAGTGCTCCCCCCACACACTTTTATATACAATATACCGACGCACAGACTGCGCATTGCGCAAACAAAACAACCACCCTTGCAACATCAACTGGAATTACATGGGTCTATTACTGAACTTTTTGTTGAAAACAAATATTTGACTGTGAAGAGACTGTCACTGGCAAACATGGTTACAGACCAACAACATTATATAGTATCTCCTCGTCAAGAAAAGCACATGAGCTAATTATAATACACAAAGTAAGCAAAACAGGTAAATCATTCCAACATAGCCTAAAATGATTAATAAGATACTAATGATATATACCTATATAAGCAATTGAGATGTACAAACTACGGCATAAGAGAATGATGAGCGGATAAGAGGCAATCTGTAATTTCGAAATTAATGAGCGAGCTAAGATGGACTTAGTCAATGTAGCTCTTTGTTCAGCACTTTTGAAATGTACAGCGACATCATTCAGAACAAGGGCCGTTCTTACAGTATTCTCCATGTACACCAAGTCAGAACCGTATGATAAATAAAGGGGGCATATAGGCAGACAAAGAAAGCTCTTACAATATTCGATGATGACAGTTCTCTAAAACATGCTATAGGCTACAGTACATGTGCACCACCAAGTCAAAACAGTAGGCTAAGTTCTGAGGGGGAAAGAGACCAAATTATTAGTGTGAGGCACATGGGCTACTACACAACATAAACTTAGTATTACTTTCTTAGCTACAGTATACATATCTCCCTGGCATATTACATCATTTATACAAGACATTTTTGGACTCACCATTGTAGTGTTGTGCTCACTTTGCCCTCAGACCATCCTTAATTGATCAGAGCATGGACTCTACAAGGTGTCGAAGCGTTCCACAGAGATTCTGGCCCATGTTGAATACAATGCTTCCCACAGTTGTGTCAAGTTGGCTTGATGTTCATTGGGTGGTGGACCATTCTTGATACACATAGGAAACTGTTGAGTGTGAACAACCCAGTAGCGTTACAGTTCTTGACACAAACCGGTGTGGCTGGCACCTACTACCATACCCTGTTCAAAGGCAAAAATAATTTTTTAACCCGTCTCCACTTCATCTACACTGATTGAAGTGGATTTAACAAGTGACATCAATAAGGGAGCATAGCTTTCACCTGGTCAGTTTATGTCATGAAAAGAATAGATATTCTTAATGATTTGTACACTCAGTGTAAATACATACCTCTATTTTTAAAGGCTTGTATCTATCTATAATACCTGGAGAGTGAGCACACATTTCATAGCCCGCTTCCAGATCTGTTTGTGCTGGATAGCCAACCCGTATGGTCTTTATCATGCAGCACAAACAGATCTGAGACCAGGCTGTCTGCATACAGCTTTAACTGGTGGTGGAGGGAGGTGGCGTAGATGACCTGGAAGCTCTTGCCCTCATCTGTCCCGTCTTCCATAATGACCTCCAGAAAGCCCACAGCCCTCAGGGCTTTCAATGTGATGCTTAGCCCTTCTGATAACAGAATGCTATGTTACCATCACTCCTGACTCACAGCTATATTATACTTGCCAAAGGATGGCATTGTTGGATAAACCCAGAAATTCTGAAGAATAGATCCAAGTTCCCTTGATTGAACCAGTACAACCAGTACTTTCTACCATTGATAACATCTCATCGCTGTTCTTCAGGATTAGTCACCCTGAATCAGTGCAGCCAGATTTGGAATTTTATCTGAGCGCTAGATGTATTTCAGCCTCTAATGCTTAATTCATTCATATATATCAGTGGTTTTTATAGTCCCGTACCCCTTCAAACATTCAACCTCCAGCTGCGTATCCCCTCTAGCACCAGAGTCAGCGCACTCTCAAATGCTGTTTTTTTGCCATCATTGTAAGCCTGCCACATGCACACTATATGATACTTTTTTTTTTTTTTTTGTCACAACCCGGCTCGTGGGAAGTATAATAATAATAATCAATATTTTTGCTCTTTATTTAGCCATCTGACAATAAAACCTTATTTGTTCATCAGAAAATGTGAATAACTCACCACAGGTTAATGAGAAGCGTGTGCTTGAAAGGATGTACATAACTCTACAATGTTGGGTTGTATTGGAGAGAGTCTCAGTCTTAAATCATTTTCTACACACAGTCTGTGCCTGTATTTAGTTTTCATGCAAGTGAGGGCCGAGAAGCCACTCTCACAAAGCTACGTGGTTGCAAAGTGCATTAGTGTCTTAACAGCATAATTTGCCACGGCAAGAAACTCTGAGCACAGCCCTATCCAGAGATCTGGCAGTAGCTTCTGATTAAATTAAATTTTTACAGAACCGCTTGATTCAATTTCGATGAGGCTCTCTTGTTCAGATATCGGTAAGTGAACTGGAGGCAGGGCATAAAAGGGATAACGAGTCCAGTTGTTTGTGTCGTCCGTTTTGGGAAAGTACCTGCGTAATTGCGCTCTCAGCTCACTCGGGTGCTTCGCTATATCACGTTTGACATTGTCCATAAACTTGAGTTCATTTGCACGCAAAAAAAATCATACAATGATGGAAAGACCTGTGTGTTGTCCTTGTTAACGTAGACAGAAAAGAGCTCCAACTTCTTAATCATAGGCTCAATTTTATCCCGCACATTGAATACAGTTGCGGAGAGTCCCTGTAATCCTAGATTCAGATCATTCAGGCAAGGAAAAACATCACCCAGATAGGCCAATTGTTTGAGAAACTCGTTATCATGCAAGCGGTCAGACAAGAGAAAATGATGGTCAGTAAAGAAAACTTGAAGCTTATCTCTCAATTTAAAAAAACGTGTCAATACTTTGCCCCTTGATAACCAGCATTCTGTATGTTGTAAAAGCGTTACATGGTCGCTGCCCATATCATTGCGTAATGCAAATTTAGCAGTGTGATGTTGTTCCCCTAGATTATGCACCAAATTACACACAAGAACCAATTCAAATAGGCCAGGTCAAGAGGGGATGTTAATAATTTGATAATAATAATAATTCAGTGTATTTTTTAAATTTAATTACAGCTGCATAGCTAATGTTTTTCTTTGGTGTACAAACACTTTTTCATATCAATATTGTACAGACATGTGATTGTAAAAGTTTTGTATATTTTGGTTTGGCCCATCGCGGGTTATCTGTATTTCCGTACCCCATAATGTTACACAATGTACTGTTATGCTACCATAAGTCTGTTACAATGTGGATAATATAAAGATTTATGTTAACAAGTTTCACAAAGCTCGCTAACTAGGGTATCTATTGTAACTTGTGAGTACTTGGGACAGTGTTTGAGGGAGTGTCCATGTGCTTGCGCAGGTGCCTGAGAGCTAGGACTGCTCCAAGGGTTGACATAATGTGCGTTGTCTCTCCGTGTGCAGGTATGTCTTTTATTTTGTTTGAATTATGTTCTGTATCATTTTACTTGTATTGTATGTGCGTGCTGTTGTGCATTGAATGTGCACGCAGCCCCTGTTATTTCCTTTTGGCGCTCTTTTAACAAAGTTAACCATTTTCACTGTAGTGTCCAAAACATCTTTCAAGCTGTCAGGCATTCCCTTGGCAGTAAGAGCCTCTCATTGGATGCTGCAGTGTATCCATGTGGCGTCAGAAGCAACTGCTTGCACGCGCGTTTCCACTCCACTATGTCTCCCTGTCATGGCTTTTGCTCCATCAGTACAGATACCAGCACATCTTGACCACCAAAGTCCATTGGATGTCACAACGCTGTCCAGTACTTAAAAAATATCCTCTCATGTTGTACTGGTTTCCAGTGTTTTGCAGAAGAGGATGTCTTCCTTAATTGACCCCCCACAAACGTAACGGACATATACCAGGAGCTGTGCCAGGCCTGTCACGTCTGTTGACTCATCCAGCTGTAATGTATATAATTCACTGGCTTGTATGTGAGGCAGTAATTGTTTCAAAACGTCTCCTGCCATGTCACCGATGCGTCGTGAAACAGTGTTGTTTGATGAAGGCATTGTCTGTATATTTTTTGGGGCCTTTTCCCCCAGCATTGTTCCAGCCATATCCGCAGCAGCAGGAAGAATGAAGTCCTCCACAATAGTATGGGGCTTGCCTGTCCTAGCCACTCGTTAGCACAACATATAAGACTCTTCTAGCCCCTTCTTATTAATAGTATATGTTGCTTTTATACATGTCTTACTACTTGAAAGTCATCTTTCTTCTTGCTCAAAACTCTCCCATGGCTTATTTTTCAAATTGTCATGTGTCTAAATGTCTGCGCAAGAGTGAAGGTTTCCTGCGGGAGAGTAACGGCTAATGTGATTAGATGTTAATTATTTGACTACCTGTATTTGACATTGTGTTGTTATTTCGCTACACACTAGATGGTTTAATTTTGTACCCCTGGGGATATGCGTACCCCAGTTTGGGAATATCTGATATTGGGATATTCTTCAATTGAGCGCGGTTTCCCCAGAATAGTGGTACATTGATACATTATTGCGCTATTTGTTCTAACAACAATACCCCTCAGATGATTGGGATCAGAGTGTGTAGATGTGTGCCACTGCGTGCCCCATCGGTCTCCACCGCCATTATTCACATTCCTGTCATTATACCCCCCCCCACAAAAAAATGTACAGTGTCATTGTTATTATTCACGCAGTCTCCTCTGAACAGTTGATGTTGAGATGTGTCTGTTGCTTGAACTCTGTGAAGCATTTATTTGGGCTGCAATGTGAGGTGCAGTTAACTCCAATGAACTTATCCTCTGCAGCAGAGGTAACTCTGTATCTTCCTCTCCTGTGGCGGTCATCATGAGGGCTAGTTTTGTGCTTGATGGTTTTTGTGACTGCACTTGAAGAAACTTTCAAAGTTCTTGAAATTTTCCAGATTGACTGACCTTCATGTCTTAAAGTAATGATGGACAATCGTATCTCTTTGCTTATTTGAGCTGTTCTTGCCATAGTATGGACTTGGTCTTTTACCAAATAGGCCTATCTTCTGTATACCACCCCTACCTTGTCACAGTACAACTGATTGTCTGAAACGCATTAAGAAGGAAATAAATTCTGGTGGGAAAATGTGCATATTTTCTACATGCGGAATTTTAGAACATTCTGTCACCAATTGGATGGATACCTAGCTGCTGGTGTGAAAATGTGGCTGCCATTTTCTTACTCTCTGGCTGCTCAATATCACAGTGTGACATGAAGACATACATTTAGCTAATGGCTAATTTCTCCACTATTTTGCAAAAGTTAGGTAATTTTTGGCAGTATGCTACAGCCATTTATTCTGTATTGTTCTTAGTCAGCAAGTTAATTTCGTAGACATCTTGTCTTACTGTGTGCTACTCATGTTTAAGGGTAATACTTTGTGAAAGAAGTGAGAAGACACTTATTATGCTCCTGGGGGCTAGTTTAGAATATTTATCAGAGTTACTGTGTAGTTTCAAGTCAATATATCAGTTGCTTTCACAGCCCAAGAGTTCAACTAATAACATGTCCGAAATTCAATAAAAGACTTGGGAAATCGTTTGACAGGCCGCCAAGCCAGTTTTAGTTTTAAGATCCCAAAGAATGACATTGATCCATGGTTCTGCATGTTCAATCAATAAGTTTATGCAGCAGCTCTTTTTCCCCATGTTCAAATAAAATCACAGGTTGGTCTTGGGTACTGTATACAAACCTACAACGACAACCCGATACTCTCTCACAGCTATGCTTTCACTTTTCAGGAAGTGTGTGAGACACTGTGTAAACATCACTAGCAGGTTTGATTGAATTCCAGTTTGAAAAGCAGGTCATACTTTACTTGACCTCCAGCATCATAACACGTCATAACAGTTGACATAACTGGTTGTCGTGATGTGACTATTATTAATGTGATGATGGCTATTTTATCAAATCAATTAACTGTTTCATTATTACGCGATTCAATTAATCATGTAACAATTAACTCATTAGGAACTTGGGGCACCACTTGAAAAGTTTGTTTAATGAGTTACCGTTTCCCGAATTAACTCAAGAATGTATATCGTTATCATACCAGTCATCCATTTATCATTATTATCAGTCTCATTCTGATGTCGTTGGCCTCGTAAATCTGCACAAACAATAGTCTAAATTATTATTCAGCGATACACAAATTGGGTTAATTATTTATTTACTAACTAACTAAACAATAACACAGAAATACATAAACACACACAGTATAGGTTAAATTGATTACTAACATAATGCAATGAAAAGTCCCTAGTGGACTAACCCGATGTAACGGCTTGTTACACAATGGAAAGGGGTGGGGAAAGAAAGAGCGGGAGAGACAGAGGGGACTCATCTTACATACAGTTGGAAAACTATGCTCATGGGAATGTGAATACTTTGCACATGAACGACCGCTCAATCGGAAATAATTGCAATGTATATATTTACACTTGTATGTCTCTGTCGTCGATCTCTGTTGAAGTCGCCCGGTCCGTCTATGGGGTCGTCGTCCGATGCAAGTTTCTGGTTGTCCACCAGAGGTCACAATAACCTGTTATGGCATTTGTCATAACCTGTTATAATATGGTCATAACACTGTCATGACACAAATTTAGTCTTGTGACATATATTGCATTATTTTATGGCTAGTTATGACACCTATACAAGAGTATCAAAACCCACAAAACTTACCACACGAGGCAAAACATTCCATTACACCATAGCTTACGTGTCAACAGTATGTTTATTATATATATTTTTTTTTTTAAATTGACCATATTCAATTCTAATTGTAATTGCCCACACATTGATGTCAGACATGCACCTACCCCAATGCTCTGTTGCTGAGGACTAGGATAAATGCAGGAGCAGATTTCTGGAGCAGGACAAGACACCCTGTTTTTGACAGATGACTGATATAAGGTCATGTACGTGATAGGTCTATCTGGCTTACATGATTATGATGGTTCTTGACAGCGTTATAAAGTGACACAAGATGCTCATAATGCTTCATGACAGTGTCATAAAGTGCATTTTCTACAAGTTATTTAAAATATGAAAAAACATTAATTCATTAAAACAACAGCAAAGGATTAAAGACACAAAGTTTCAAATGAAAGGAATCTTCTTGGCAGAGAAAAAAAGAATTTCAATTATATGTGGGATTTGACCAGCCATAAAATAACACAATATATGTCACAACAGGTATAAATATGGGTCATGACAGTATTAAGATAGGTTATGACAACTGTTATGAAATATGACATGGTTATGACACTGGGTGTCAAGTAAAGTGTTATCGAAAAGTGTGTTCCTGGTATTTGGTTAAAGGGGCAATCTGGTATTCAAACGACAACAAAGCAGTTACTGCCCACCACTTTTTTGGTAAGCTGAGGGATGGAACTGGGGCAAATGTAAAGATGGGGCTATTAATGAATTCTAAAGCAACCAAAACACATGGGCCTTTTTATTTTACAGGTATCCTACTTCACTACAGGACTACCACAAACTAGCCAATAAACATGTTCAAATAAACTGTGGCTGAAACCACATGCCATTTGGAAAATAGATTTTTCTGTTGCTGAGAGAGAGAGAGGTCAAGGTTAAAGTAAAATGCCAGACATACTACCACTAGCTGTGCCGTGTGAAATTCCACATGCTTATTTGACGAGTTTCCTCTGTGAAGCAACCAGGTATATACTGCATATGCTTTGGTTGTCAGTAGTCACCCAGGTGTTCCATTTAAAACCAAATTGACATTTGCAGGGATTGTGCCTTTTCTGTCAAATCGCACACTGCTTTGTTGAATCCACTCTGTATTCTGATTCATAGTAATTAACTATTACTCATACAGGAAACCAAAGCGACCAGAGTGTTACTGGCTGGAATTGGCAGAGCAGTAATGAATGCATTTTCTAGATAAAGGCCATTAATTGGTCCATATAGAATGTGTCCAAAATGGCACCCTATTCCCAATATAGTGTACTACATTTGGCCAGAGCTCTATTGGGCCCTGGTCAAAGTAGTGCACTGTAAAGGGAATAGGGTGCCATGTGGGGCTCAGATGTAGTGTACTGAAGAAATGACAGGGCAGGAGCACAACTAATGGGGTTCTATTAATACAGACATAGAACATGGATATGGTCGGTACTACACACATGTGTTTGAAGTAGGGTCTTTAACCTGGTAAGGGGATAAAATCTCTAATGGCCTAGCTTACATCATAGCCTGATCTTACATTACTGTAAGTTGATCATATGTTATATGATCACTGAATGTGATCGATTTGGTTAATGTGCATTATGCAATCAAGTGTTTTATTATGTACAATTCATTTTTGGCTCTGCTATCCTGTGAACTGTAACTAGGACTAAGGAACATTCAATGTCGTCTTGGTAAGTAATTCCAGTGTATATTTGGCCTTGTGTTTTAGGTTATTGTCCTGCTGAAAGGTGGATTGGTCTCCCAGTGTGTAAGGGATCTCGTCCTCCTCTTCTGAGGAGGAGAAGCGAGAAGGATCGGAGGACCAAAACGCAGCGTGGTAAATGTCCATAATTTAATGAAGCAAAATGAACACTGAACAAAAACAATAAACAACAAACGAACAGTCCGTAAGGTGAATGACAAAACACTAAACAGGAAATTAACACCCACGAAACCCAGGTGGAAAAAGGCTACCAAAGTATGATTCTCAATCAGAGACAACTAACGACACCTGCCTCTGATTGAGAACCATACTAGGCCAAACACAAAAACCAACACAGAAAAACAAACAGACTGCCCACCCCAACTCACGCCCTGACCATACTAAAACAAAGACAACACAAAGAACAGAACGTGACACAGTGTCTGTTGGAAAGTAGACTGAACCTGGTTTTCCTCTAGGACTTTGCCTGTGCTTAGCTCTATTCCTTTTCTTTTTATCCAAGAACATTCCCTAGTCCTTGACAATGATAAGCATGCCCATAACATGATGCAGCCACCACCATGCTTGAAAATATGAAGAGTGGTACTCTAATGTGTTATGTTGGATTTGCCCCAAACATAATGCTTTGTGTTCAGAACAAAAAGTACATTTCTTTGCAATATTACTTGCCTTATTGCAAATGGGATGCATGTTTTGGAATATCCTGTACAGGCTTCCTTTAATTCGTCATTTAGGACCGGCAGGTAACTGAAAGGTTGCTAGATCGAATCTCCGAGCTGACAAAGGTTCAAATCTGCCGTTCTGCCCCTGAACAAGGCAGTTAACCCACTGTTCCTAGGCCGTCATTGTAAATAAGAATTTGTTCTTAACTGACTTGCCCAGTTAAATAAAGGTTCAATTATTATAATACATTTTTAAACTCTACCTGGTTTAAAATCACCATTGGCCTCATGGTGAAATGCCGGAGCCGTTTCCTTCCTCTCAGTCAGGAGTTAGGAAGGACGCCTGTATCTTTGTAGTGACTGGGAGTATTGATACACCATCCAAAGTGTAATGAATAACATCACCATGCTCAAAGGGATATTTAGTGTCTGCTTTTTTTTCTTCTACCCATCGGTGCCCTTCTTTGCGAGGCATTGGAAAACCTACCTTGTCCTTGTTGTATCTGTGCTTGAAATTCACTGCTCAACTGAGGGACCGTACAGATAATTGAATTTGTGTGGTACAGAAATGGGATAGTCATGGAACGTATTATTTTACTCCTGAACTTATTTCGGCTTGCCATAACAAAGGGGTTGAATACTTATTGACTCAAGACATTTCAGCTTTTTCATTTGTATTCATTTGTAAAAATGTCTAAAAACATAATTCCACTGACATTATGGGGTATTGTGTGTAGATCAGTGACACAATCTAAATTGAATCCATTTAAAATTCCGGTTGTAATACAACAAAATGTGGAAAAGGTCAAGGGGTGTGAATACTTTCTGAAGGCACTGTAATTGTCTTCAGCATTACGAATGACACAGACACAAACTCGTCTGTAGCTGCAGCACCAGTCCAGTCATATTTAGCCACAGACCTGACTGATTGTCTAGCCACCACTCGGAGTGACAAATAACAGTCCATGAAAAAAAAAACGCTAGCTGGCGTAAGACAAGGATATGGTGATATACAGTATCCCCAAAACATCAAAGATATTAGAGTCTGGTCTAGTGGTCTAGTGTTAAGGCTGCCAACTCCGAACCACGTATTCTCTTGACGATGCGAATTTGAGTTCAGAGTTCAGTCTCAGCCACTTTCTGTTTGTGGCCCTAATTCCTGTGTATCTCCTGCTCTACCTTCCCTCTGTCCTGTCATTCAAAAAAATATAAAAAACACAATTGTTGTCAGCTGTACATTCCCACTTTCCCTCTACTCTCTCTCTCTCTCTACAGTGTCTCCTCCAAGTCCTCTCCTATGCTGGTGGTATTCACCACAGGTAAGGACTCTCGGAGGGAGATGTCGTCCACCTGCTTGGCTCTCTCGTCTGGCTCCTCTAGGATGGATGGGGGCAGGCTTTCCACCTCAGAGTTGCTGAACACGTAGCCGGGCAAGGTGGTGTGGGTGCTGACGCTGTGCCTGGCTTGGCTGCTGCGGTACACGTGGCTGGAGAAGAGAGAGGAGGTGCCCGAGATCACGGCCAACGGCTGGGGCTGACTGGTAGTGGTCTGATTGAGGCCGTACCGGTAGTTGGCACATGCCGCTGGTCCCTTACCGTCGAACTCCAGGTTCCAGCGGGTCCAGGTCTTCTTGATCTCTGCCTGGACCTGAAGAGAACAAGAGGATTGTGTGGGTCAGGTTATAGTATAGTATAGTATGGGTCGTGGTATTGTGTGGGTCATGATATGGGTCAGGATTTTGTATGGTAGCCTATAGTACCAGTCAGGGCAGAAACTTATTTGGGGAGTTCAGACAACTTTTAGAATGGACGCAATGTTAGCACCTTTATCGCGAAACTTTGTTGATGTAACAATACAAGAGCGCCTCCAACCATTCTCAATGAAATGACTCGCCGCAAACAAGAAAAACAGAATAGTGAATTCAAATGTTGTTTTGACCGACTGACATTCACAATGAAATTTGTTGACAACACAACACAAGAGACTTGAATACATATTATTGCCAATGCCAAAGTTCCTATTGTGTTGTGGTGCCCACAAATATCATATTCGCTTTCACTGGACTTTTTCAGAGGTTTTAAAAGCTTTCAGAAATAAACAGCCCAACCCAGAAGCGTCAATTATCACTTAGCAACGAACATGGATGAGAGCAGGGGTGCTCTCGGAACATTACGTTCTAAATGACCAAACTCTCTAAATATTGTATATGGGACTAATAAATGTGGAAATTATTGGGGGAAAAGTAGCACTTTATTTTACAGTAGCTACTGTTTTTACAGTGGTATTGACCGGCAAGTTATGCGGTAGTAACAATGGGTATTTTCTGGTAGCCTACTTACTTACAATACCCACAAACAGGGTTTGAAGTATCACTGATGGGTACAATGCGTACGCACAGTATGACTGTTCTATTGTTCTAATAAATGACATCAATAAGTTCCATTAGTTCTAATAACATCTCCCCCCCCTCTCATTATGGTTAGTTCCTAGAACACTTATAAATGGGCAACAAATGAGCACGTGACTTTGGTTCAATTAGAGAGTTCAGCATGATAGATTCTTGAAAGCAGCAGCTCTAGAGTGGAGAAGATCTTAAACCTTCTGGCCGGGTCTGGTGAACAGTACTCACCTCTCCATTGCAGTAGCAGTAGATAATGGACACAAAGAAACCCTACGAAGAGATGAAAGCGACTAAGTTTAGAGGCATGTGTTGAAAGCTCAAATTCCCGCTGACAGTATGAATGATGTGACATTCTTTACAAATGAGAGGTGTCCATGACCTTCGGAGAATAATATCGACATGATGGTCTCAGGAAAGAGAGCTCTTAAAGAAAAACACACAATGGATTGTATTTTTTTTTTTTCAAAAGTAGTGTGATAAGATAAAAGCATGTCCCACGACATCAGTTGTGTTGTGTTGTGTATATCCAGCTATACACTTCAATCCCAAATGAATGGAAAAGATGAGCACCATTTACATTCCTGGTTTTATCTGGTGCTCATCCTTTCATTCATTTATTCATAGCTGGATTTGCACATGTCATGAGATGTGGTTTCATCTTGACATAAGACTACATTAGAGGTCAGAAAACATCTGAAAGAAGTGAAAGTGTAATGTCCCTTTAAGCTATAATGCTCAAATTCTCACATTTAAAATCGTATCAATATTGCTTTCAAGTGCTGAGCGATTAACGGAAATTTCTGTTATTTTTAAAAAACAAATAATTGACTTTTTGAATTTGATTTCATTCCGTTTTTTTTCTGTGAGCTCAATGCGCATTTTCTCACTGTAGTTTCTCGAATAGAGGTAAATCAGATCAAGCCCGAACTGTGCAATGTAGCAGGGAGTTGTAGTTTACAACAGCCCAATATTCAACATAGTTTAGAGCAGAAAAAGTGGTAACTACAATGACCATAATCCATTGTGCCCCTATTTGTCCGGAGACTGAGAAGAGAGAAAAATGCACAATCAAGAGGGATGGAGCAGTTGCTTCGCGAGGTATCTCTACCTGAAAATACATGATCGATAGTGTTCAGCATTCATAAAAGTATTTTTTAAAATAATTTAACCGATTTGACCTCAAAAAGCACTAATTGCTCAGCACTATTGCTTTCTACAGTTTTAAATCTATTAGCAATGGTCAATACAGTGCATTCGGAAAGTGTTCAGACCTCTTGAATTTAAGTTACTGCCGTATTCTAAAACTGATTACATTGCTTTTTTCCCTCTCATCAAGCTACACACAATACCCCATAATGACAAATCAAAAACAGGTTTAGACATTTTAACAAATGTATAAAATGTCAAATAAAATAAATATCACATTTGCATAAGTATTCAGACCCTTTACTCAGTACTTTGTTGAATCACCTTTTGCAGTGATTACAGCCTCGAGTCTTCTTGGGTTGACGCTACAAGCTTGGCAAACCTGTATTTGGGGAGTTTCTCCTATTCTAAATCTGCAAATCCTCAAGCTCTGTCAAGTTGGATGGGGAGCGTCGCTGCAGAGCTATGTTTGATCGGGTTTAAAGCCAGGCTCTGGCTGGGCCACTCAAGAACATTCAGAGACTTGTCCCGAAGTCACTCCTGCGTTCATCTTTCCCTCGATCCTGACTAGTGTCCCAGTCCCTGAAAATTCTCCACAGCATGAGTCACATGCGCCGAATACAACAGGTGTAGACCTTACAGTGAAATGTTTAAGAGCTTGTAAGTAATCAACAATGCAGTAAAGAAGTGTTCAGTAAAAAATATAAAAGTAACAAGTAATTAAAAGAGCACCAGTAAAATAACAATACCGAGGCTATGTACTGAGAGTACCAGCACAGAGTCAATGTGCGGGGGCACCGGTTAGTTGAGGTAATTGAGGTAATATGTACATGTAGGTAGAGTTATAGTGACTATGCATAGATAATAAACCGAGAGTAGCAGCAGCGTAAAAGGGGGGGGGGCAATGCAAATAGTCTGGGTGGCCATTTGATTAGCTGTTCAGGAGTCTTATGGCTTTGGGGTAGAAGCTGTTAAGAAGCCTTTTGGACCTAGACTTTGTGCTCCGGTACCGCTTGCCATGCGGTAGCAGAGAGAACAGTCTATGACTAGGGTGGCTGGAGTCTGACAATTTTTAGCAGTTGCCATATCAGGCAGTGATGCAACCCGTCAGAATGCTCTCGATGGTGTAGCTGCAACTTTGAGGATCTGAGGACCCATGGCAAATCTTTTCAGTCTCCTGGGGGGGAATAGGCTTTGTCGTGCCCTCTTCACGACTGTCTTGGTGTATTTGGACACCAAGGAACTTGAGGCTCTCAAACTTGCCTGTCGGTGAGAATGGGGGAGTGCTTGGTCCTCCTTTTCCTGTAGTCCACAATCATCTCCTTTGTCTTGATCATGCTGAGGGAGAGGTTGTTATCCTGGCATCACACTGCCAGGTCTATGACCTCCTCCCTATAGGCTGTCTCATCGTTGTCGGTGTGTCGTCAGCAAACTTAATGATGGTGTTGGAGTCGTGCTTGGCCATGCAGTCATGGGTGAACAGGGAGTACAGGAGGGGACTGTATCTGCCACACTGATCCCCTTTATTGAGGATCAGTATGGCAGATGTGTTGTTACCTACCTTTACCACCTGGGGGCGGCCCGACAGGCAGTCCAGGATTCAGTTGCAGAGGGAGGTGTTTAGTCCCATTGTCCTTAGCTTTAGTGATGAGCTTTGAGGGCACTATGGTGTTGAACGCTGAGCTGTTGTCAATGAATAGTATTCTCACATAGGTGTTCCTTTTGTCCAGGTGGGAAAGGGCAGTGTGGAGTGCAATCTGTGGATCTGTTTGGGCGGTATGCAATTTGGAGTAGGTCTAGGGTTCCTGGGATAATGGTGTTGATATGAGCCAGCCTTTCAAAGCATTTCATGGCTACAGACGTGAGCGCTACGGGTCAGTAGTCATTTGGGCAGGTTACCTTCGTGTTCTTGGGCAGAAGGGACTATGGAGATCTGCTTGAAAAATGTTGGTATTATAGACTCAGGTCAGGGACAGGTTGAAAATGTCAGTGAAGACACTTGCCAGTTTGTCAGTGCATGCTCGGAGTACACATCCTGGTAATCCTTCTGGCCCTGCTGCCTTGTGAATATTGACCTGTTTTAAAGGTCTTACTCACATTGACTACGGAGAACGTGATCACAGTCGCCTGGAACAGCTGATGCTCTCATGCATGTTTC
Organism: Oncorhynchus nerka; assembly: GCF_034236695.1. Taxonomy (NCBI): domain Eukaryota; kingdom Metazoa; phylum Chordata; class Actinopteri; order Salmoniformes; family Salmonidae; genus Oncorhynchus; species Oncorhynchus nerka. Next base: position 31,307,707 of record NC_088397.1, read on the forward strand.
AGTGTTACTTGCCTCGAAGCGAGCATAGAAGTAATTTAGCTCGTCTGATAGGCTTGCATCACTGGACAGCTCGTGGCTGTGCTTCCCTTTGTAGTCTGTAATAGTTTGCAAACCCTGCCACATCCGATGAGCATCGGAGCCGGTGTAGTACGATTCAATCTTGGTCCTGTATTGATGCTGTTGTGTCTTTGGCTTTGCCGGATTAAGTGATATGACATGCTATTCTAAAAAATAATTTATCTGTAAATGTAATTAACTAGAAAGTCGGGGGCACACAAAATAATGTTTATAGAGCTGTTATCTTCCGAATAAACTCTTAAAGACCTAGTAACCTTTTACATCAGTAGCAGTCATATTTAATCCTCGCCTTATTCAGTCTCATCTGAAAGTTGTAAATTATTGGTTATCTTCACGAACCCTGGCTAACAAGTCGAATCAGCAATACAAAATTTGGTTTATTTATTTATTAAATACCTAAATAATCACACAGAATTACATCTACACAGAATGGATCATACATTGATTACAAATTATGTCATAAAGGAAAACGGCCCTAGCGGACGGAACAGATATGACAGCTGGTTACACAAAGAAAGGGGGTTGGGTTTGAGTGAAAGAGCAGGAAGACTGAGGAGCAAAAAGGTTTTGTGTCTCTATCGGGCTGTAGGCAGCTATGCTATCGTCAATACAGTATCTTATGCATTCTAAATAACCGCCCATTTGAAAAAGGAGAATGCAATAAATATTTACTCTGAGCAGCGCTTCGGTAGATTGGTTGACGATAGAAGGCGGGTTGATCCAGCATGGATCTGGTCCTCTGAAGAATGTCTCTGGTGGTAAACTGGATACGTTGTAGTATCGTTGTGTGTGTTAGACAGATACGTCGTCCGTCCTTTCCTAGCCCACGTTTACAGCGACTGCTAGGAGGTATCACTTCTGGAGTGAATAAGAGTTCAAAGTTCATACCAAGTTGCCATACTTTTAAGCTCATGCTATATTCTGGCTGGTATAGTCGAAATTCATCCTTTCCGTGTGTTGACCGTCATCTTCACTTTGAAATTCGATGCTAATTTTGTTAGGTTATTATCTGAGCCCTTTTAACGTAGGACCATCGCCCTAACGTCCTCGGAACAGGAAGTAACATTTTCGTAAAGGGGCTTATATAGGGTTGGGAGAGAGGGCAGTGTTTCATAGTTTACAACCAGTCTCTGGTTGGCCGGGGGCCAAGGAAGAGTCTTGGTGGTTCCAAACTTCATCCATTTAAGAATGATGGAGGCCACTGTGTTCTTGGGGACCTTCAATGCTACAGACATTTTTTGGTACCCTTCCCCGGATCTGTGCCTTGACACAATCCTCTCTCGTAGCTCTACGAACAATTCCTTCGACCTCATGGCTTGGTTTTTGCTCTGACATGCACAGTCAACTGTGGGAGCCAATATAGACAGATGTGCCTTTCCAAATCATGTCCAATCAATTGAACTTACCACAGGTGGACCCCAATCTAGTTTTAGAAACATCTTAAGGATGATCAATGATCAACAAGATGCACCTGAGCTCAATTTCGAGTCTCATAGCAAAGGATCTGAATACTTATGTAAATGTGTATTTTACATGCAATACAAAGCAGGATCCCCAATTGGGGTGAATGCGAGCACCTGGAAAGAGTTGAAAAAGAGCTCACAGTACATTCGGACCTCCCATCCGATCCCTTTGAACGAGTGTGGCATGCCCACAAACACTATGTAGTGGACCCCGAACACCAGCACCAGCACTAGAGTGGACTTAGCCAGTTTCCTGTGAAAGGGACAGTAGAACACTGTATAATCCTCTATTGAGGGAATCCGTTGTGCAGCATCAGACAAAAATCTAATACAATACAAAACATTAGGCCAGGGGTGGCAAAATCAATCTCTGGAGGGCTGTGTCTGCTGATTTATGTTATTTCCATTTGAATTGTGTCCATTTAAGATCTATACAACTGGCTGAGGGGAGTTCCTAATCAATGATCAATGAATGATTGATCAATCAAGTACAAGGGATTGAGTTTGACACCCCTGCATTAGGCTGTATGAGAAAGCCTACTGTCCATGATACATTTCTGGTAAAGTGCATGAGTTTACGTGTCTGGAAAAGTGCATGCGTTAGGTATCTGGTCAAATGCATGCGTTAGGTATCTGGTCAAATGCATGCGTTAGGTATCTGGTCAAATGCATGCGTTAGGTATCTGGTCAAATGCATGCGTTAGGTGTCTGGTAAAATGCATGCGTTAGGTGTCTGGTAAAATGCATGCGTTAGGTATCTGGTAAAATGCATGCGTTAGGTATCTGGTAAAATGCATGCGTTAGGTGTCTGGTAAAATGCATGCGTTAGGTGTCTGGTAAAATGCATGCGTTAGGTATCTGGTAAAATGCATGCGTTAGGTGTCTGGTAAAATGCATGCGTTAGGTGTCTGGTCAAATGCATGCGTTAGGTATCTGGTAAAATGCATGCGTTAGGTGTCTGGTAAAATGCATGCGTTAGGTGTCTGGTCAAATGCATGCGTTAGGTGTCTGGTAAAATGCATGCGTTAGGTGTCTGGGAAAATGCATGCGTTAGGTGTCTGGTAAAATGCATGCGTTAGGCATCTGGTAAAATGCATGCGTTAGGTATCTGGTAAAATGCATGCGTTAGGTATCTGGTAAAATGCATGCGTTAGGTATCTGGTAAAATGCATGCGTTAGGTGTCTGGTAAAATGCATGCGTTAGGTGTCTGGTCAAATGCATGCGTTAGGTATCTGGTAAAATGCATGCGTTAGGTGTCTGGTAAAATGCATGCGTTAGGTGTCTGGTCAAATGCATGCGTTAGGTGTCTGGTCAAATGCATGCGTTAGGTGTCTGGTAAAATGCATGCGTTAGGTGTCTGGTAAAATGCATGCGTTAGGTATCTGGTAAAATGCATGCGTTGGGTATGTGGAAAAATGCATGCGTTAGGCGTCTGGTAAAATGCATGCGTTTAGGTGTCTGGCAAAGTGCATGCGTTAGGTGTCTGGCAAAGTGCATGCGTTAGGTGTCTGGCAAAGTGCATGCGTTAGGTGTCTGGCAAAGTGCATGCGTTAGGTGTCTGGTAAAGTGCATGCGTTAGGTGTCTGGTAAAGTGCATGCGTTAGGTGTCTGGTAAAGTGCATGCGTTAGGTGTCTGGTAAAGTACATGCGCTAGGTGTCTGGTCAAATTCATGCGCTAGGTGTCTGGAAAAGTGCATGCGCTAGGTGTCTGGTCAAATTCATGCGCTAGGTGTCTGGAAAAGTGCATGCGCTAGGTGTCTGGAAAAGTGCATGCGCTAGGTGTCTGGAAAAGTACATGTGGTGGTGATGGGGTTTGAGAGGGACAGGATGGAAAAGACATGGGTCAAGCTAAACCACATGCAGCTGGCATCGAGCTAAAATAATTGAACTTCTTGCCAGCCATCTTTATCTGACAGTCTCTTGCAGTGCTTGGGACTGAAATATATGCCGGTACTCATTTTGGGTGCCGGTATTGTTTACATTTAGGTACAGGAGTTCCGCATCAAGTCTGAGGTAATATTCTATAAGAGGAAGAGGAGCTCAAGCAGTAGAACATTTGAGGTGCCAGTACTCCGCTCTGGTGAACTCCGGCCCGAGTCAAGCACTGCTCCCTTGAGCACTTTCCAAAAACAATCCCCTCAACAGATTTGTGATACAAATGTCAATAGCCAAGGATGATTACACATTGCAATCTACACGTTAACATTAATATCGAGCCAACCTTTGCATCTAAATTGTTCAAAGACACTCAGCAGTTTAAAAAAAAAAAGTAAATAAATCACAGCTAGAGAAAGAGTTAGGTGAAGTAGAGCGAGGGAGAGAGCAAGAGGAAAACAGTCTACATCCCAAATGGCACCCTATTCCCTATATTGTGCACTACTTTTGACCATAGCCTTATCCGTGACAATCCTATCTACACCTGTGGGAATGGAGCGGGCTCAAGAGACAACCTGGATCTGATGTCATGTCTGTTTACTAATGACTGACAGGAGGGTTACCCCCTCAGCCTTCAAGCCTTGGCAAAGACCTGCCAACCAACACATTACCCCAGACAGGAGTGGGAATTAAACAAAGACTCAGGAAGCCCTATAGGGATGGCTTCATAGCATGTCAAAATTTGTCTTGCACTTAGATATGAGAAGAGCATGTACAAAACACTGCAGCTGGGACACTGGGCTGTCAACCTCTGCAGTGAACAGAGTAGTCAGGAAGTCCCGCAGCATCATCAAGGACCCCACTCACCCCAGCCACGGAATGTTCTCTTCCGAGACGGTTCCTGGCCCAACGCTCTTAACCGCTAGGCTACCCGCCGCCCACAACTGGGTTTAATAGACCAGTGGAGGCTGCTGAGGGGAGGACGTCTCATAATAATGGCTGGAACGGAGTCAATGGAATGGTATCAAACACACCAAACACCTGGCTCAGACTGCATATTGGCGTAAAAATATGTTTTTTTGCCTGATCGTAATGCATTATGGGAGTCATGTTTAATTAATCTTTTCCAATACACATATTAGAAAATAAAATATGCATTCTCCCATGGCTACGACGCAATACATTTAATAAATCCCAACATTTCAACAGCTAAGCTGCCTTCATCAGGGTTTCGGACACAGATGAACCTGCTTTAAATTCATAACACAGCCTGTATCCTCAGTCTCAGTAAATGACGTGAATGGCTTGTAAACACAAACACATGGATCATGAATATAAAAGAAAATGATTCAACTCAAAGGCACATTTGGAATAAGATGTTCATTTAAAAGGCACATTTACTGAAAAGTGGTATTTACAATATCTAATGTTTTTTCATACAAAATCACATAAATGAGATTGACTAAAGGAACAAGGCACTAATGAGACATCAACCCTACCTGCATTGCTTCCGAGTGTCATATCTCCCAGCATTTGTCTCTCTGATTTTTGTGGCCAGCACTCGCACAATATTCACAAACAAAATAAAGTTGAGCTGAAAATCAAAACAAAGCAAGTATGACTCACTGCTCATTGTAGCGGGGCTACCGTTCTGTGGGTGACATGGTCAGATTGTCTCATTGTAGTGGGGCTACCGTTCTGTGGGTGACATGGTCAGATTGTCTCATTGTAGTGGGGCTACCGTTCTGTGGGTGACATGGTCAGATTGTCTCATTGTAGTGGGGCTACCGTTCTGTGGGTGACATGGTCAGATTGTCTCATTGTAGTGGGGCTACCGTTCTGTATGTGACATGGTCAGATTGTCTCATTGTAGTAGTTCTACCGTTCTGTGGGTGACATGGTCAGATTGTCTCATTGTAGTAGGGCTACTGTTCTGTAGGTGACATGGTCAGATTGTCTCATTGTAGTAGGGCTACTGTTCTGTAGCTGACATGGTCAGATTGTCTCATTGTAGTAGGGCTACCGTTCTGTGGGTGACATGGTCAGATTGTCTCATTGTAGTAGTTCTACCGTTCTGTAGGTGACATGGTCAGATTGATGCTGTACACCAGGGAGTCACTAGGGAGCAGGGACAGGTATACTGTACACCAGGGAGCCACTAGGGAGCAGGGACAGGTATACTGTACACCAGGGAGTCCCTAGGCCACTAGGGAGCAGGGACAGGTATACTGTACACCAGGGAGTCACTAGGCCACTAGGGAGCAGGGACAGGTATACTGTACACCAGGGAGTCACTAGGCCACTAGGGAGCAGGGACAGGTATACTGTATACCAGGGAGTCACTAGGCCACTAGGGAGCAGGGACAGGTATACTGTACACCAGGGAGTCACTAGGCCACTAGGGAGCAGGGACAGGTATACTGTATACCAGGGAGTCACTAGGCCACTAGGGAGCAGGGACAGGTATACTGTATACCAGGGAGTCCCTAGGCCACTAGGGAGCAGGGACAGGTATACTGTACACCAGGGAGTCACTAGGCCACTAGGGAGCAGGGACAGGTATACTGTACACCAGGGAGTCACTAGGCCACTAGGGAGCAGGGACAGGTATACTGTACACCAGGGAGTCACCAAGCCACTAGGGAGCAGGCACAGGTATACTGTATACCAGGGAGTCACTAGGCCACTAGGGAGCAGGGACAGGTATACTGTACACCAGGGAGTCACTAAGCCACTAGGGAGCAGGGACAGGTATACTGTACACCAGGGAGTCAATAAGCCACTAGGGAGCAGGGACAGGTATACTGTACACCAGGGAGTCCCTCGGCCACTAAGGAGCAGGGAAGGGTATACTGTACACCAGGGAGTCCCTAGGCCACTAGGGAGCAGGGACAGGTATACTGTACACCAGGGAGTCCCTCGGCCACTAAGGAGCAGGGACAGGTATACTGTACACCAGGGAGTCCCTAGGCCACTAGGGAGCAGGGACAGGTGTACTGTACACCAGGGAGTCCCTAGGCCACTAGGGAGCAGGGACAGGTGTACTGTACACCAGGGAGTCACTAGGCCACTAGGGAGCAGGGACAGGTATACTGTACACCAGGGAGTCACTAGGCCACTAGGGAGCAGGGACAGGTATGCTGTACACCAGGTAGTCACTAGGCCACTAGGGAGCAGGGACAGGTATACTGTACACCAGGGAGTCACTAGGCCACTAGGGAGCAGGGACAGGTATACTGTACACCAGGGAGTCCCTAGGCCACTAGGGAGTCAGGGAGGGACAGGTATACTGTACACCAGGGAGTCACTAGGCCACTAGGGAGCAGGGACAGGTATACTGTACACCAGGGAGTCACTAGGCCACTAGGGAGCAGGGACAGGTATACTGTACACCAGGGAGTCACTAGGCCACTAGGGAGCAGGGACAGGTATACTGTACACCAGGGAGTCTGCCACTAGGGACCAGGTATACTGTACACCAGGGAGTCACTAGGCCACTAGGGAGCAGGGACAGGTATACTGTATACCAGGGAGTCACTAAGCCACTAGGGAGCAGGGACAGGTATACTGTACACCAGGTATAGTCACTAGGCCACTAGGGAGCAGGGACAGGTATACTGTACACCAGGGAGTCACTAGGCCACTAGGGAGCAGGGACAGGTATACTGTACAGGGAGTCCTAGGCCACTAGGGAGCAGGGAGTCACTAAGCCACTAGGGAGCAGGGACAGGTATACTGTACACCAGGGAGTCACTAGGCCACTAGGGAGCAGGGACAGGTATACTGTACACCAGGGAGTCACTAAGCCACTAGGGAGCAGGGACAGGTATACTGTACACCAGGGAGTCACTAAGCCACTAGGGAGCAGGGACAGGTATACTGTACACACTAGAGCAGGGCAGGGACAGGTCACTAAGTCCACCACTAGGGAGCAGGGACAGGTATACTGTACACCAGGGAGTCACTAAGCCACTAGGGAGCATGGACAGGTATACTGTATACCAGGTAGTCACTAGGCCACTAGGGAGCAGGGACACTGTATACCAGGGAGTCCCTCGGCCACTAAGGAGCATGGACAGGTATACTGTACACCAGGGAGTCACTAAGCCACTAGGGAGCAGGGACACTGTATACCAGGGAGTCCCTCGGCCACTAGGGAGCAGGGACAGGTATACTGTACACCAGGGAGTCACTAAGCCACTAGGGAGCAGGGACAGATATACTGTATACCAGGGAGTCACTAGGCCACTAGGGAACAGGGACAGATATACTGTATACCAGGGAGTCACTAGGCCACTAGGGAGCAGGGACAGGTATACTGTACACCAGGGAGTCCCTAGGCCACTAGGGAGCAGGGACAGGTATACTGTACACCAGGGAGTCACTAGGCCACTAGGGAGCAGGGACAGGTATACTGTACACCAGGGAGTCACTAAGCCACTAGGGAGCAGGGACAGGTATACTGTATACCAGGGAGTCCCTAGGCCACTAGGGAGCAGGGACAGGTATACTGTATACCAGGGAGTCACTAAGCCACTAGGGAGCAGGGACAGTTATACTGTATACCAGGGAGTCAATAAGCCACTAGGGAATAGAGAAAGGTATACTGTATACCAGGGAGTCACTAGGCCACTAGGGAGCAGGGACAGGTATACTGTACACCAGGGAGTCACTAAGCCACTAGGGGGCAAGGACAGGTATACTGTACACCAGGGAGTCACCAAGCCACTAGGGAGCAGGGACAGGTATACTGTACACCAGGGAGTCACTAGGCCACTAGGGAGCAGGGACAGGTATACTGTACACCAGGGAGTCACTAAGCCACTAGGGAGCAGGGACAGGTATACTGTATACCAGGGAGTCACTAAGCCACTAGGGAGCACGGACAGGTATACTGTATACCAGGGAGTCACTAGGCCACTAGGGAGCAGGGACAGGTATACTGTACACCAGGGAGTCACTAAGCCACTAGGGAGCAGGGACAGGTATACTGTACACCAGGGAGTCACTAAGCCACTAGGGAGCAGGGACAGGTATACTGTACACCAGGGAGTCACTAGGCCACTAGGGAGCAGGGACAGGTATACTGTATACCAGGGAGTCACTAGGCCACTAGGGAGCAGGGACAGGTATACTGTACACCAGGGAGTCACTAGGCCACTAGGGAGCAGGGACAGGTATACTGTATACCAGGGAGCAAGGTGTCACTCCATTCTTCCAAGGGGCAGATTGAAAGCTTCTGGACAAGAGAAAAGCAGATTAAATCCTCTCTTCGGATTTGAGTTCTTCAAGAGTATTATACATAAACATAGTTTGTCTGAGAGCTACAGCAAGTAGTTTATGCATGATAAAAAGCCACCAGATCTTTGTGAGGACCAGCACTTATTTTTTGTATGTCAGCATTTCTTGGCACTCTCTTATTTGTCTTTATTTAATTTCTTTATTTTATCTCCCGAAATAAGAACTTCACCCAGAAATGCAGTTGTAGAGTTGTGCAGAGCAAACTAAGCTATAAGCTTGACCAAAGTTGCTAACACTTGAACATGAATTCAGCTGTACTAAGAATAAAACACTTTTTTAAAACCAAGATAGGAGTCAGGAATGTAACCTTCTAGTAATGCATGCAAACGACTAGATTCTCGCCTCATTGGCAATGATTGATGAATTGGGGAGAGTCATTATACCGCAATTGAAGCCACTTACACCAATGGCTGTAAGGATGGGAACTTGATAGATCCATTTAATGTTACCAGCACTTAACTCCCAGCATCTGGGGGAGAAGGAAAGGGAAAGAGAGAGAGATTAGAGTACATTTGTACTGCAGGAGTTCCTTACTGCTCTCAAAACAGTGCATGTTGAGGTGCAACAAAAGTGTAGTCTCTCTTGCCAGACTCAGGGCTTTCCGCACACACAGCGGCTGTGAGAAGAGGCAAAGGTGTGCAGCTGCAACAATAAGGCAAGTAGGCCGCTGACTGAATGAGAACAAGAGTTCTGCAACACCTCGGGAGATCCTGTTTCCAAGCCAGATGATTGCGGGGAGCCTAGACAGCTGATGCACAGAGTTCATCTCAGCAGGCTCCTGCATGCTGCCATGGGCTCCTCCACTTAAAAGTGTTTTCCTGGAGGTGTATGTGTTACACGGATATGGTAGGTGAAGGAGGGGGCGGCGTGTCACTCTCACCCACCGTGCGTCTGCCAGCGTTGCCCGGACAACAGCCCAAGCGGCGACGAAGAGAGCAGGGACACCTGTAATTAGAGAGGACAATGATTGCCTTAAGATCTTCAGTACTCTGAATACATTAAATTGATACCGGCAAGAGCAGTGAGATTCTAGTTTCTTCTTTTAAGATATAAAATGATCACCACACACCTGCAACAAGCAAACTCGTATGTCGGAGTGCTTTTCCTATTTTGAATAACAGCTATAGTGGCCGTCAACAACATGAGCGCTGTTGTGATTGGGTGACTGCATGCGTTTCTAAGATGGCAGAGCAGCTCACCCCATCCAATCAGGGTTAAGCCCCACAGGTATTTGGTGTTGGAGTAGAAGGCCATGAAGATGAGGCTGTGGAGGTACAGCCCCTCTACCAGGATCCAGTAGTAGTTGGTTGCCAGGAAGTAAATGAAGAGCAACACAGTAATCTTGCATCCAACCTGGTAAAATCAACAGATTGTTAAAAATATCCTGTAGTGCAAAGATCTGTGGTCCAGTGGTAACACTTTCGGCTCCATACACATATGCAGCTCCCTGCCAGCGACAGGGTTCAATCCCTGCATATGCCCCCTTCTCACTGTCTCCTCCTCACGTATCTCCCACTCTAATCTATCTGTCAATAAAGCACAAATGAAAAAAAGTGATTGTTAGTCCCACGAGCTGAACCACACAGAATGCTTTGTGATCACAAAACAGATCCTGACTGATTGAAGTATTAGTCATAGTAGGGATATCAGATGTGTTGGTGCAAACAGAAGTTTTTATTTTTAAATTTTTTATCTATGCACAAATCGTCCCGTTTGTTATGATTTACCTGCTGAGGGAATAGTCTTTTTTTCTAGAAATGCAAACTAGATAGTTAACTAAATAGTATGTTTTTCTAGTAATAAAAATTAAGTTCTGGGAAAATAAAAACCTTTGAATGTTATTCTCTTTCCCTGATGTTTGTCTGTCGTGATGGAGATATTTGTGTAGAGGAAATTGCCGCCTGCCTGGGGATATCCTGACAGAGGAAAAACTGGAACAACAAGATGGCGCCGACAGAGATGGTCGCCTCGCTTCGAGTCCTATTTAGTTTTTTTAATGTATTATTTCTTACACTGTTACCCCAGGAAATCTTAAGTCTTATTACATACAGCCGGGAAGAACTATTGGATATAAAAGCAACGTCAACTTACCAACATTACGACCAGGAATACAACTTTCCCGAAGCGGATCCTCTGGACCAACACTCAGGACAATGGATCTAATCCCAGAAGCCGAGCCAAAACAACGGCATCACAGAAGGGGCAGACCGAGCGGCCTCCTGGTCAGGCTCCGTAGACCTGCACATCGCCCACTGCTCCCAAGTATACTACTCGCCAATGTCCAGTCACTAGGCAACAAGGTAGATTAAATTCGAGCAAGGGTTGTCTTCCAGAGAGACATCAGAGATTGTAACATCCTCTGTTTCATGGAAACATGGCTCTCTCAGGATATGTTGTTGGAATCGGTTCAGCCACCGGGCTTCTCCATGCATCGCACCGATAGAGAAGAGAAAGGGCGGGGGTGTATGCTTCATGATTAATGACTCGTGTAATCAGAACATACAGGAAGTCCTTCTGCTCACCCGTCCTAGAATTCCTTACAATCAAGTGCCGGCCATATTATCTCCCAAGAGAATTCTGGTCAGTTATCGTCACAGTGGTGTACATTCCCCCTCAAGCAGACACCAAGACTGCCCTCAAGGAACTTCACTGGACTCTATGTAAACTGGAAACTATATATCCTGAGGCTGCATTTACTGTAGCTGGGGATATTAACAAAGCAAATTTGAGAACAAGGCAACCTAAATTCTATCAGCATATTGACTGCACTACGCGCGGGTGTAATACACTCGGTCACTGCTACTCTAACTTCCGAGATGCATACAAAGCCCTCCCCCGCCCTTCCTTTGGAAAATCCGACCACGACGCCATCTTGCTCCTACCGTCTTATAGGCAGAAACTCAAACAGGATGTACCAGTGACTAGAACCATTCAACGCTGGTCTGACCAATCGGAGTCCAACTTTCAAGATTGTTTTGATCACGTGGACTGGGATATGTTCCGGTCAGTCTCAGATAACATTGATCTATACGCTGACTCGGTGAGTGAGTTTAAAGAAGTGCATTGGAGATGTATCCACTGTGACTATTAAAACCTACCCTAACCAGAAACCGTGGATGGGTGGCAGCATTCGCGCAAATCTGAAAGCGCGAACCACTGCATTTAACCATGGAAAGAGGTCTGGGAATATGGCTGAATATAAACAGTGTAGTTATCCCCTCCGCAAGGCAATCAAAATGCCGGTTCAGGGACAAAGTGGGCCCGCAATTCAGTGGCTCAGACACGAGCCGTATGTGGCAGGGTCTACAGGAAATAACAGACTACAAAAAGAAAACTAGCCATGTCACGGACGTCAAGCTTCCAGACAAACTAAGAACACCTTCTTTGCCCACTTTGAGGATAGAACAGTGCCACCGTCGCGGCCCACTAACAAGGACTGCACCCCCCTCCTTCTCCATGACCGACGTGAGTAAAACATTTAAATGTGTTAACCCTCACAAGGCTGCTGGCCCAGACGGCATCCCTAGCCGCGTCCTCAGGGCATGCGCGTACCAGCTGGCTGGTGTGTTTACGGACATATTCAATCACTCCCTATCCCAGTCTGCTGTCCCCACATGCTTCAAGATGGCCACCATTGTTCCTGTACCCAAGAAGGCAAAGATAACTGAACTAAATACAACCACTCCGTAGCAGTCACCTCTGTCATCATGAAGTGCTTTGAGAGACTAGTCAAGGATTATATCACCTTCACCTTCCCGGCCACCGTAGACCCACTTCAGTTTGCATACCGCCACAACAAGTCCACAGACGATGCAATCGCCGTCACACTGCCCTATCCCACCTGGACAAGAGGAATACCTACAGTATGTAAGAATGCTGTTCATTGACTACAGCTCAGCTTTCAACATCACAGGACCCTCCAAGCTCATCATCAAGCTGGAGGCCCTGGGTCTCAACCCCACCCTGTGTAATTGGGTCGTGGACTTTCTGACGGGCCGTCCCCAGGTGGTGAAGGTAGGAAACAACATCTACACTTCGCTGACCCTCAACACTGGGGCCCCACAAGGGTGCGAGCTTAGCCCCATCCTGTTCTCCCTGTTCACCCACAACTGTGTGGCCATGCATGCTTCTAACTCAATCATCAAGTTTGCAGACAACACAACAGTAGTGGGCTTGATTACCAATAACAACAAGACAGCCTATAGGGAGGAGGTGAGGGCCCTTGGAGTGCTAGGATAATAACCTCTCTCTCAACATAACAAAGGAGATGATCGTGGACTTCAGGAAATAGCAGAGGGAGCACCCCCCCATCCACATCGAAGGGACAGCAGTGGTGAAGGTGGAAAGTTAAGTTCACCAAAAACCCTGACAAAACTTTTAAAGATGCACAATCGAGAGCGTCCTGTCAGGCTGTATCACAACCTCCCTCAATGGCGTTGCTGCCGCAAGGTCATCAACATTATCAAAGACGTTGGTTACGTGTGGCAGCGGTAGTGCTGCAATCGACCATGCATGCATAGGAGTGACATGGGTTTGAATCCCCACCTCAGCCACTTTCCTCCCTCCACAAACTATACATCCACAGTAGATCTACATTCTGAACTGTCTAAATAAAGAGAAAAATACAGGAAAGCTCTCTAGGCCTGTCTGAATACCCCTACCTGCGTTCTAAGTAGTACTCTGACTGGGTACGCAAAAACAAAGATTTACAGCATGTGGCACTTCTAAAAATGTATGCTGTAAACACCAGGATGTCATATATCTAGGATACATTCGCTAGGATGAATTCACTGCACACTGAAGAGAATGGTCTTTCCAGACCATGTTTGACTACAGCTGATAACCAGAGTACCAAAATGAACAAATGGCGGGAAACAACACAATTGACTATCGCCCTGAGGCACTCACACCTGCCATTATGAAGTGCAGTCTAGTTAAGGAACACATATCACCTATAACTTAACAGACACCCTAGACCCACCGCAATTTGCATACCGCCCCAATAGATCCATGGATGACGCAATCGTCTGCACACTGCCCTATCCCACCTGGACAACAGGAATACCTATGTCAGAATACTGTTCATTGACTACAGCTCAGCATTCAACACCATAGTACCCTCCAAGCTAATCATTAAGATTGGGGCCCTGGGTCTGAACCCTGTGTAATTGGATCCTAGATGTCCTGACGTTAGGCAACAACACCTCCACTACGTTGATCCTCAACACAGGGGCTCCACAAGGGTGTGTGCTCAACCCCTTCCTGTAGTCCCTGCTCACCCATGACTGCGTGGCCAAGCACATCTCCAACGTAATCATGAAGTTTGCTGACGACAACAATGGTAGGCCTGATTACCAACACCTACGAAACAGTGTACAGGGAGGTGAGGACCCTAGCGGAGTGGTGCCTGGAAAATAACCTCTCCATCATCGTCAACAAAATGAAGGAGCTGATTGTGGACTTCAGGAGACAGCAAAGGGAGCACACCACCATCCACTGGGACGCAGTGGATAAGGTTCCTCGCCATACACATCACTAACAATCTGAAATGGTCCACTCACGCAGACAGACAGTTCTTCAGGAGTCTGAAGAACCCGGTTACTCAACCCTGCACCTTAATGGCTGATGCCCTATGTATAGTACATAGAAATTGAACACTGGTCACAATGTTTACAAACTGTTTTACCCACTTCATGTGTATTTTGTGGGCTCCCGAGTGGCGCAGCGGTCTAAGGCACTGCATCTCAGTGTAAGACATGTCAGTACCTGGTTCGAATCCAGGCTGTATCACATTCAGACGTATTTGGTAGTTCCAAAGGGTGGCGCAAAAATTGGCCCAGCGTCGTCTGGGTTTGGCCGGAGTAGACCGTCATTGTAAATAAGAATTTGTTTGAGGTGATAGTTTCCGGATTTGACCTTGTATTTCTGTGTGTTTATTATAGTTAAGTCTATGATTTGATATTTGATAGAGCAGTCTGACTGAATGGTGGTAGGCAGCAGCAGGCTCGTAATAGTCAATCGGAATCGGCTTTTTTGGTCCTCCAATAATCGGTATCGGCGTTGAAAAATCAGTCGGTCGACCTCTAATTACAATGCTGGAAGATGAGGTGATGGCAGCGGATGAATGGCATGACAATGGACCTTAGTATCTTGTCACGATATCTCTGTGCATTGAAATTGCCATCTATAAAATGAAATCGTGTTCGTTATCTGTAGCTTGTGCGTGTCCATACCATAACCCCACCGCCACCATGGAGCACTCTGTTCACAACGTGGACAACGAGCAAACCGCTCGCCCACACGAAGCCATCTGCTCGGTACAGTTGAAACAGGTGTGCCAGTGTCCATCGAAGGTGAGCATTTGCCCACTGAAGTTGGTTATGACGCCAAACTGCAGTAAGGTCAAGACCTTGGTGAGGACGACGAGCACCCAGATGAGCTTCTCTGAGATGGTTTCTGACCGTTTGCGCAGAAATTCTTTGGTTGTACAAACACACAGTTACATCAGCTGTCTGGGTGGCTGGTCTCAGATGATCCCGTATGATGTGGAGGCCCTGGGCTGGCGTGGATAACACGTGGTCTGCGGTTGAAAAAGCCTTCCAAGTGAAGCTGGTTGAGAGAGAATGCCAAGAGTGTGCATCATCATCTTTAAAATGAACAAGATAAAACAAACATTCAGATAGGATGATGGGGACAATTTCAGTGAAAGTGAGAGCTGGGACCAAAGTAACGAAGTCTACCATCAGTAACACACTACGCCGCCAGGGACTCAAATCCTGCAGTGCCAGACGTGTCCCCCTGCTTAAGCCAGTACATGTCCAGGCCCGTCTGAAGTTTGCTAGAGAGCATTTGGATGATCCAGAAGAAGATTGGGAGAATGTCATATGGTCAGATGAAACCAAAACTCGTAAAAACTCAACTCGTCGTGTTTGGAGGACAACATTTTTTGAGTTGCATCCAAAGAACACCATACCTACTGTGAAGCATGGGGGTGGAAACATCATGCTTTGGGACTGTATTTCTGCAAAGGGACCAGGACGACTGATCCGTGTAAAGGAAAGAATGAATGGGGCCATGTATTGTGAGATTTTGAGTGAAAACCTCCTTCCATCAGCAAGGGCATTGAAGATGAAATGTGGCTGGGTCTTTCAGCATGACAATGATCCCAAACACACCGCCCGAGCAACGAAGGACTAGCTTCGTAAGAAGCATTTCAAGGTCCTGGAGTGGTCTAGCCAGTCACCAGATCTCAACCCCATAGAAATTCTTTGGAGGGAGTTGAAAGTCAGTGTTGCCCAGCAACAGCCCCAAAACATCACTGCTCCAGAGGAGATCTGCATGGAGGAATGGGCCAAAATACTAGCAACAGTGTGTGAAAACCTTGTGAAGACTTACAGAAAACGTTTGCTCTGTCATTGCCAACAAAGGGTATATAACACAGTATTGAGATAAACTTTTGTAGGTGACCAAATACTTATTTTCCACCATAATTTGCAAATAAATTCATTAAAAATCCTACAATGTAATTTTCTGGATTTTTTTTCTCATTTTGTCTGTCATAGTTTAAGTGTACCTATGATGAAAATTACAGGCCTCTCTCATCTTTTTAAATGGGAGAACTTGCACAATTGGTGGCTGACTAAATACTTTTTTGCCCCACTGTATAGAGTACAGGGAACATAAGGTTGAATATATTATTATAGACCTGCTAGATCTACTGTCTTTATTATATTACAACAGACCAGCTGTATATACTGACTCCATTTCACTTTGGCCATTGTTGTGGGCCTGCCCTCCCCTCAACAGCCTCAAATAGGCTATTTAATTTCACAAATGATATTTTATATATATTTTTTTATATTATTCAAACAACGGCATTAGCATGAGAAGAACTTACCAGTCCAAAACAATGTCCTCTCCATTCAAAAAATATTCCTCCATTTGGGAATCGCTAAATGAATCGTCCTCGATCAATTTCTTCTAAAAGTGTGTGTACATCTGTATATCTAGACTTAGATTTAGCTTTTCCTGACTTAGGTTGCCATACTGATTGATATATAAACAGCTGAATATGCGCTTTACCAAAATAATGCTGTGTGCAACATGCGTTGCTCCTTCCGGTATGAATCGTCAATGGCGAATGAACCTCTTTACGCCGGAGTTTACTACATGGGTTGGTCTTCCAACACATAAACATTACATATTGCCGTTTACCTCAGCTCATTGGCTATCTACCCAGCTAGATTTCAAGACGATCAGTGGTCATTGGGTTAAAATACAGTCAATCAACGAAACAGCAGGCAAATCATTGGTGCACAATGATGTCATTACTTGTTGTCTTCAAATCGGTTTCTTTCAGTCAATACGTCCCGCAAAACGACCCATCAGGTTTGGTTGTGTTACAAACAAACCAGTTGATTGCAATGAAACCATACATGACTAGAAAAGTCACGTTCTGTGTGTGTATTTACCTCGAATGTGTAGTCGAAAATAGAATGAGATTGAATTCAAGACACAAGCGGTTCACAAAATGTTTCGTGTTAGGCTATAAAAATGGATTTTATCAAACAAAAAAACATTCATTGTGTAACAATGAACATTGGGATTGCAAACAGAGGAAGATCGTCAAAGGTAAACCATTTATTTTATTGCAGTTTGTGATTTTGTTACGCCTGTGCTGGTTGAAATAGTTGTTTTGAAATAGTTGTTTTTTTATGGGGCTCTATCCTCAGATAATCGCATTGTATTCTTTCGCAAGTAAATCCTTTTTTAAATCTGACAACGCAGTTGGATTAGCAAGACTCTAGGTTTTCGAAACATGTGAGACACTTGTATTTTCATGAATGTTTAATATGACTATTTATGTAGCGATCAACACTTTTTTGGTTACTACATGATTCCATATCTGTGGGACTCCAAGGGTCAAGGGTCTGAATACTTTCCGAAAGCACTGTATATTTATACTCCGGACTCCAATATTGACCACCCTAATATTTCTATATTCCTTAATTCCGTTCTTTTACATATGTGTGTATTGTTGTGTATTGTCAGATATTACTACACTGTTGGAGCTAGGAACTCAAGCATTTCGCTACACCCACAATAACATCTGCTAAATATGTGTATGCGATCAATATAATTTGATTTCGATTTTCTTTTATTCAATGTTTATTCATCAACCCCGCTATGTTGTGCAAGCCTTTAAGTTTGAGTGCACTTCATACAACAAACAAACTGACCTTGAGTTGAAGGGAAGAACATTACAGTACTCACAAACTGGGAGTTGTCAAGGGGCATAGCAGAGATGGTCTTGTAGTTGTCCATGAGCGCTGTGTCAAACTCCTGCAGACCTCCGTTGGTGTGGACCACCTTGTCTTTGACAAAGATGCTGACGGCACGCAGCATGAAGGACACGAACAGGTGCATGTGGATGTAGTTCCTAGTGCAGTGGAGGCGTCTGCATGGCAGGTGTAAAACACTCAAGGCTCAACAATCACTATATTCGTCCAATGAAATGTATTTTATAAAAACCCTTTCACATCAAGCAGTTGTCATATCGTGCTTTACCCAGCCTGGAACCCCAAAGAGAAAGCAAAGCAGTTGCAAAAGGACAGTGGCTAAGAAAAACTAAGTAGAAACCTAAGAGAAATTCTAAACATTGACATGTTTGTTTCGGCATTCAAACCTAGTTTGTGTTGAAAGCAATGTGGAAATGTACAGTTAATACACATACATTATAAAAACCTAACTGCATTGAAGACAATAACCTGAATTGAGTAAAATACCCTAAATTCCACGTTTTTAAAATCACAATGGTTCACCGCAAATCAGCTTCCCGCAGATCATTTGAGTTTGTTTTACAGTGTACGGTGGTTTTTTCAACGGCATCTGTGTTGAAATACTGAGGGAAGATTGAGAGTAAGACGTCCTTCTCTAACCGCATTCATAATACTGACAGCTCATAATGAAAAGCATCGATTTGTTGGATTCACGTCTCCAACTCAACCAACTAAATCTAGTCTAATTAAACTTTAAATGCACACGAAATAAAAGTTTCATTTGATTTAGGTCCTATTCTTTAACTTGTACAAAGGAGTGTTTTACTCTGTTATTAGGGGATCATGACAGTCCTATTCTTTACATTTGATTCTAGGTTGAGTTGGAAACATGAATCCATGTCATGTCAATGATTCATTTGTAGACAAAAATAGAATTAGTGGCACAATTCAGTTTTTGCAATACAGTAAATAGCGGTATGTTGTGATATGTTGGATTCAGGACTCCAACTAAACCAACATTAAAAGTTAAAGAATAAGATTAAGCCAGTGGCTCAGATGAAACTATCCAAACATTAGATATCCTTTTAAAATGTGGATATTTAGCTGTATTGTCAATCAAACACAATTGAATAATAATTTTCTAATATAGTAAATAGCCTAGAGTTAAGGCTATCTTACAAACTAATGTAGCAGTGTTTATTCAAACTTAAAATGAGTAACATGTTGAGGTTAGCCTAAGAAAGTGTTCATGGTCAAAATAGCATGCAAAGGTTGCAGGTCTGTGGAGAGCTTTACAATTGCTATAATAATCTGTGCAGAATCTTGATCAGCATTGACCACTTGCTTGCACATGTACTTATATTGCAATCTCAACTGTTATCGAGGTCATTTGGTTGTGCTATTAGATGAAGCACAGTGACAACACATTAAGTTGTTGTACAAATACAAAATATCTGACATTGTGTTCCCGTTTGAACTTTGTTGTGCTTTAAAATGGTCGAAAGCGTAGTGATAACACATTCAGGTGACAACTAAAAATCTAACATTGTTTTTCCATTGGAATTTAGTTGTGGTTTTAGATGGTTGAAAGCAGAGTGATAACACATTGGGAATTCAACAAACCTCTGGCAGTTTTTTTTTTTGAGCGGGTGAATAAAGATTGAAATCTCGTTGAGAATTTGGAGATGAGTCAAGAGGATGGCCAGGATATTTGTTTTTACTTCTCATTTACATGCGTGACTGTTTTTGGAAAATGGTGAAGAACAGCTGAGGCTTAGTGCTGTATGACCTCGGTGCCATTTACACAGGTGGATAGAGCAGCACATAGAAATATATGGATGAGCAAAGACCGAGTGGCATACATCTGCGTCCCAATATATGTCCTTTCTCCCAAGGTCTGCACTTGTTCACTTCCTTTCATAGACCGAAAGGAAATGACTGGTATAACGCAAACTATATTTGTGGGAAGGAGCGCACAACTGCACACTTCTGGAGAAAGGACCAATCGTTGGAACACAAGGCTGTCTTACCTGAAGTAGCCTATGATGATAATGGCCCCAAGAAGAGAGATGAAGGACAGTGCATATCCAATGGTGTACATGACGTACAGCCGTTCAAAGAAGTCCTCCTAGAGAGAAATGGATATGTTATAGGCCTGCTACACTGTTTACATTACATTTACATTACATTTAAGTCATTTAGCAGACACTCTTATCCAGAGCGACTTACAAATTGGTGCTTTCACCTTATGACATCCAGTGGAACAGCCACTTTACAATAGTGCATCTAGGTCTTTTAAGGGGGGGGGGGGTGAGAAGGATTACTTTATCCTATCCTAGGTATTCCTTAAAGAGGTGGGGTTTCAGGTGTCTCCGGAAGGTGGTGATTGACTCCGCTGTCCTGGCGTCGTGAGGGAGTTTGTTCCACCATTGGGGGGCCAGAGCAGCGAACAGTTTTGACTGGGCTGAGCGGGAACTGTACTTCCTCAGTGGTAGGGAGGCGAGCAGGCCAGAGGTGGATGAACGCAGTGCCCTTGTTTGGGTGTAGGGCCTGATCAGAGCCTGGAGGTACTGAGGTGCCGTTCCCCTCACAGCACCGTAGGCAAGCACCATGGTCTTGTAGCGGATGCGAGCTTCAACTGGAAGCCAGTGGAGAGAGCGGAGGAGCGGGGTGATGTGAGAGAACTTGGGAAGGTTGAACACCAGACGGGCTGCGGCGTTCTGGATGAGTTGTAGGGGTTTAATGGCACAGGCAGGGAGCCCAGCCAACAGCGAGTTGCAGTAATCCAGACGGGAGATGACAAGTGCCTGGATTAGGACCTGCGCTGCTTCCTGTGTGAGGCAGGGTCGTACTCTGCGGATGTTGTAGAGCATGAACCTACAAGAACGGGCCACCGCCTTGATGTTAGTTGAGAACGACAGGGTGTTGTCCAGGATCACGCCAAGGTTCTTAGCGCTCTGGGAGGAGGACACAATGGAGTTGTCAACCGTGATGGCGAGATCATGGAACGGGCAGTCCTTCCCCGGGAGGAAGAGCAGCTCCGTCTTGCCGAGGTTCAGCTTGAGGTGATGATCCGTCATCCACACTGATATGTCTGCCAGACATGCAGAGATGCGATTCGCCACCTGGTCGTCAGAAGGGGGAAAGGAGAAGATTAATTGTGTGTCATCTGCATAGCAATGATAGGAGAGACCATGTGAGGTTATGACAGAGCCAAGTGACTTGGTGTATAGCGAGAATAGGAGAGGGCCTAGAACAGAGCCCTGGGGACACCAGTGGTGAGAGCACGTGGTGAGGAGACGGATTCTCGCCACGCCACCTGGTAGGAGCGACCTGTCAGGTAGGACGCAATCCAAGCGTGGGCCGCGCCGGAGATGCCCAACTCGGAGAGGGTGGAGAGGAGGATCTGATGGTTCACAGTATCGAAGGCAGCCGATAGGTCTAGAAGGATGAGAGCAGAGGAGAGAGTTAGCTTTAGCAGTGCGGAGCGCCTCCGTGATACAGAGAAGAGCAGTCTCAGTTGAATGACTAGTCTTGAAACCTGACTGATTTGGATCAAGAAGGTCATTCTGAGAGAGATAGCGGGAGAGCTGGCCAAGGACGGCACGTTCAAGAGTTTTGGAGAGAAAAGAAAGAAGGGATACTGGTCTGTAGTTGTTGACATCGGAGGGATCGAGTGTAGGTTTTTTCAGAAGGGGTGCAACTCTCGCTCTCTTGAAGACGGAAGGGACGTAGCCAGCGGTCAGGGATGAGTTGATGAGCGAGGTGAGGTAAGGGAGAAGGTCACCGGAGATGGTCTGGAGAAGAGAGGAGGGGATAGGGTCAAGCGGGCAGGTTGTTGGGCGGCCGGCCGTCACAAGACGCGAGATGTCATCTGGAGAGAGAGGGGAGAAAGAGGTCAGAGCACAGGGTAGGGCAGTGTGAGCAGAACCAGCGGTGTCGTTTGACTTAGCAAACGAGGATCGGATGTCGTCGACCTTCTTTTCAAAATGGTTGACGAAGTCATCTGCAGAGAGGGAGGAGGGGGAGGGGGAGGAGGATTCAAGAGGGAGGAGAAGGTGGCAAAGAGCTTCCTAGGGTTAGAGGCAGATGCTTGGAATTTAGAGTGGTAGAAAGTGGCTTTAGCAGCAGAGACAGAGGAGGAAAATGTAGAGAGGAGGGAGTGAAAGGATGCCAGGTCCGCAGGGAGGCGAGTTTTCCTCCATTTCCGCTCGGCTGCCCGGAGCCCTGTTCTGTGAGCTCGCAATGAGTCGTCGAGCCACGGAGCGGGAGGGAGGACCGAGCCGGCCTGGAGGATAGGGGACATAGAGAGTCAAAGGATGCAGAAAGGGAGGAGAGGAGGGTTGAGGAGGCAGAATCAGGAGATAGGTTGGAGAAGGTTTGAGCAGAGGGAAGAGATGATAGGATGGAAGAGGAGAGAGTAGCGGGGGAGAGAGTGCGAAGGTTGGGACGGCGCGATACCATCCGAGTAGGGGCAGTGTGGGAAGTGTTGGATGAGAGCGAGAGGGAAAAGGATACAAGGTAGTGGTCGGAGACTTGGAGGGAGTTGCAATGAGGTTAGTGGAGGAACAGCATCTAGTAAAGATGAGGTCGAGCGTATTGCCTGCCTTGTGAGTAGGGGGAAGGTGAGAGGGTGAGGTCAAAAGAGGAGAGGAGTGGAAAGAAGGAGGCAGAGAGGAATGAGTCAAAGGTAGACGTGGGGAGGTTAAAGTCGCCCAGAACTGTGAGAGGTGAGCCGTCCTCAGGAAAGGAGCTTATCAAGGCATCAAGCTCATTGATGAACTCTCCGAGGAACCTGGAGGGCGATAAATGATAAGGATGTTAAGCTTGAAAGGGCTGGTAACTGTGACAGCATGGAATTCAAAGGAGGCGATAGACAGATGGGTAAGGGGAGAAAGAGAGAATGACCACTTGGGAGAGATGAGGATCCCGGTGCCACCACCCCGCTGACCAGAAGCTCTCGGGTGTGCGAGAGCACGTGGGCGGACGAAGAGAGAGCAGTAGGAGTAGCGGTGTTGTCTGTGGTGATCCATGTTTCCGTCAGAGCCAAGAAGTCGAGGGACTGGAGGGAGGCATAGGCTGAGATGAACTCTGCCTTGTTGGCCGCAGATCGGCAGTTCCAGAGGCTACCGGAGACCTGGAACTCCACGTGGGTCGTGCGCGCTGGGACCACCAGATTAGGGTGGCCGCGGCCATGCGGTGTGGAGCGTTTGTATGGTCTGTGCAGAGAGGAGAGAACAGGGATAGACAGACACATAGTTGACAGGCTAGAGAAGAGGCTACGCTAATGCAGAGGAGATTGGAATGACAAGTGGACTACACGTCTCGAATGTTCAGAAAGTTAAGCTTACGTAGCAAGAATCTAATTGACTAAAATGATTAAAATGATACAGTACTGCTGAGGTAGGCTAGCTGCGTTGTTGACACTACCCTAATCAAGTCGTTCCGTTGAGTGTGAAGTTTCTACAATGCTGCTTTTCGGGGGCTAGCTGGCTAGCTAGCAGTGTTGGTTACGTTACGTTGCGTTAGGAGAACGACAATAGCTGGCTAGCTAACCTAGAAAATCGCTCTAGACTACACAATTATCTTTGAAACAAAGACGGCTATGTAGCTAGCTATGTAGCTAGCTACGATCAAACAAATCACACCGTTGGGACTGTAATGAAATGAAATGAAAATGTGATACTACCTGTGGAGCGAAGCGGAATGCGACCGGAATGCGAAAGTTCTATTCAGTAGACGTTGGCTGGCTATTGGTTAGCTAGGAGTGTCTCCTACGTTAAGGACGACAAAATAGCTGGCTAGCTAACCTCGGTAAATTAAGATAATCACTCTAAGACTACACACTCTAACTACACAATTTTTACGCCGGGAAAAAGTTAGGTTTTTAGCTTCCATGCTAGCTGCCTGTGCTCCCGACGCCCCAGTGTAGCTCCGCTGTTAGCATGAGTCAGAGCAACTCAAGCATTGTCATGAGTCAAGTCTGCAACCACAACCATGTTAATTGGAGTCTTAGGTGTGACTGAAGTGGTGATTGGGATTACCTTTTCCTCCTCTTGACCAGGTAAAAGGAATTTTAAGCAGTCGGAATAATTGGACCATGTTCGGTTCAACCCCTCCACAGAAACCCAGGAACCGTTGACATCACACTTCCTGTATGCATGACCTGGACATACACACAGACACAGGCACAGACACCACACACGCACACAGACACCACACACACACACACACACGCGCACACACACACACACACACGGTCTGGTCATTAACATTGCAGCATACAGTTAACTGCCAAAACGAAGGAAACACCAACATAAAGTGTCTTAATAGGGTGTTGGGCCGCCACGAGCCAGAACAGCTTCAATGCACCTTGGAGTGGATTCTGCAAGTGACTGGAACTCTATATGAGGGATTCGACACCATTCTTCAATGAGAAATTCTACAATTGTGTTTTGTTGATGGTGGTAGAAAGCGTGGTCTCTGGCACCGCTCCAGAATCTCCCATAAGTGTTCAATTGGGTTGAAGTCTGGTGACTGAGACGGCCACGGGATATGGTTTACATCGTTTTCATGCTCATCAAACCATTCAATACGTCAAATCCATTACATGTACATTGCTTGTCTCCATATAATGACCACATAATGCAACACACAGGATTTTAACACAATGGTACTGCAGTTAAAACGGTATTCAGTATATTCAATTGTTACCATGGGCCAGATTTACTAAGGGTTTGCACCAGCTCAGAAGTAAAACATTGAAGCTAGAATCCTCATTTCAAACAACAACAAAGTGGGTCACCCCGCCTCTGTTCCCCCCGGGGATACGGTTGAGCTTGAACAACCCAGCAGCGTCACAGTTCTTGACACAAACTGGTGCGCCTGGCAACTACTACCATACCCCGTTCAAAGGCAATTACATTTTTTTTTGTCTTGCCCATTTCACCCTCTCAATGGCACACATACACAATCCAGGTCTCAATTGTCCCAAGGCTTAAATCTTTATTTAACATGTCTCCTCCCTCCTCATCTACACTGATTGAAGTGGATTTAACAAGTTACATAAAGAAGGGATCAAAGCATTCACCTGGATTCACCTGGTAGCGTCATGGAAAGAGCGGGTGTTCTTAAAATGTTCCGTATACTCAGTGTACATCCCCCCTCCAGAAAAGTGCAAACTTTGCACCCAGTGCAAACACCTAATAAATATGGCCCCATGAGTATAGCCTATCTGTACCCCAATACCTTGATGGTTGAAGTCGTAGATGTAGCTGGGGCAGGGGACCTTGGTTAGCGCTCCGGGGGATCCCTGAGGCCAACAGATCAGACCATCCCAGCCAGGGGCACAAAGGTCATCTGGATACATAGTGGGAAAGGGGAGTTAGGTAATATAAGTGGTGGGCACCAATACTGAATTAAATATATAGATTTCACTTGATACCGATATGAGCAATTCATATTGTGATATTGGTTTATTTGTGTTTGATACCGATATGAGCAATTCATATTGTGATATTGGTTTATTTGTGTTTGATACCGATATGAGCAATTCATATTGTGATATTGGTTTATTTGTGTTTGATACCGATATGAGCAATTCATATTGTGATATTGGTTTATTTGTGTTTGATACCGATATGAGCAATTCATATTGTGATATTGGTTTATTTGTGTTTGATATCTGGAAGGCATATTATGATATTGGTTTATCCTTCCTGTTATTTTACACTCTTATGTAAAAACCAATACTGTACATGTTCCTGCATGAACAAACCCCTCTCACAGACCTTCTCACTGGCTCTCAACTTAGTGACTTAATTGCCTGTGATAAATTGGCTTATTTAAACTGTAGGTTTAGGCTCCCAGAACATTCATATATGGTCCAATGAGTAATCAGAAAGCACTTGTCTGGACTTGGAAGTGAACAGAGAAAAAAAAAGGTTTTTATAAAACCTAAAATCTTCACAATTACAAACATCAATATATGTGATGTAGATATTTTAGGCTTTTACTTTCATAAGTGACATTATTTGGACATTGTGTTAGAGGGTATCGTCATCAAAGGAACGGAGGCTCCCAGGCCAAATATCATGGCCACTCCCTTAGGATAAATCTGAACTTAAAAGAAATCATTGCTATTGAACTCTAGGCATTATCATTGAAAGGTTTCATTGACTTGTTGCTTTTGTGCCTGTCAATGGTAAGTGCTGGTGATCTTGCAGACACTGGACATTGATCCACTCAATTTAAGAAAGGGCAAATATCCAGCAGTGTGCACTCAGTCCACATCATCAATGAAACAAGCTGAAGAAGGATCAATTTACTACATATCGGCTCCATGGACAAAAACTCTTTCTCCCACTATGTATATTTAAACCTCCGCTCCCTTGATTAAACACATTTCTAATATTAATCTATATTCCATGATGAGAGTGTGAGATGGAAAGACAAAGCTTATGAGTCACTCATTAGCGACAAGTGCAAAAACATTGCTCATAGTCATTACAGCTATATATACACACACACCATCTGTCCACCAGATGAGTAGGCTAGTGGGAGAGCACTAGGAGTAATAGGTTGTCGTCTTTTGTCAGCTAGCCCTCCTGATGGTTCAGTGAAACAAGTGACTAGGGTGGGAGTGCGTCACAAATGGCACCCTATTCCCTTTATAGTGCACTACCTTTAGTGCCATTTGGGATGCAAGCTGAGACTAAGTAATAAAGACCTAAGACTGAGAAAAAATAAGAAGTAAATAGATTTAAATAAATTAATATATCTTATGATTGCAATTAGGGTTGCACATTTTCAGGAATGTTCAGAGGTGGAAACTTTCAGTGGGAATTAACGGGAATATATGGGAATTAATATCAATATCATTTAAATGTAGATGTTTTTTGCATTGGATATATTTACCATATATGGAGACAGAAACATAAACCCTTTACCTTATCATAAGTAGACAATTGCAAATGATTAAATCCTTCAAATAGAAATAAAAACAATTTAGTTACGAATTGAACTTTAATTAAATGAGTTGCCTCTTCACATGGGATGATTTCACTGAACAACAAAAGAAAGGGAATATTGAATGATCCCCAATGAGCCATCGCATCTCCCAAAAACATTTTCAATATACATCTGTAAAATGATAGTCCAGAAACTAAAGCTTTGGTCGTCTTCCTCTCATGCTTCCATGTCTTCTCCCCGGACCTCAATGTCCACCTCATCTTCACGGTCACTTTCCAACCTTGTTGAGGATAGCTCGTTGTCAGGCTCAAAAAGCCTCAAATTTGCCAGGATGGCCACCAATTTCTCAACCCTTGTATTGGTCAGCTTCTTGCGTGCTTTGGTGGGTGCGTTCCCAAACAAGGACCAGTTGCGCTCCGAAGCGGCTGATGTTGGTGGGATTTAGAGGATGATGGAGGCAACAGGTGACAGAGCCTCAGATCCACAAAGTCCCTTCTACCAGGTGGCTGATGAGATATGTTCCCACGACTGCCATATTGCATCTTCATCCCAAAGCCCTTGTTAGGAAGTGTACTTCGCCAGACTGCCAAGAACCTTGCCCCCATCCAGGCTAAGGTGACGAGACACAGTAGTGATGACACCATAGGCCTTGTTGATCTCTGGACCAGACAGGATGCTCTTGCCAGCATACTTGGGGTCCAACATGTATGCTGTGGCGTGTATGGGCTTCAGGCAGAAGTCTTCATGCTTTGTGATGCATTTCAGAACTGCAGTTTCCTCTGCTTGGAGCAACAGTGAAGTGGGCAGGGCAGTACAAATGTCGTCTTACATCTATAAGCAGAGTCTGAACATCAGACAGGATCGCTTAGTCTCCCTGAATCCGTGCAATGGCTACTGTTGTAGGTTTCAGGAGTTTCAGGCTGCTTACCACTCTCTCCAAAAATAGATCATCCTGGAGGATCCTCTTGATGGGGCTGTCCATATCGGCATTTCTTGGAGAGACTCCTTCTTCTCCAGGAGACTGTCAAACATGATGACAACACCACCCCAATGGGTGTTGCTGGGCAGCTTCAATGTGGTGCTCTTATTCTTCTCACTTTACTTGGTGAGGTAGATTGCTGCTATAACTTGATGACCCTTCACATACCTAACCATTTCCTTGGCTCTCTTGTAGAGTGTATACATCGTTTTCAGGGCCATGATGTCCTTGAGGAGCAGATTCAATGCATGAGCAGCACAGCCAATTGGTGTGATGTGAGGTTAAAACTCCACTTTAGACCAAGCAGCCTTCATGGTCACAGCATTGTTTGTCACCAGTGCAAAAACCTTCTGCGGTCCAAGGTCATCATCTGCATCTCTCTGACTACGTTCCTCTATTGAGTAAAAAAAAACTTCAGATTCCAGGAGGACCATGAACTGTTGCTATTGATAAGGTCTAATTCATAATTTTCAACTCGAATAGAAGTAGAGGAACTTTTGTCAGAGGATGCTTGTTGTGAGCGCTGAGGGAACTTTATGCACTTGCCAAGATGATTCTGCATCTTTGTTGTATTCTTCACATATGATTTGGCATAGTATTTGCAAATGTACACAGCTTTTCCTTCAACATTAGCTGCAGTGAAATGTCTCCACACATCAGATAGTGCCCGTGGCATTTTCCTGTAAAGATTAGAAAAAAATTGTAAAAACACAAAACAAATACAATTCCATGTACAGATAAATAGTTAAGCAGTTAGATTAAACAACTCCTTTTAAGACAAATGTTTTAAAATGAAACATGTATGGAAACAGGTGAATTAACACTCCTCAGTTAACAGGCTCAAGCAAGCTAAACCCCACATGGTAGCAAAAACTAACTAGCAGAAATTGTTTACAAGTTTAAAAAATATTTAAACACACCTTGTTGTAGGCTACAATTTAATAGTTAACAAAAAAATAATGTAATATAAAATATATTCACCCCACCCAGTATTGTAATCTAAACTTACCAGAAAGCATGTAGTCCTTGGCTCAGACAGTGTAGTAGTGTGGGCTCAATAGCATCTCATACTTGTGAATCAGCTGTACATGTGATGGAAGAATGCACTGTGCATGCAAAGGGTTGTAATTCCATTGAATTGTGGATAGTTTAACCAACATATGCCACATGACCTAGACTTGCCTTATGTGCTTCCCACAAAAAATGTTTCACTGTTTATAAGCTAACTTTTTTGATGAATTTAAGCAAAATTCCCAGGCCTAACTTCCCATGGAAAATTTCCAGAAACCCCCCGGAAATTTACCGGAAAGTTTCCAACCCTAATTGCAATCCAGGTCTAAATAGTAGATATTTGTATATTTCAGTGTCTCAGCTGCAGTAGCCTTCCTATTATGCGTATGATGTCATACTTCATTATCTCAGAGCCAAATTGGATCTGATTATAGCTGGGTTGAGTCACATTATCATTTGAGACATCAAAGCACGTTGTATTGATTTAAACTGACAGACAGGAAATGTGCCATATTGGGGTTTGGGACCACTTTGGGACCACTTGCCAGGTGGGTCCCATGTGCAGACACTGTGAAATACCTTAAAGGTGGAACTGACTTTTTTTTTTTTAACTACTTTGAAGACATGAAACCGACAATGATAATATCAGTCAAAAATATCAAATTCCCAGTTTATCCTTCAAAACCAATTTCATGAAGTTTTAAAAATAGGTTCTATTTGACTCAAAATTCCATGAAGTAGAAAGTAAGGCATTGTTGGCAGAATAAATGGACGCAGTTCAATGCATGATTAATATAATTTACAAATAGCAATATTTTTGGAATTACAAATAAATGTACCTGGTTGTAAAGCACAGATGGCCTGGTACATTGTTTGTTGCCTCCACCCATTTGGGATGTTTCAGTTTCAACGACCCAATATTTTGAACAAAAACAGATGACTAACTAAGGCTGGGAATGTCAATACAATCAAACTAGCAAGGACAGTGATCACACGTCAGTCATAACGTGGCCAATAGGCTAGCACGTGTGTCAAACAAGGCCTTCAGACCGAATAGGACGCACAAGCGAGTATAAATGAGTCAACAGTTGAGACATCTGGTTTATGACATTTTGGCATGATGCGCTCAAAATCGGTGAATTCAACTTCAATATCTGATTTTCCTCTTGAAAATGTCCATAGGCCTACTGTATTAAACCAAGTTTCTAATTAATGGACTAAATAAATTATAAACAAAAAAACATGTTTTTACTAATGGGTTTTCAGTACATAAAATGTGTCGGGAAAATTGCCACTGTATATTTGGCCTGGTAAATGAGGAAATCCTTTATTTCAGGTGTACAGAATGATTCTGAAATACTGTAGATACATCCGTCCTTAGTCTGCTCAATTACCAGGCTTGAAGTGAACTCCGACCTTTGATAACACCGAGGGAGAGGTAATAGGATGGCTAATGATGGATGCAACTGAGATCAGGTGCGTGAGTGATCTTAGCCCGTATTGACGGTTGAACGAGAGATCACTGGGCAGTAATGATTAGAATTGGGCCATTGCCTTTAAAGGAACAATCTCAGAATCAAAACAACAAAGCCATATAATTGCTTTATATCCTACATTTAAAGCCTCAAATGGAATGAACCAATCAATCCCAGATTGCCCCATTTAAAATTGAAAAGGGAACACAGTCTTATAGGGGAACAGAATTATCTGTTATCATTTAGATCTGGGTTAAATTATCTGGAAAAACCAAATACAACAGACAAATACACCACTGATTGAGGGGAAGTGGGGTTATATAATGTTTGTATTTTTTATTTATTTTACTCCTATGAAAGGCAGAATATCATTTAGCCAATAAGTGGTGTCATTGATGTGATTTCAGTAACATTTTAAGGGGCCATAATAAACCATGTATTCAGCATTTATAAAAATTGTGTGTCCACCATTTATTAATCATTTACTCACATTTATAAACTGTAATGGGAATTTTTATGTTTGTGCTTTTCTTATAACAAATGTCTGTCTTTTATTCATGTGCTGTTCTAAGAACCAATTTCTGTGTTCATGCAAGTGGCTGACTGTACAAATCCTCACTATCAGTAGCTGCATTTTGGCAGTACGCCCAGACCGTGTTTTGAGAACAAACTAAAGATCTCGGCTTCAAGGTCTCAGCTAAGAGAGAAAGAAGCCTCGTGGGGTATTGGTCTGTCACACGTTTGGAACCGGTATTGGTCGGTCACATGAATGAAACAAAACGGTAATGATTAAGTAATTATGCTAAATCATGCAAATATAACTTGTCTGCGTATAGCCGTATATAAGACAACTGCTGGGTCTGCCCAGGGAGAGCTGCTGATTGATATGTGTACTATGGTGCATTGAATTGGTTGGTACCTCTCCAGCGTGCTGACAATAAAACATTGATTCATTTAAGATTGACTTTGAGGTGTCCCTGTGTAAGAATTTCCACGACAAAACCATTTACTAATGATTAGTAAAGTCCTTTTGCAGTCCCTAATCTAAAGTGAGCACTATTTATAGTTTATAAATGTTGAGAGACCAGTGTAATTTCTCACAAATAGATGCATGCCTTTGGTAAACATTCCAGCAGTACCTGGTAAAAGAATAAGCACGCAACACAGGATGTTTAAGGAAATATACTACGTATACACAAAAGTATGTGGACACCCCTTCAAATTAGTGGATTCGGTTATTTCAGCAACACCCATTGCTGACAGGTGTATAAAACCGAGCACACAGCCATGCAATCTCCATAGAGAAACATTTGCAGTAGAATGGCCTTACTATAGGATGCCACCTTTCCAACAAGTCAATTCGTCAAATTTGTGCCCTGCTAGAGCTGCCTGGGTCAACTGTAAGTGCTGATATTGTAAAGTGGAAACGTCTAAGAGCAACAACGGCTCAGCAGCAAAGTGGTAGGCCACACAAGCTCACAGAACGGGACCGTCAAGTGCTGAAGCGCGTAAAGATCATCTGTCCTCAGTTGCAGCACTCACTACCAAGATCCAAACTGCCTCTGGAAGCAATGTCAGTACAAGAACTGTTCGTGTGTAACGGATGTGAAACGGCTAGCTGAGTTAGCGGTGCGCGCTAAATAGCGTTTCAATCGGTGACGTCACTTGCTCTGAGACCTTGAAGTAGTAGTTCCCCTTGCTCTGCAAGGGCCGTGGCTTTTGTGGAGCGATGGGTAACGATGCTTCGTGGGTGACTGTTGTTGATGTGTGCAGAGGGTCCCTGGTTCGCGCCCGGTTATGGGCGAGGGGACGGCCTAAAGTTATACTGTTACATGTGCAGCCGCAAATAAGCCTAAGATCCCCATGCGCAATGCCAAGTGTCAGCTGGAGTGGTGTAAATCTCACCGCCATTGGACTCTGAAGCAGTTGAAACGCGTTCTCTGGAGTGAAGAATCACGCTTCAACATCTGGCAGTCTGGCGGACGAAGCTGGCGGCTACCAGGAGAACGATACCTACCATAGTGACAACTGTAAAGTTTGGTGAAGGAGGAATAATGGTCTGGGGCTGTTTTTCATGGTTCGGCCTAGGCCCTTTAGTTCCACTGAAGAGAAATCTTAACGCTACAACATACAATGACATTCTAGACGATTCTGTATTTCCAACTTTGTGGCAAACAGTTTGGAGAAGGCCTTTTCCTGTTCCGGCATGACAAGTGAGGTCCATACGGAAATGGTTTGTCGAGATCGGTGTGGAAGAACTTGACTGGCCTGCACAGAGCCCTGACCTCAACCCCATTGAACACTTTTGGGATGAATTGGAACTCCGACTGCAAGCCAGGCCTTAATCGCCCAACATCAGTGCCCGACATCACTAATGCTCTTGTGGCTGAATGGAAGCAAGTCCACACACTTTTGGTCATGTTGTGTGTGTGTGTATTATATATATATATATATATATATATATACATACATACACACACACACACACACACACACGCGTGAATAACTAGCTAACTAACCTTTATAAACGTGGGAATAATGATTACTAAATGGTGGGCAAACTATTTGTAAATGCCTTATAAATGTTTTATAATGGACCCTTAAAATAAAGTGTTACAGTAATTTCTGCATATCTCAGAGTATATAGCAAACTGTATTTTCATAATGCCTCCCAGTGAAACCATAAGACTTCCATCATGACTAAATTTGGATGGGCATCAGAAGCTGGTCTGTTTTTCTAAGTAGCCAGGATTTACTTACTATAGACTGTCACCAAACAATAAACACACTAATTATCCATTATGCTCCAATATCTGTTTACGTTCTGACATTTCTAATCTCCCACCTGGTTTTAACGATTGGTAGATTCTGGATCAAACACACAAAGCGCTTTGTTTTTATCCAGCTCTCACACTGCTACAGAATGTGGGCGGACACACGGAGGATAATAGCATGGAGTGCAGCAGCCAGAAAGAGAAACAACCGCAGGGTTGGGGCTGGCAAATTGGCACAGATTCAAATTAATGGAATAAATCCTCCTTTCAGCACCCACAGATTCCGTGGCTAGGGAGAGACACAGCATAATATCTGTGATCTTAAGTCATCTTTGTCTAATCAAACTGCAGTGGTAGTCCAAGTAAATAAAGGCTTTTCAAGAAGTGCCTCCCTCCGCTCTTCAAGAGTGCCTATATGAGAACACTAAAATTGATTTTTCGAAATGTTTTTAGTGGTTGCCATAATCCCAGTTATTTTCCCAAAGACCACTTCTGCCAATTGTAGTTTTCATCCATACTGTATTGAAAGTTGTCTCAAGTTACCGCAATTAAAAATATATTATAATAATTCGGGGGGGGGGGGGTGAGAAATAATTTGGATAAATATCAGAATACACATTTTTTGCATGAAGTATTGCTCAGTTCAGTAAATCGCATGTTGAGCATTGACTGACAATGTGAGAAATGCAAGGAGTTCAGCGTTGTCAGTGTACATGCAACAGCACCACATCCAGTCTCTTTCACCAACTCCAACCTCTGACTGAGTGAAGCCTGGGAGAACGTGGAGCAGGCTAGTGTTTGCCCGTCCCTCAAAACCCAAACCCCTTTTCCAATACGCGGGAGACGAAAACACGTTAAGTCATGGGATTTGGTCTCTCCAGGCGGGATTGAAGTATGGCGGGCTGCTACGGTTACCATAAAGGTCTGTCTGGATCCACCCGGAAACACGCTGGCCAATGGGGCTCTGCTAAAGCGAGGTAGACCAATCATCTGCTTAGTGGGTACCGATTACACAAACAAACAAAAGGTTGTAAATGACCTATGCTGCCCAAAGAGTAAAATGATGTACGTAAGTCAGTGTTTGCCCACCTGCAGGGTTGTGTGTGGAGATGTTCTGATGACACGCGACTTTGACATCATACAGCAGGTACATCTGCTCCTGTGCTGTGAGGCCGACCTCTGGATGAACCTGCGGAGTAGATTGCAGCATTGATTCCAAAAAGTTGCCCCTTAGATGCTGATCTTTGGTCAGTTTAGAATTTCCCCCCGCTAATAGTTAAGGGTAGGATTGGGGAGGGCAAGCTGATCCTAGATCTGCACCTAGGGGAATCTTCACCCCGGAGGTCATTTTGAGCTCAAACATAACGAGGAGAAATGGTAAAGTGGCTTTGATATAAACTTTGATAAAAATCTAAAAGGTCATATTGACAATGACATATACTGTAGCATAACACACTTCATAAATAAAACAGATGTCATATACATTTGGCACACAGTAAGCAATCGCCACACGCTGACGCACTGTGCTCATACTTCCGCCTCATTTAAATGCATTCAAGGAGAAAGTGGATGTTGAGTACTAGTCAACAATGAATATGCAAACATTGACTGATGAGTACAGAAGTGGGCATGTCTGAACATATGCATGACAGAATACATTTTCACATGAAATAGCACCAATATAAAGAAACATTATGTGTGTGTGTGTGTGTGTGTAGGGGGGGTCCATCTTAGTTTTACCATTATTTACAGAAGAAGTATTTTAAAAGATAGACTGGGAGGAAAGGGTATAGGAGTAGAGGAATATAGGGGATTGTAGATGCAAGACAAAAGCAACCAAATGCATTATGCCAAGAACTTTGTCAACTAGACTTGCAATAGCCTGCCTAAACATAGGCTAATAAATGTTTTACTAGTTGAATGGTGCATTTCTAACATCCCTTCTCATTTAACCCTCACCCCATACCTACATCCTAATATACACGGAGTGTACAAAACCTTTGGAACATTTACTGTAACTCAGCAGACGCTCTTATCCGGAGCAATTAGGGTTAACACCTTCCTAATATTGATTTGCACCCCTTTCGCCGCCAGAACAGTCTCAAATCGTCGGGGCATGGACTCTACTAGGGTGTCACAAGCGTTGCACAGGGATGCTGGCCCATGTTGACTCCAACATGGCTGGATGTCCTTTCGGTGTTGGACCATTTTTGATACACACGGGAAACTGTTTAGCGTGAAAAATCCGACCGCGTTGCAGTTCTTGACACACACAAACAGGCACCTACTACCATAATATACCCCGTTCAAAGGAACTTAAAAATGCTGTCTTGCCCATTCACCCTCTGAATGGCACACATACACAATCCATGTCTCATTTGTTTAATGGCCCGTTAATTAACCTGTCTCCTCCCCTTCATCTACACTGATTGACATCAATAAGAGATCATAGCTTTCACCTGGATTCACCTGGTCAGTCTGTCGTGGAAAGAGCAGTTGTTCCTAGTGTTTTGTACACTCTGTGTCTGTAATCTAGCATCATGTTGCTTGTAGCCTATGTAAAATGGTCATGCAAATTCCATATGTGTGTGGTTTATTATATACACAGTGTAGGCTCCTGTAACAAAACAGGGGGAAACCCTAGATTCATTATTCCACAAAAAATACAAAACAATATTACTCAATCGTCTAGTCTACTTACCTGTGCGTAAACATGTAGGTAAATTACATTCCAGCATAAAATAAACTTCGCAAAGTTACGCAGAAGTATTGTATTCATTCTGCAGATCATTGGTGGACAGCGTTGCATATAGAGGATTCGATCAACTCCAAAATCAGCTGTGTTTCAGGTGTTGTGTCAAACTCGACTGGACGTGGTTCTCCTTCCTGTAGTCTACTCTGTGCGTATTTCCATCCGACGCTCTTGAAGTCTGTTGAAAGAGGATGTCAGGAGAAAAGGGCGCAGGAATAGTGTAGGCTTGGTCAGCGTTTTGGTGTCATCTGTCTGAAATAAGGATGTAGCATAAACTTGTTCAAAACGTTTATTGATCATTTGTGGACCTTGAAATAGATAGGCTATATGACTGGCCTTTCAGGCTACTTGTGTCCTGTAGTTTCTCTCTGAAACACACAATTTTAGTAGGCTAAATTTGCTTTACAGAGACAATTTGGGCATGTTGTCTCTTCTGTGGGCCATGAGCGTTAAAAATGCCACATTGTTATTTTTTTAAACACGAATACTCATTATGTTCAAAAAGTCGCAAGAAAATTCCAACCAGAATTATCCATAGGCTAGAAAAAAATCGAGTTTGCGCCTGATAACCAAAATAACTATTACTCTCTACTGTAGCCTAGCTAACCTACCTATAAACTGCATTTCCCGTTTGCACGTGAGTAATGTCGCTATCTATCCGTAGTCATGAAATCTTACGGTGTGGGAAGGGATGTCCGCAGCGGTCTGCAGTGTGTGTGTGTGTATGTTCGCCCATAAGCGTCCAAAAAACGAATTTTCTAATTAAAAATGAATGCATTTTGAGACATTTTGAGTGTCTTAACGAAATTACACAAGAAATGTATGCATTTAGAGAATAATATTGTTTGCAATTATTGTTCATGTTGAATCTTGGTCAGACTCAGAGTTTGTCAGATTTTCTGTGTGAACAGGTTACAGCGTTGAGAAATCTTTAAAGCTACAGTCTGTGATTGGCATTACATCAATTGTTTTAATTTGAAATTAATGATAAAGCCATTGTTTCTTGACGAATATAACTCATGATCTTAGATCAACTGTTTTACCCCATCAGAACCCAAATCATAAGGTAACTAGATAACCAATAACCTGACTAGATCATAAAGGAACAATTTTCCAGACAGAGGTTTGAGTTTACGAATTTACGGTTTATTAACCCAACTTCACACAGGCTACTGTTTGGACGTAGCCCACGCCAAATAAATGAAGAATACCCTATAAAATAACCGTGACCTTCTCTTGTGAAGACCAGACATAAGAGAGAGAACAATGGCTAAACCTGATCTTAACTTCCAATGCTCCATCCCCCTGCCCAACCCGCCTCCGCCAACCATCAGGATGCCCGGCATCAGAACATTCCAGACATTCCCGTGATTGGCAGATAGCAGGTTGATTGGCATGTTGGACCCTGCGAACACTGGGTGCTGGTACGTACAACACAATCAACTAACCTAACACATAACTCACAGCTGTCTGTGCGGGTCACTACAATAACATGTATTAAACACTGTATAGCTTCAAAACATGGTTTAAACTATCATTTTGATCTCATGGATGGTCAGTCCTTGCATTCCTATCTCTGTCGTGGTCACTTAACCATGTTAAATTACCCATGAGCACCCTAGACCTTAACCGGCACCCAAGACCCGCTACAATTTAAAATTGCGATCATTTTAAATTTTACAATTTAATGATCGCTCCAACAGATCCACGGACGACACAATCGTCATTGCACTAAACACTGACCCATCCCAGCTGGACAAGAGAAATACCTATGTAAGAATGCTGTTCATTGACTAGAGCTCAGTCTTAAACCCCATAGTGCCCTCCGAGCTCATCACTAAGCTCAGGGTCCTGGGTCTGAACCCCTCCCTGTGCAACTGGGTCCCGGACTTCCTAATGGGCCAATTTATTCGAGGTACTCCTCACTCTTTTGTTTGGGTTTCAACCCTGTGTTTTGTATACGTGTTTGTTTGGTCTTCGTCCCTGTTCCTTTACACGGCACACTGTAATTATGGTCAATAAAAAAAACTATTCCTGCACCTATCTCCCGATCCCTTTATACCAACGTGACACACACCTGTTAATTGAAATGCATTCCAGGTGACTACCTCATGAAGCTGGTTGAGAGAATGCCAAGAGTGTGCAAAGCTGTCAAGGCAAAGCTTGGCTACTTTGAAGAATCTCAAATCTATTTTGATTTGTCTAACACTTTTTTGGTTACTACATGGTTCCATGTGTTATTTCATAGTTTTGATGTCTTTATTATTCTACAATGTAGAAAACAGTAAAAATAAAGAAAAACCCTTGGATGAGTAGGTGTGTCCAAACTTTTGACTGGTACTGTATGTAAATGTATATTCCAGTTTCTGACGTTATTTCTGATATTTCTTAATTTCTATTTATTTTTCTGGAATACGTGTGTATTGTTTCTTAATGACATTTTCATTGCTAGGTATTACTGCACGGTTGGAGCTAGAAACACAAGCATTTCGCTGCACCTGCAATATCTACAAATCTGTGTATTCGACCAATAAAATTTGATTTGAGCACCAACATGTGCCGTTTAGAAGAGCATATAATATTTGGTGTGAAATGAAAGCTAAGATTCTATATTTGAGGGAAATGAAGGCATAGATACATTTTTCAACCATTTTCCATCTTAAAAATGTCTGGTTACAAAAATGGAAAAGGAGTATTAGAAATCATCTACTAGAAGTCTTAAAATGTATTAGAAATACATAAAAACACAATCTTGAAGGCCCCTGCATACTAATATCATAATTTATACTTCGTTTTGCAGAAACTATTTGCCTTCTGTAGGTTTAAGAAATATTGTCTAGTTTCTGTTACCTTCATTCTGTTACCGGGTGTTGAGTCAACTTCACTTACTGTAGTTCAATAAACAAAATAGATTTTTTTTCAAACTCAAGGTGTCATATCGTAGCTGACACTCCACTTTTTCTGCAGACATCCTTGAATCTTTATTCAGAGTAGATATTTAAGAGTTTTTGGAAAATGTGACCAGGTAGAAAACAGGGAGATTTTACTGTCATTCTGTTGCCAAGCTTTGCATGTGCACTGTTTCTCAAGTAAACGTGTTAAGTAAAATTATTAAAGTAGACTTCTGCATACTGTCTACAGTGCCTTCAGAAAGTATTCAAACTCCTTGACTTTTTCCATTTTGTTGTGCTATAGCCTGAATTTAAAATGGACACAATTTTGATTTTGTGGCACTGGCCTACACACAATACCCCATAATGTCTAATTGGAAATATGCTTTTACAAATTAATTAAAAAAGAAAAGCTGAAATTTCTTAAGTATTTAACCCCTTTTATATGACAAGCCTAAATAAGTTCAGGAGTAAAAATGTGCTTAAAAAGTCACATAATAAATTGCATGGACTCACTCTGTGTGCAATAATAGTGTTAAACATGATTTTTGAATGACTACCTCATCTCTGTACACATACAATTTTCTGTAAGGTCCCTCAGCCGAGCAGTGACTTTCAAACACAGATTTAACGACAAAGACCAGGGAAGTTTTCCAATTCCTCACAAAGAAGGGCACCTATTGGTAGATGGGTAAACATTTAAAAAAGCAGACATTGCATATCCCTTTGGGCATGGTGAAGTTATTCATTACACTTTTGATGACGTATCAATACACCCAGTCACGACAAAGATACAGGCGTCTTTCCTAACTCAGTTCCCGGAGAGGAAGGAAACCGCTCAGGGATTTCACCATGAGGCCAATGGTGACTTTAAAACAGTTACAGAGTTTAATGGATGTGATGGGAGAAAATGGATGATGGGAGAAAATGGATGATGGAATCAACAACATTGTAGTTGCTCCTCAATACTAACCCAAATGACAGAGTGAAAAGAAGGAAGCCTGTACAGAGTAAAAATATTCCAAAACATGCCTCATGTTTGCAATAAGGAACTAAAGTAAAATTGCAAAAAAATGTGGCAAAGATATTAACTTTATGTCCTGAATACAAAATATTATGTTTGGGTCAAATCCAAGAGTGGTACACATCACTGAGTACCACTTCATTCTTTCAAGCATAGTGGTGGCTGCATCATGTTATGGGTATGCCGGTCATCAGCAAGAACTAGGGAGTTTGTTTTTGTTGAATAAAAATAAATGGAATAGAGCTAAGCACAGGCAAAATATGTGAGGAAAAGCTGGTTGAGTCTGCTTTCTGGGAGACAAATGCACCTTTCAGCAGGACAATAGCCTAAAACACAAATCCAAATATACACTGGAGTTGCTTACCAAGGCAACTTTGAATATTCATGAGTTGCCTAGTTACAGTTTTGACTTAAATTGGCTTGAACATCTATGGTATGTCTGTCCAGCAATGATCAACAACGAACTTGGCAGACCTTATTCCAACATGTATTGATTCAGGGGAGCAAATTAGATATATTTCTGTATTTAATTTTCAATACATTTGCTAACATTTAGATGTCAAAGTGAGGAATATTTTTAAACTTTGCAATCAATGGTTTTTGCATGGCATACATTTTAGAGTGAAAAGAGGAGTCTCAGCTTCACTGTTACCTTGGAGATGGCCTCTATATTGTGAGAGCGGTTAAATTTCCCCAGCCCTACGGCTGTTTACCAAGTCCGGAGCATTTATACAACTGACAACATCTGAACCAGTCCAGCAGAGATTACTCAAGAATTTTTATGATGGTATTTTTAAAAAACTTTGTTAGCCAGGTACAGACCTCAGAGTATAGGAAAATTTGGTCTTGGAGTTTTTTTATAGTTCCCTTTTAGATCTGGGAGGCCAAGTAGGTATATCCAATAAAACTGTATGTATCCCTCCAGGGGCACTTAAGGTAAACCCGTTACAAGTACAATATCACAATCAACACCACACCCTCCAAATAAAAAATGCAATACACAACAGACCTCATTCCCCAATACAATACACCCCCCCCCCCCCCCCAACAATAGATAATACACAATACAATATCGTATTAATATAATTCCTTATCATTTATCGCCCTCCAGGTTCCCTCGGAGAGTTCATCAATGAGCTTGATGCCTTGATAAGCTCCTTTCCTGAGGATGGCTCACCTCTCACAGTTCTGGGCGACTTTAACCTCCCCACGTCTACCTTTGACTCATTCCTCTCTGCCTCCTTCTTTCCACTCCTCTTTTTTGACCTCACCCTCTCACCTTCCCCCTCTACTCACAAGGCAGGCAATACGCTCGACCTCATCTTTACTAGATGCTGTTCTTCCACTAACCTC
Source organism: Oncorhynchus nerka (assembly GCF_034236695.1). Classification (NCBI taxonomy): domain Eukaryota; kingdom Metazoa; phylum Chordata; class Actinopteri; order Salmoniformes; family Salmonidae; genus Oncorhynchus; species Oncorhynchus nerka. The sequence continues at coordinate 31,348,932 of NC_088397.1, forward strand.
ACTGCAACTCCCCTCCAAGTCTCCGACCACTACCTTGTATCCTTTTCCTCTTGCTCTCATCCAACACTTCCCACACTGCCCCTACTCGGATGGTATCGCGCCGTCCCAATCTTCGCTCTCTATCCCCAGCTACTCTCTCCTCTTCCATCCTATCATCTCTTCCCTCTGCTCAAACCTTCTCCAACCTATCTCCTGATTCTGCCTCCTCAACCCTCCTCTCCTCCCTTTCTGCATCCCTTGATTCTCTATGTCCCCTATCCTCCAGGCCGGCTCGGTCCTCCCCTCCTGCTCCGTGGCTCGACGACTCATTGCGAGCTCACAGAACAGGGCTCCGGGCAGCCGAGCGGAAATGGAGGAAAACTCGCCTCCCTGCGGACCTGGCATCCTTTCACTCCCTCCTCTCTACATTTTCCTCTTCTGTCTCTGCTGCTAAAGCCACTTTCTACCACTCTAAAGTCCAAGCATCTGCCTCTAACCCTAGGAAGCTCTTTGCCACCTTCTCCTCCCTCCTGAATCCTCCTCCCCCTCCCCCTCCTCCCTCTCTGCAGATGACTTCGTCAACCATTTTGAAAAGAAGGTCGACGACATCCGATCCTCGTTTGCTAAGTCAAACGACACCGCTGGTTCTGCTCACACTGCCCTACCCTGTGCTCTGACCTCTTTCTCCCTCTCTCTCCAGATGAAATCTCGCGTCTTGTGATGGCCGGCCGCCCAACAACCTGCCCGCTTGACCCTATTCCCTCCTCTCTTCTCCAGACCATTTCCGGAGACCTTCTCCTTACCTCACCTCGCTCATCAACTCATCCCTGACCGCTGGCTACGTCCCTTCCGTCTTCAAGAGAGAGCGAGAGTTGCACCCCTTCTGAAAAAACCTACACTCGATCCCTCCGATGTCAACAACTACAGACCAGTATCCCTTCTTTCTTTTCTCTCCAAAACTCTTGAACGTGCCGTCCTTGGCCAGCTCTCCCGCTATCTCTCTCAGAATGACCTTCTTGATCCAAATCAGTCAGGTTTCAAGACTAGTCATTCAACTGAGACTGCTCTTCTCTGTATCACGGAGGCCCTCCGCACTGCTAAAGCTAACTCTCTCTCCTCTGCTCTCATCCTTCTAGACCTATCGGCTGCCTTCGATACTGTGAACCATCAGATCCTCCTCTCCACCCTCTCCGAGTTGGGCATCTCCGGCGCGGCCCACGCTTGGATTGCGTCCTACCTGACAGGTCGCTCCTACCAGGTGGCGTAGCGAGAATCTGTCTCCTCACCACGCGCTCTCACCACTGGCGTCCCCAGGGCTCTGTTCTAGGCCCTCTCCTATTCTCGCTATACACCAAGTCACTTGGCTCTGTCATAACCTCACATGGTCTCTCCTATCATTGCTATGCAGACGACACACAATTAATCTTCTCCTTTCCCCCTTCTGATGACCAGGTGGCGAATCGCATCTCTGCATGTCTGGCAGACATATCAGTGTGGATGACGGATCACCACCTCAAGCTGAACCTCGGCAAGACGGAGCTGCTCTTCCTCCCGGGGAAGGACTGCCCATTCCATGATCTCGCCATCACGGTTGACAACTCCATTGTGTCCTCCTCCCAGAGCGCTAAGAACCTAGGCGTGATCCTGGACAACACCCTGTCGTTCTCAACTAACATCAAGGCGGTGGCCCGTTCTTGTAGGTTCATGCTCTACAACATCCGCAGAGTACGACCCTGCCTCACACAGGAAGCAGCGCAGGTCCTAATCCAGGCACTTGTCATCTCCCGTCTGGATTACTGCAACTCTCTGTTGGCTGGGCTCCCTGCCTGTGCCATTAAACCCCTACAACTCATCCAGAACGCCGCAGCCCGTCTGGTGTTCAACCTTCCCAAGTTCTCTCACGTCACCCCGCTCCTCCGCTCTCTCCACTGGCTTCCAGTTGAAGCTCGCATCCGCTACAAGACCATGGTGCTTGCCTACGGAGCTGTGAGGGGAACGGCACCTCAGTACCTCCAGGCTCTGATCAGGCCCTACACCCATACAAGGGCATCCACCTCTGGCCTACTCGCCTCCCTACCACTGAGGAAGTACAGTTCCCGCGCAGCCCAGTCAAAACTGTTCGCTGCTCTGGCCCCCCAATGGTGGAACAAACTCCCTCACGACGCCAGGACAGCGGAGTCAATCACCACCTTCCGGAGACACCTGAAACCCCACCTCTTTCAGGAATACCTAGGATAGGATAAAGTAATCCTTCTCACCCCCCCCCCCCTTAAAAGATTTAGATGCACTATTGTAAAGTGGCTGTTCCACTGGATGTCTTAAGGTGAACGCACCAATTTGTAAGTCGCTCTGGATAAGAGCGTCTGCTAAATGACTTAAATGTAAATGTAATAAGTGGAATTCAGCCTGGTTGGAACTAAACACTGCCGTATCTGTGGTACTCCAGGACCAGGGTTGCCTCTAGGCAAATTAGAGGCAAATCGTCTAAAATCTGTGACAACTGTTTGCCAGAAACCTGTTTTTCGGTAAGGGTACCTCTGCACTACAGCATACATCAGGTTAATTTGACATGACCTGCTCCACTGATGTCATATACACTTACTGGAAGTCCTTGTCTTTTGTGGAAAACAGAGTCCAAAGAGACGATGCACTCAAACCATAGTAAGGAAAAACCAAGGAGGCAGAGATGCCAAAAATATTCTTTATTTAATTACACACTCGAAAAAAATACAGAGACGTTCCAGTGCAATAAAGTGAAAAACAAACATTTCAGCGTCTATGCCATCTTCCGTGCAATCACCGGTTATGGCATAGAAGCATAGAAGCATAGAAGCAGAAACAATGCTCTATTTTTTATTTTGTTCAGCACTTTATTGCACTTTGCGCTGGCACTTTTTGTATTCTTTCGACCATGACATTAAATTAAGAATATTTTTTTGGCATCTCTGCCTCCTTGGTTTTTCCTTTTTATGGTTTGAGTGCAAAAGGTTGCAGCTCTCGAGTAGCGCAGTGGTCTAATGCACTGCATCTCAGTTCTTGAGGCGTCACTACAGACACCCTGGTTTGAATCCAGGCTGTATCACAACTGGCCGTGATTGGGTGTCCCATAGGGTGGTGCATAATTGGCCCAGCGTCGTCCGGGTTTGGCCGGTGTAGGCCGTCATTGTAAATAAGAATTTGTTCTTAACGGACTTGCTTAGTTAAAAAAAAATATATATATATATATATAACATATTTAAGTACAGTGCACTCAGAAAAACTTCAGACCCCTTGACTTTTTTGCTATGTTAAAAGCCTTATTCTAAAATTGATTAAATAAATAAAAATCCTCATCAATCGACACACAATACACCAGAACAACAAAGCAAAAACAGGTTTTACAAAGTTTTGCAAATGTATTAAAAATAAGAAACAGAAATTCCTTATTTACATATTGCTATGAGGCTCGAAATTGAGCTCAGGTGCATCCTGTTTCCATTGATCATCCATGAGATGTTTCAACAACTTGATTGGAGTCCACTGTGGGAAATTCAATTGATTGGACATGATTTGGAAAGGCACACACCAGTCTATTGTATATAAGGCCCGCAGGTGACAGTGCATGTCAGAGCAAAAACCAAGCCATGAGGTCGATTGAATTCTCTGTAGAGCTCCGACATAGGATTGTATCGAGGCACAGGTCTGGGGAAGGGTACCAAAAAATGTTTGCACCATTGAGGGTCCCCAAGAACACAGTGGCCTCCATCATTCTTTAATGGAAGAAGTTTGGAACCACCAAGAATCTTCCTAGAACTATCTGCCCTGACAAACTGAGCATTCGGGGGAGAAGGGCCTTGGTCAGGGAGGTAACCAAGAACCCAATGGCCACTCTGACACAGCTCCAGAGTTTCTCTGTGGAGATGGGAGAACCTTCCAGAAGGACAACCATCTCTGCAGCACTCCACCAATCAGGCCTTTATGGTAGAGTAGCCAGACGGAAGCCACTTCTCAGTAAAATGTACATGACAGCCCTCTTGGAGTTTGCCAAATCCACCGAAAGACTCTTAGACCATGAGAACCAAGATTCTCTGGTCTGATGAAATCAAGATCGAACTCTTTGGCCTGAATGCCAAGCGTCACGTCTGGAGGAAACCTGGCACCATCCCTACGGTGAAGCATGGTGGTGGCCACATCATGCTGTGGGGATGTCTTTCAGCAGCAGGGACTAGTCAGGATCAAGGGAATGATAAATGGAGCAAAGCACAGAGAGACCCTTGATGAAAACCTGCTCCAGAGCACACAGGACCACAGACTGGGGTGAAGGTTAACCTTCCAACAGGACAACAACCCTAAGCACACAGCCAAGACAATGCAGGAGTGGCTTCGGGACAAGTCTCTGAATGTCCTTGAGTTACCCAGCCTGAGCCCAGACTTGAACCCAATCTAACATCTCTGGAGAGACCTGAAAATAGCTGTGCAGCAACACTCCCCATCCAACTTGACAGAGTTTGAGAGGATCTGCAGAGAATAATGGGAGAAGTATGCCAAGCTTGTAGTGTCGTACCAAAGAAGACTCAAGGCTGTAATCTCTGCTTCAACAAAGTACTGAGTAAAGGGTCTGAATACTTATGTAAATGTAATGTTTCTTTTTTTCTTCTAAAAAACATTTTTTCTTTGTCATTATGAGGTATTGTGTGTAGATTGATGATTATTTGTTTTATCCATTTAAGAATAAGGCTATAACATAACAAAATGTGGAAAAAGTCAAGGGGTCTGAATGCACTGTACATTCTTAATTATGGTACTTACTGTAAGTATTAGCCATCTATCATCTACACCTGGGCGCAGACCCTCATACTGGTTCTCCTTGATGGTCTGGTTTCCCATATAATTGCTTGGGACAATACAGTTGAAGTTGGAAGTTTACATACACCTTAGCCAAATACGTATAAACTCAGTTTCACAATTCCTGACATTCAATCCTAGTAAAAAATCCCTGTCGTAGGTCAATTAGGATCACCACTTTTTTTTAAGAATGTGAAATGTCAGAATAATAGTAGAGAGGTGTTAAGGTTTTCTTCCGGTGAATGAGAGGAGGACCAAAATGCAGCGTGGTTAATTCGATACATCTTTAATAAAAAGATAAATGAACAATAAATGTACCGTGAAAACCTAAACAGCCTATTCTTTAAAAATTTTTTAAAAAAATAATCATTTATTATCTTCAATACCATTCATTCTTTACAACTCATAAATTTCATACATACTCAAATAATGGTATTTTTTAATTAAACTAATTTAACTAAACATAAACCCCAAACAAAACCTCAGGGGAGCATCTTCCCTCCCCGTCACCCTACAAAATACCTTTCCCTATCTCCCCGTCCCTAATCTATCCCCTTACAAATCTAAATGACACCCAGCCCTAAACCCCCCTTCCACCTCTCCCAAGCAGCATGCTGCCCCCACTTCCTCTCCCCCCTCTTCATCCTCCCCCTCAAATCTCCTTCCACCCTCCTCACTATCCCTTCCACCCCCCAATCTCTCCCTGTCTTCACCATGTTCTGCCTGGCTTCCCACAGCCCCCGTTTAAAGAGACTCATGAGAAGCCAGAGCAGAAACCTGTCCCTATCCGTCCCTCTCCCACGTCAATACAAAATCCCCCTTACCAAACCTAACAACACCCGTGTCCTAGCCCATACTACTCCGGCAAAGGCACAGTCCCAAAAGACATGGCGCACAGTCTCCTCCCTGCCACAAGAGGATCTTGGACAGGTGGGGCATTGCACCAAACTATACCGGTACATGATGGAACGTACCGGCAAGCACTTATGGAGGCTCAACCAATTCAGGTCCTTGAGCCTGTTGTCCAGACCCCGCGCCTGCACTCCCTCCCAGACCACTTCCGAGATGCCCACTACAGGCGCCGGACACCCTGCCTTTCTGACCTCCTCGTACAGGTGCCCTACTCGGGCAACTTCAACCTCAGGGTGTGCACGCAGCCACTTGGCGCATGACCAAAGTGCCACGGCAGCTGTTCCACCCGAGGACCCGTGTTAGACCACACCATTACGCTTCTCGCCTGATACGAGAAGAACACCCGCAGGAGGTAACCGGACGGGTGTATCACTGGATGAGCAAGCTCTGTTAACAAGAAAGAAACAAAAATTGCGTCCAGCTTGAGGGGGAAATGTGGTACCCCCCTACCTCCCTCCCCGATGGGACAGAGCATGCGTGCCCTGGCGACCCACTCGCACCTGCCACTCCACATGAACTGAAACACAAGCCTCACTAGAGGCCTCCTCAGACAAGCCGGCAATGGGTAGATGTACGCCAAATACAAAAAAGACGGCATAACATCCACCTTTAGGACCAGGACTTTGCCCATAAAAGACAAATACCTAGCCTTCCACATTGCTAGCTTCCTCTGTACCACTGCGATACGCATGTTCCAGTTTAGCGTCGCTGAGCCGGAGGTCTCAAAATGGACCCCGAGAATCCTCAAGGCCCCCTCACAGAGAGATAACCCCCCGGGCACATCCGTTCTACCGCGCCATCTTCCGAAAAACTTGACGGAAGACTTTGCATGGTTCAGAACTGCTCCCGACGCACGGGTGAAATCCCCAAAGAAGGCAAGGGACCTTGTCAGGCACGAGTCCTTGCACAGCAGCAAGGAAGTGTCGTCGGCATACTGCGTCACCTTACACGCAGCCCACCACTTCCAGGGATCAACAAGCCTTCCACCCCTGTGTCTGCCCTAATGGCAGCCCCCAGAGGCTCCATGTACAGAACGAAAAGGAGAGCTGAGAGTGGGCACCCCTGCCTGACCCCAGACGAGAGGTCAAAAACGTCACCCAAGTGAATATTTACACTAACTCGGCACCCCGCTCCGACATATAATGTACGAATCCATCCTATGAACTTCTCCCCAAATCCTAATCGACCTAACACTCTGAATAAAAAGGATCTATTCACGCGATCTAAGGCTTTCGCCTGATCTAGCGCTGCTACCATTAAAGGCAGTCCTCTATCTTCAACCCAAGCAATGGAGTCCCTGATTAACTGTAGGTTCCATCTAATAGAGCGGCCCTCTACCCCGCACGTCTGATCCTCATGGACGACGTAGGGAAGGGCTGTGCGCAACCGGTCTGCTACACACAGCATGGTCAACGGCCGCCAGTTGCCAAGGTCTGTTACTTCCCCCTTCTTATTTTTTTTTCATAAAAGTGACAGCACACCAACAGCCATTGATCCCCCCGGGACCCCCGTCTCAAGGATGGCCTTCAAGACTTCGAGGACCACTGGTCCAAGTATACCCCAAAACTTGAGATAAAACTCAGCCGGCAGCCCATCCATCCCAGGCACCTTCCCTTTTCCCATCCTCCTAAGAGCGCTCTCAACCTCTTATAGTGAAATCTGGGCCTCCATCACTTCTCTAATGTCCTCCGGCAACCGCCTGGACAAGTGTTCTAAAAACAAATTTCCCTGCTCTACATCTATTTCCCTTTCCTTAAATAAACCTTGGAAATGATCAGTTGTCACCCTGACGATATCCTCTGGTTTTCTAACTATACTACCATTTTCTTCCCTAACGCCATGCATTACCTTCCTACTCTGTCTGGCCCTAACCGACTTAAAGAACATAGCAGAACAAGTCTCATTATGTTCTAGAAAGCCACTCTGCGCACGTTCCAGGAAAGCTCGAGCCTTCCGCTCCTGCAACTCCCTGAGCTGCGCCTTTAGGGTTGCGGATCTCTCCCAGTCAAACGACCCGCCGAGGTTGCCTGCCTCGTATTCGAGTTCAATTAACCTTTGGATACGATCCACCTCCCTCCTCTCCTCCCTTTTTTTCCTCTTGCAATACCCTAGTATAAAAGCCCTAATCCTCACCTTAACTAATTCCCACCACTCTAACACCCCCTCGCACATGGACCGGAGGCCTTCAAGCCTCCAAAAGAAACCATAAAACCCGTCAACAAAAGCCTACTCCTCCAGCACATCCCGATCTAACTTCCAGTACCCCCTACCAAAGAGGCAGACTGGCGACCCCACCTGCAGGAGCACCCCGTCGTGATCCGAAAAGAAAACAGGCAACAGCCGTCCAGACAACTTACCCAAAGACCTGGGTACAAAAATATAGTCGAGCCTCCGCTCAACCCCCCTGGAATTGCGCCATGTAGGACCGGCCATTTTCAGAGTAGTGTGCAGACCACCATCTACCAGACCATGGCAAGCCATTAGCCCGGCAATGGCGCCTGCACTGCTATCCCCCCTATTCCTAAATCTGTATTAAAATCCCCCCCTATCACTAATTTCCTATTTGTGACACACAGGGGCGTCAGACAGTCAACCATCTCCCTCCTGTCTGCCACCACCTGTGGCCCATACACCACCACTAATCTAAATTTACAATCCCTTATCGTGACATCCACCCCTATAACCCTCCCCTGCATTACCACAAAAGAATCCTCCACTTTTACCTCCCTGTGCCCACACAAAATCCCTACCCCGATGAGTGCACCCCCCCAATACCCCAAACCGACTCCCCCTTGTCCCACTCACTCTTAAACCTACTAAAATCCCCTCCATCCTTCAGGTGTACCTCCTGTAAAAAACAAAAATCAAACCCCACACCCTCCAAATAACTAAAAACCACCCTCCTCTTAACAAATTCCCTTAAACCCCTTACATTTAAACTAACAAAAGTAAAATTAGACCCCATGAAAGAATAAAATAAAAACATGTAATACACTCAAATTATAAACCCAGACAGAAAAAAAAAAACAGGAGACTCACCCGATGCTCCCCTGCTCCATATCTACCGGTGAGAACACCATCCGTACTCCCGACATCCCCCCCTCTTCCTCCATCTCACCAACCCAGGATGCAGGAATAGTGTTTGGCTCCGGGGTGCCCTGCACCCTGAGTCTACCCCCACACTCCTCCTCCTCCCCAGTGCTGCAGCTGGTTTGGAAAAAAAATCGGGGGAGGCTGAGTCCCCACCAAAAAAACTCCCACCTCCTCCTGTACCCAGTCCTGAGTCTTGTTAGGTGTGTCCCCACCCAACAGAAGTTGAGGGCCTGGGGAAACCAGCAGCAACCCAGAGGTTTCTCCCACCCCCATCACTCTCTTGGCCATCCCCTCCCTCTCACTGTCGGCCAATCGCACCCTCCTCTTCATTCTCTTCTTTGGTGATGGCAGCAGTGGAGAGATACCACCCCCCCCCCCCCCTGCCAGCTCCTCCACCATACCCCTCATCTCTTCCACCAGGGCACTTTCCCCCCAGTCCACTTGCTCTTCCACCGTCTCCTTCTCCAACACTCCTCCCTCGCTTTCTTCTCTCTCATGCTCCTCCACTCGGTTGCCTTCTTCCGCCGCTTTTCCTGGTTCTCCTACTCCCGTGCCTTCCGTTTCCTTCTCTCTTCCATCCGCCACTTCTTGCTCCTCCTCCTTCCTTCCGGCCTTCCCCTCTGGACCTGTACTCTGGTCATGAGGTGTGCTTCCTTCCCCTCCTCTTCTTCCCCCATCCCCCGCGCCTGCTCCCCCCCCCAGCCGCAGACGCATATGACCTCTGACGAGCCGGGCATCCCCACCACAGGTGTGCTGACGAGCCACACCCGTGGGACGCCTTAGGCTTGTCACAATCCCTCGCCTCGTGTTCCTCAGATCCATAAAATCTGCATTTTCTTGTGCTGCACGAAGCGAATATGTGGCCGTAGGCCATACAGCGCCTGCAAAATAGGGGCTGACGTGCATAAAACAACGTCCCCTGTCAGCCCCTAGGGAGAACATAGCAGGAGGATGGAGGTAGCCACCATGTCCCTTTGGGTCCTCCCTGAGGAGGGCCTGGAAGCCTCTCCTCCCATTCCAAAACCCAAGGGAGTCTTTGAGGTGCCTTGCTGAGGTGACGTTATCCATGTATCTCCCCAGAAAGGCCCTCACCTCTTCGTCCTTAACGTAAGGGTTGTAAATGTTGACAGTTACAACCCTAAAGTTGTTCTTCGCCAGGCTCGTTATTTCAAAGTGGCTCATCGGCCTCTCACCTCCCACTGCTCTTGCCCTTCTCAGGATATTATCGTGTTTCTCCTCTGTATATAGTGCCACGTCGTATGCTCCCTCCAACGAGTTGCCTTGGAAACACAACACGTCCTTCACCGTCAGCTTTAGAATCCCCATCAATATTATCCTTCCAAAAGTTTCCCGTCCTAAAGGCCCCAACTCCTTTTCCTTCCAAGCAAAACGAATCGTGTTGGCCAGCCCAATCCCAGGGACCGACCATGTTGATGTATTTAGCACCATCTCCGCAAGGAGAATGGCGCTCGTTCTCTTCTCTTCTCTTCTCTTCCAAAACAAGGAAAAAAGAAAAACCGAAGTGACTGAGCCTAATCTGGTGCAAACAAACACAGAGACAGGAACAATCACCCACGAAACACTCAAAGAATGTGGCTGCCTAAATATGGTTCCCAATCAGAGACAACGATAAACACCTGCCTCTGATTGAGAACCACTTCAGGCAACCATATACTTTTCTAGACAACCCCACTATACCACAATCCCGATACCTACAAAACCCCAAGACAAAACACACCACATAATTAACCCCATGTCACACCCTGGGCGTGACAAGAGGATTAATTTCAGCTTTTATTTCTTTCATCACATTCCAAGTGGGTCAGAAGTTTACATACACTCAAATAGTATTTGGTAGCATTGCCTTTAAATTGTTTAACTTGGGCCAAACGTTTCGTGTAGCCTTCCACAAACTTCCTTGTGGTCTACAATTTTTTTTCTGAAGTTTTGGATGATTTCCCCATGATGGCAAGCAAAGAGGCACTGAGTTTGAAGGTTGGCCTTGAAATACATCCACAGGTACACCTCCAATTGACTCAAATGTCAATTAGCCTATCAGAAGCTTCTAAAGCCATGACATCGTTTTCTGGAATTTCCCGAGCTGTTTAAAGGCAGTCAACTTAGTGTATTTAAACTTCTGACCCACTGTGAATTAAGTGAAATTATCTGTCTGTAAACAATTGTTGGAAAAATTACTTGCGTCATGGACAAAGTATATGTCCTAACCGACTTGCCAAAACTATAGTTTGTTAACAAGACATTTGTGGAGTGGTTGAAAAACTAGTTTTAATGACTCCAACCTAAGTGTACGTAAACCTCCGAATTCAACTGTCGATGCCATGGACTATCTAGTATCAATGTTTGTTATCAACACAGTATACAAAAATGTATGCTTAAAATACTAATTTCATGGAAGAGTCACGTAAAATTAAATCAAGAACAAGTTGGAAAGAATTCTCAGGAAAGGTAATTTACCCAGAACAAAACAACAAAGTCTCATGACGGAATGCTCAGTAGAGCAGCAACATTACATTCTGAGGACACCACAGAAAAGGCTCATGTGACTCCCAGTGCTGTTGGAGTCAGACAAGCCTCCCACTCCTCCACTTTATGCATACCTATGTAACCATCCTCTGATCACTCTACATCGAACCACGGGCACAACTGCTTGACATTACAGTTGCCCTGTAATGTCCTGTGAGCTTTTAGAGGTGCTCATTACCCCCAAAATGGATAATGTAGCAATCATCCTATGTGGCTGAATTGGTTGTGTTTTCAATTCCAATTCCTGCATGGATCACATATTGTCACGCCCTGACCTTAGTTATCTTTGTTTTCTTTATTATTTTGGTTAGGTCAGGGTGTGACGAGGGTGTTTTGTTAGTTTTGTATTGTCTAGGGTTTTTTGTATGTCTAGGGGTTTTTGTAAGTCTAGGTGTTTATATGTCTATGGTTGCCTGAATTGGTTCTTATTTTTTATTTAACCTTTATTTAACCAGGTAGGCTAGTTGAGAACAAGTTCTCATTTGCAACTGCGACCTGGCCAAGATAAAGCATAGCAGTGTGAACAGACAACACAGAGTTACACATGGAATAAACAATTAACAAGTCAATGACACAGTAGAAAAAAAAGAGAGTCTATATACATTGTGTGCAAAAGGCATGAGGAGGTGGGCGAATAATTACAATTTTGCAGATTAACACTGGAGTACTCTTACCACTCTGCGCCTTGGTCTCCTCCATATGACAACTGTGACACATACTGTAACTACAAAGTCTCTTTGGGTAAAAGCATATGCTAAATGGCATAAATTACTTTTACTACTATCAGATTGACAAATAGTCTGCATGTTGTTCTAAAAAGAGACATGTCCATCATTGTGATTCAAAGTGAATGTGTAAGATCCCAGTTTATATATAGAGTCATTCTGTGAGAGTAATAATGTGCCTTTGTACATCGATGCAGCGAGCAAGTCTTTCATCTGACTGATCTTTCATTTCAAAGAGCCCTAATCCAATCTCTGCCATCTGTTAGCCCCTATAGCTGACAAGGAGAGGGCTTCTTGGGTCTCCTTCCTGTTTTGCTCCTCTGATGGGGCACTTGGTTGCTCTGTTCTCACATGCCAGTGCATGTTTGACAGCTTTTTTTTTGCCAGGGGGAGAATTCAAAGGTGTTACGTGTGACCTCCAGATGTTAGTTTCACACACACACACATATATATACGCACACACACACACACGTCACATTATACCTGAAGCTGTGTAAAAAAAAGTGTTTTACATGGTCATAAGCCTTTTATAACAGTTCTCAAATATGATTAAAGTTAACTTCCAACTGTATATTTGACACACTAAAATACACAAAAAAAAACACTATTATTTAGTCGTGAGAATGTTATAAAGTTCATTTCCAACTGTTCATTTGACCCACTATGTTCAAAACACTGAAAAAGCTATCTCTTAGTCCTAATAAGCATGTTACAACTAACCACTTTGCCATGTACGATTACAGTTTTGGGGCAAAGTAGTTCAGATGTGGAGCCAGTCGTGGGATGCTGTATGAAAGAGAGCAACCCGGCTCTCCATGTTTGCTGATCTGTGACCTGCTAGCACCGCCCCCAGTTAGAAGGGAAAAAGGCAACATCATGAGTTACACACATATTGTTACGTGTAAATGAGTGAAGAGGTATGGAGTCAGGCGCAGAGAGCAAAGGATGTGGGAAAAACAACACGCTTTAATGTCCTGGAAACATAACATGTACAAAAGTGGAAACACAAATGAACAGAAATATAAACGGACAGCGTGAAACCCAAATGCCAACAAAATACACTCAAACAAAGAAACAGGAGAACAAGCCCGCACGAAACAGAAGCGGGCTGAACAGACTATATATAACCCTATCCTAACAACCAAACAAGAAACAGGTGATACCAATTAGACAGAACTAAACGAACACAGAACAACGGATCAGCGATAGCTAGTAGACCGGCGACGACGAGCGCCGAGCGCCACCCGAACAAGAAGGGGAGTCACCTTCGGTAATATTCGTGACACATATACTTTGACACACAGATGAAATGGACACGGAAAGGTAGTGGAATGGTGGTGGTTCTGTAGAAGGGAATTACTATACATACAATATCACGAGAGCTGTAATAACGGATTGTATAAATGGCATATAATCCCTGAACATGTTTATAGGTTACAAGCTATACAGAAACAGCATGCATAATGCAACAATAACAATTAACTATTAAGAACGATGTCACACAACTTACTTTGGGCATGCGCACTGTAATATCATGACATATGTTCAGTGTGATTACGTCTAGCCTATCACATGCGACATCATTGGCATAAAGGTCACCATTTGTACGCCAAGCGCACATTACTTTTGGATCCAGATGGCAAAATAAACAAGTCAATTCAAAATTCGTTGTCGATCCTTTTCCTTTAATTGGACACAAAGAGTGACAGTTAAGCGGAAATATAACATGGTGTCAGTTTCTATCCAACTCACAATCAAAATAATAAAATGGAGTCATAGGGGATTCCAACACCGTGGATGGATTGGGATTCAAACTTACCTGACGGATGGAGAAATCTCCGACAGCACGCTGAGATGTTCTCTGGACTGCTACGTGCTAAGAGCGAGAAGTGCAGCTATCCCCTGTTGTGGATGGCGGAAAAGGAAGAGAGAGACAAAGGTGCTGAAAACATATGACAAGTATGAGGAATACATCATGCCCAAGGCGAACACGATTTTTGCTCGGTGACAGTTAAGGAAAAAAATTCCAAGGTGTAAGCGAGTCCGTCGAGCATTTTGTTACAGATGCTAAAATTGCTAGTGAAAGACTAACTGTCCAAACAGTGATGAGATGGTTAGAACTTGGATTGTTAAATTACGAACTCACCTAGCGCCTGAAAAGCTATTGAGTAATGGCTCATCAGATTTGACTTTGGAAAAAATCCATAGACACTGGGCGCTCACACGAGCTAACAGGAACAGTGGAGGACCATGACTAGCGATAACAGAGCTAGCGCTGCTACAGCTGGTCAGGCAGTGCATGCTCTTAACCAAAGAGAACACGGAGGACACATACACGACGCAATGCAACAGAGCTACGGGGACATTGCAAAGAGGACCAAAATATGTGGAACTTGCGGGAGAGAACACAGTGACAGTGAGGAATGTCCATCAAAAAGGCAGCGCTACAATTGTAAGCGATTCAATCACTTCTCCAAGTTATGTGGAGCACATACTCTAAACACAGCAGCCACAGCGCAGGATGAGAACTGTGCATGCTGTAGTTGAGGACATGGCCACAGAGCAAAGGGATATGTTACTTCAAATGTAGACATAAGGACACTGCAGTCATGTTAGGGTTGGACATTTTCAGCACACAAGCACCACCCATCTTAGGGCTGAAAAGCTTGCCTAGACATGGATTTAATCAAACGGTTGTTGTCGGTCAATACAAATGCAACACTGAATGTAACTAACATTATTGAGGAGTTCTCTGATGTGTTCGAAGGTATCAGAGAGTTCCCAAGAGAATGCAACCACCACATCGATCCCAAGGCAACACCAGTTGTGTATCCACCACGGAGGATCCCATTCACACTCCAAGCTCACCTGAGTGTCACGGAGAAGGGCAAAGTCATTGTAAAGGAAAAGACAGGGTCAATGCACTGGTTAAAGTTGAGCTGGAGACCATTCTGGGGATGATCAACTACCCCGCCAGGTTTGCTTCCAGACTGAGGTAAACGCACCACTACGTCAGCTCCTGAAACAGAGCAGTGAGTTTTGTGTGAGACACACAAGGCCCTGTACTCACCTACTTTGATCCCCACAAGGAGTTGCAGCTCCAAGTTGATGCATCCAAACGTGGATTAAGAGCAGTCGTCCTACAAGAAGAAAAGCCAATCTCTTATGCTTTAGAATTATCAAAGCAGACAGAGGAAAACTACGCCCAAATCGAGAAATAACTCTATCCACCCTGTCCAGAAAGTCAATCACATACAACACACTGAGTGAGGGCATGGATACACAAGTGCACACAGTTATCAACAATGTGCAGGTGAGTGACCGCAAACTAACTGAAATTAGAAAAGCTACAGTTCAAGACATGCAACTTTCCACACCGAAACAGACGATTCAGGCAGGTTGGCCTGAATCAAGGAAAAAAAATATTTTAAAAATGCCCAACCACTGTTGAGTACTGAAACCACAGAGACGGGATCTGAGCTGGATGGTACCCTGTTCAAAAGTGAGAAAAACATTGTGACCCGCACACACTCAGACAAGACATGCTCAAACGCATAGACACAGAGCACATGGGCATGAAGAAATGTCAATATCGGGCTGGAGATGTTGTATTTTGACCAGGCATGGGAAAAGAGAGAGTCAATGGTAGAGGCTTGTAAAGCACATGCGTAGAGCACTGCCTCTCTAACCCAAAAGAGCCAATGAAATCACACACTACATCCCTGAGAGGCCATTGTCAGAGATCTATTCGTGGAATGGAGAAGACTATGTAGTCGCCGTAGATTTCTACAGTAGCTATTTTGATCTCGAGAGACTATACACAGCACCACTTCATCAGAAGTCATACCCAAACTGAAAAACCCATGTTTTCCAGGCTAGGAATTGCATAGACTCCACTTAGCGACAATGGGACTGACAGCTCAGCTGAATTAAACAAATGTTGCACAGGCATGGGACTTCAAACACATCACAACCAGCCCCCATTACCCACAAAGCAATGGGCTTGTGGGGAAAAACAAACAGTGAAGTTCAAGAGCAGAGGGGAAGATTATCCACTCCAGTGGATAATCTGAAGTCACGTGGTTGACTTGAGTAAACAGTCAAGATGAACTGGCGCAGAGAGACAGGAAACACAGGGATAAATACACTGGGGAAAATAAGCGACACCTGGAGGGGGTGGAGACAATCACAGGAACAGGTGAAACAGATCAGGGCGTGACAAATATGGTTGAATTCAATGCATACTTACTTGTTATCTTCGAAAGTGAGGTAATATTCTTCTAGGATATATTATGTTCAGTGTGATTATGTCTAGCCTATCACAGTGTCACGGTGCTGACTTTTGCCCAATACCTGCAGCAAAAGCCTCTACCCCGTCCTCTGGCTGGGCAGAGATTTTAGTTACTTTGGTGTAACAAGGGCCTACCAACCCTCCTATTTATTCGTAATGGCCCTTCGCGTGAGTTGGGTTTGTTCCTTCTTTCACGTTATCACTCCCTTATTTTCCAGTCTAGTATGAGGCCTTGGATAGATATACTCCTATTTAAATATTCTAAGTGTTATGGATTCCTCCTCTATTTTCTTACTTTCAAGTGTCTTTACCTCTGTATATATCAATACCTAATAACTTCTTAAATTAGTTATTATGCTCGTCAGCTAGTAGTCACTTGGAAACTAGTATTGGTATATGTTTTGACTCTCTTAATATATTATTGTCCACACAATGAAATATTCTTTAGTGCACTTTAACCTATAACCAGGGTCACTTTCTGTTCAGTGAGAGGGTCAAAGGCGTTTGCTCTCCAGATCGTTAATCTGGCCTAGTTGTCAAAGTTTCAAGCTTTTATTAAGTCACTCTGTTTTTTGTCTTATACACATTATTACAATTCAATGGTTCTACAGTTTCTAAATACAACAATAATGCTCAATCAATCCTTAATGCTTTAAGCTATGCCAGATAATATTGCAAAACTTTAAATGCGTTAACACTTCTAACAATATTGACTAAATAGCAAAAATAGTTAAATTACCTTAAATGCTCAGCCCCTTGGTCACTTTCCCGTAATTGGTATTCTCACAGCAATGACGCTAGATTCCGAATTCCAATATCTTAATACACTTCCAACTCTGTGTATGGACTCAATATATTGTAACTGGTACTTGGCTGTTTCCTTGTATTGCCAATCACATCTGTACCTGATGTCTCACTGAGTGACTGCCGCTTTGTCTGTGATCAAGAGGTGTTTAGACCTCAGTTTCGGGTTCACAAAGTTCAACCAAGTATATTCAGATAGTGATCCAATAAGTACTTCGGCAAAATTATCCAGTTCTCAAATATTGTTCTAATCTAACAAAAAGCGTATAGTGCAATAGTAAATTTACCTATGATGATTCTCCATATGAAGTCTGTCTCATATGTCAGTGAGGATCATGCCTCTCTTATGATCTCTGTTCTCTTCATATACTTTTTTACGGGGGAAGTTCACACTGGCACTGCAGACCTATGTAGTCTTAGACCTGTGTGTAAACGGAAGCTTCCTATTATTACCATTCAAGGTCATGCACTACTGACTCCCACATCGCTGCTTCCGTGTTACTGTTGGCTGATTCTAATCGATGATACCAGCTGGTTGTTTCTACCACTGGAGGTGGCGTAGGTGGCATGTCAAGCGTCAGCTGGGAGAAGTCTATGATAGGTATCTCCTCTGCTTCCCCCTGTTGTCCAGTTTCTGCAGGTGTGGTCCATGGTTCCATGAGGTCCCGTGAATGCCCTGTGTTGTTGTCCCCATTGCTTGATGGAGTGGGCAGATTCTTTTCATCTCGCGTCACAACATCATTGGCATAAAGGTCACGTAGGTTTATGTCAAGCGCACGCAGGGTTGGGTATGTTACTTTCTAAATGTAATCCGTTGCAGTTACTAGTTCTCTAGTCCAAAACAAATGTGTGTTTTTTCGACTCCCCCCGAACTCAGTAACGTAATCTGATTACATTCAGATACTTTTATTACGTTCCCCTTAAGAGGCATTGGAAGAAGACAAAAACGTATGTTACCAATTGAACAACATCTATTGCAGGATAAATCAATGTTAAAGTTTACATAGCTGGCCATATATGGATGTTAAATGTTACTTTATAGGTTGGTTATTTAGGCTCCTTCTAACCCATTGCTTTCTACTACATATAATAATACGATTCAATTATATCTTTACATTATAAACCAAGGTCTATCAGAATTCCAGTCATTCCAATAAATGTTATACCCCTTGATCTTCAAGAATAGGACTTGGAAATATGGAAGTATAGATTAGCCAAATCGTTTTACCTGAGCATGACCCCAAAACTAAGGATTTATTAGCCAGCCCTACTCGGTTGTTTATGATTTTGTTGTCATGGAGGTCTGATTGAGCTTATTGATTTGAGTAGAAAAATAAATGCTCATGGAATGTGCTCATGGAATGCGCTCATGGAATGCGCTCATGGAATGGCATGCTTTGAGCACTACTAAAAAGTGCTATTTACATGGGAAAGAATAAAGCCATATGCTGCATTTGCTATAGGCCTATTGTTTACCTTTTTGCTGGTGAAAATGTGATAATATCCAGCTGTTTAAAGGGAAAATCCACAGATGAAACAATAACAAAACTGTCGCTCCGCCTCGGTTTTGGTAAAAAGCTGAGGGATGGGCCTGGAGAAATGTAACCACTCTCAGATTAATAGACATAGCTATGGATGCAAGTTCTGACCATACATGATATCAACATTATTGTTTTAACCATGTTATGAGGCTATGGCAGTGTTTGTTTACATTCACAATGTTAACAAACCTTGGAGAAAAACAAGCTCATATTTTGGGTTCTCATGGAATGTGACAGTTGAACTAAACTCATGAGGCATTTATAAGTTACATTCTTCAAGAATCAATGGATATATATGCATATACAGTATATAAAGTTGAAGTCGGATGTTTACATACACTTAGGTTGGAGTCATTAAAACTTGTTTTTCAACCACTCCACAAATTTCTTGTTAACAAACTATAGTCGGTTAGGACATCTACTTTGTGCATGACAAGTAATATTTCCAACAATTGTCTACAGACAGATTATTTCACTGTATCACAATTCCAGTGGGTCAGAAGTTTAGATACACTAAGTTGACTGTGCCTTTAAACAGCTTGGAAATTTCCAGAAAATTGGATGTATTTCAAGGCCTACCTTCAAACTCAGTGCCACTTTGCTTGACATCATTGGAAAAGGCAAATAAATCAGCCAAGACCTCCACAAGTCTGGTTCATCTGTACAAACAATAGTACGTAAGCGTAAACACCATGGGACCACGCAGTCGTCATACCGCTCAGGAAGGAGTTGAACGGACTTTGGTGCAAAAAGTACAAATCAATCCCAGAACAACAGCAAAGGACCTTGTGAAGATGCTGGAGGAAACAGGTACAAAAGTATCTAGATCCACAGTAAAACGACTCCTATAATCGACATAACCTGAAAGGCCACTCAGCAAGGAAGAAGTCACTGCTCAAAAACAGCCATAAAAAAGCCAGACTACGGTTTGCAACTGCACATGGGGACAAAGATAGTACTTTTTGGAGAAATGTCCTCTGATCTGATGAAACAAAAATATAACTGTTTGGCCGTAATGACCATCGTTATGTTTGGAGGAAAAAGAGGGATGCTTGCAAGCCGAAGAACCACATGCCAACCGTGAAGCACGGGGGTGGCAGCATCATGTTGTGGGGGTTCTTTGCTGCAGCAGGGATTGGTGCACTTCACAAAATAGATGGCTTCTGAGGAAGGAAAATGATGTGGATATATTGAAGCAACATCTCAAGACATCAGTCAGGAAGTTAAAGCTTGGTCGCAAATGGGTCTTTCAAATAGACAATGACCCCAAGCATACATCCAAAGTTGGTTTAAAATGGTTTAAGGACAACAAAGTCAAGGTATTGGAGTGGCCATCACAAAGCACTGACCTCAATCCTATAGAAAATATGTGGGCAGAACTGAAACAGCGTGCAAGTAGGCCTACAAACCTGACTCAGTTACACCAGCTCTGTCAGGAGGCCTACAAACCTGACTCAGTTACACCAGCTCTGTCAGGACGAATGGGCCAAAATTCACCCAACTTATTGTGGGAAGTTTGTGGAAGGTTACCCGAAACGTTTGGCCCATGTTAAACAATTTAAAGGCAATGCTACCAAATACTATTTGAGTGTATGTAAACTTCTGACCCACTGGGAATGTGATGAAAGAAACATTAGCTGAAATAAATCACTCTACTATTGTTCTGACATTTCACATTCTTAAAATACATCCCTTACATGTAATGGATTACATGTAATCCATTTCTCCCCAACCCTGGACCTACTGAAGAGATGAGTCTTCAGTAAAGACATAAAGGTTGACACCGAGTCTGCAAGTCAAGGCCATTGAAAGAAGAGGACCAAGGCGCAGCGTAGTGAGCGTATATTTTCTTTTTATTAGAAAAGACGCTGAACAAAACAATAAACACTACAAAACAAACCGTAAAGCTAAAGGCTATGTGCCATAAACAAAATTAACTTCCCACCAAGACAGGTGTGACTGTAGCGTACGTGTAGGTATGTACGGCAGGACCAAATCGGAGAGATTTTTAGGAGCAAGTCCATGTACTGCTTTGTAGGTTAACAGTAAAACCTTGAAATCAGCCCTAGCTTTAACAGGAAGCCAGTGTAGAGCGGCTAGCACTGGAATAATATGATCAGAATTCAGGATAAGACCCAGATGCAGACAGCTAGAGTCACAGATGTTTATTGACCCAAACAGGGGGCAGGCAAAAGACAGGTCAAAGGCAGGCAAAGGTCTGTAAGCCAGGGCAGAGTCGATAAGGTACAGAAATGCATGCAGGCTCAGAACAGGCAGATGTTTGTAAACGGGTCAGAGTCAGGCAGGTACAGAACAGCAGGCAGGGTCAGGGCAGGCAGAATGGTCAGAACTGGGGAAACTAGGGAACAGAACATGAACCAGCAGGGAGACGGGAAAACACGCTGGTAAGACCTGACCAGACAAGACAAACTGGCAACAGACAAACAGAGAACACAAGTATAAATACACTGGGGATAATGAGGAAGATGGCACCTGAAGGGGGGCGGAGACAAGAACAAATACAGGTGAAACAGATCAGGGTGTGACAAATATGATACTTTTTTGGGGTTCTGGTCAAGATTCTAGCAGCCGTGTTTAGCACTAACTAAAGTTTATTTAATGCTTTATCCGGGTAGCCAGAGAGTAGAGCATGGCACCGCAAAAGCAGCTCTAACTTCTAGGAACACAAGGACAGATGCAGAGCCTTGGTCTGACGCCATTAAAAGGTTGTTTACCACCTTAACGAATGCAGTCTCAGTACGTATGATGGGGTCCAAAACCAGACTGGAGCGTTTTGTATACATTATTTGTCTTCAGGAAGGCAGTGAGTTCATGTGCAACAGCTTTTTCGAAATAATCTGAGAGGAATGAGAGATTCTATATAGGCCGATAGTTCGTAAAATTTTCCGGGTCAAGGTTTGGCTTTCTCAGGAGCAGCTTTGTTACGGCCACTTTTGGTGAGGTTGGTACACATCCGGAGGATAGGGAGTCATTTATTATGTTCAACATAGGAGGGCCAAGCACAGGAAGCAGCTCTTTCAGTAGTTTAGTTGGAATAGGGTCTATTAGGCAGCTGGAAGGTTTAGAGGCCATGACTATTTTTCTGAATGTATTGAGAGATACAGGTTTTAAAAAACGTGAATTATGAATTCATCACTGCTGAAATGAAGGCCATCCTCACTTTTTAGTTTGCTTTGTGACAGTATCAAAATATATTTTGGATTGTTTTTACTCTCTTCAATTAGGTTGGAAAAATAGACTGACCAAACAGCATTGAGGGCGCTTCAATATTGCATGGTACTGTCTTTCCAAGCTAATTGGAACATTTCCAGTTTGGTGGAGCGCCATTTCCTTTCCAATTTTTTGGGAAGCGTGCTTCAGGGCTCGAGTATTTTCTGTATACCAGGGATCTAATTTCTTGTGTCAAATGCTTTTTGTTTTGAGGTACGACTGCGTCTATGGTATTAGGTCAAATTTAGATCCTCGGTTAAGTGGTTAACTGATTTTTGTACTCCAACGTCCTTGGAATCTTTGGGTTTCACGAGAATTTATAGCACGTCTTTTGATAATCCTTCGTTGGGGTCTGAGCAGATTATTTGTTGCGATATAATAAAATGGTGGTCCGATAGTCTAGGATTATGAGGAAAAACATTTTGATCCACAATATTTAATCAACAAGACAAAAATAGTGTCACAGACTGTCACACTGGGATCCAGAGTGGCAACTGGGTTAGGACAGGATGGGGCCTCAGGAGATGGTGTGAGCTGTGGACTGGAGGGCCCAGGTCAGGGCTGGTTGGTTGGATGGGTGTAGCAGCAGACAGGTCGGGTCGGTCCACTGGGGACTGCTGCACTGGTGTCTGCGGGATAGATGGCGCCGTTGAGGACTCCAGTGCTGGCGGCTGCCGGGTGGACTGGAGGGCCGATGACTGCTGGGTCAGCCGGGGTTCGGGCTGCTGCTGGCGTAGTAATGGGGCCTGCGGCCCTTGGCTAGGTGGGGGTGCTGTCTCAAGTGTTGGCTCGAGCACCGATCTGGGCTGGGTTCTAGTCCCGGGGTTCGCTTGGGTCGACTTAGGTTGTGACCGGACTGTCTGCCATCCTGGAGGTTTCTGGGCCACAGGTGAGCAGTAAAACAGAAGGATCTGTGGTGCTGGGTGTGGTGGAAGAGGTTCCTGCTCTGCTATATAGAGCCTGGGAGGCAGCAGAACCTCCCTGCGGGCTGCAAGTGGCGTCCCCAACGTTGGGGCCGCCCTGTTTTGTCCTAGGCACTGGGAAGCCAGGTGTAATAGCTCAGGAGAGCACCGCTCCCACATGTCCCCTTGTTGCAGTCCACCACGTGACAATGGGGAGGAGACGGGGTAATGGTAGGCAATATATCTGACCGGAGACGTCCTGTGCTTGCTATGTTGCGGCGATGCTGCAGGACCACGGTGGGATGGCACTTGCGTAGGTGTGGGCGCAGTTCTTGTTGCAGACATCCCTAGCAAAGTGGCAAAGGAGGTACGTCCAAGCTCAGTCCCTCCACTGGATGCACTCAGCAACGTTTCTGGGCCGAGGAGGTGATATATCCTGCAATAGGTCCGCTGATCACTTGTACGGTCCTTTCCTGGACTGCAGGTGGGCTGTACAGTATGTCAGGTACACCGTGTGTCCCCAAGAGGCTGCCGTAGTGGTGCTAGCAAGTCACAAATCCGGTGACAGAAGGACCATGAAAGAGAGCAACCTGGCTCTCCGTGTTTGCTGATCCTTAGACCTGCTAGCACCGCCCCTGGTTAGAAGGGAATAAGGCAACTTCAGAGTTACACACAAAGATACTTTACTGACACACACACGGATGAAATTGACATGGAAAGGTAGTGGAATGGTGGTGGTTCTGTGGAAGGAAATGAAAGGCAATGAATATACTCTACATACGATATCACGAGAGCTGTGATAATGTTAATAACGGATTGTATAAATGACATATAATCCCTGAACATTTTTACAGGTTACAAGCTATACAGAAACAGCATACACAATGCAACAATAACAACTAACTTTTAAGAACAATTTATACATGTCACAGAAGTCACTTTGTGCCTGCACACCATCCCACAAGTCTAAAGAGATGCTATTGAGTCCAGTTGTTTATGGGCAGCGACAGAGATGCTGCTCTCTGTCACTGCTTGAGGGAAACTGAGAGGAGGAGGCAGGAGTTGGGGATCTGGGACCCAAGCTGACTCCCTGTGATTGGTTGACCCCATGATGTGATAAGGCCTCTGGTAACCATGACCCCTAGCAAACAATCGGTGACCAGGCCTTAGCTGCGAAGGGCCAGTGTACGACTCCCTTGGCCAACTTGGCTCCAGTGGCGGAGGGGAGCCTTCTGCCAAAGTTATTAAGTTACAGAGTTTGTCTCTGAGTGGGCTGTGTCACCAGCAGGGAATTTTTAACATTGTACATTGCTCTTCCCCTGGAAGGAATGTACATTATCCACTGCACTATTTTCCAAGGCTGCCAATGCCTATTGCCTCTTTATCTCTCCACAGCAGACCTTCTCTCATCCTTTCCTCCTCTCTCCTCTACTCACTCCCATGGATGTTTAAAGGATTTGTGGGATATAGGACGCCTCTTCCGCCTCCTCCTATATTGGTGCCCCTTTGTTTACACACACCACAGACAGTAAATTCCTGAAATATTGAGAAAAACAGACAGAATGTCCACAGGTGAGTCATGGCAGGTTTACAAGGCTGTTATTTGGCTTGAACCTTTCATCCACTCAGGTGACAGCAATTCCAAGAAAATCGAGCTACCGCTTCGAATGTGGCCGTGACATTCTATATAGTTTAGCCTCAATTATGCATTGTTTCACAGCATGGAGGTGATGCCTGAGGATGAGGGTTCGAAAGCAATAAACTAAACCCATGTGTGACTGGCTTATACTGGCTTTGTGTGATTCTCTTTCACTGTGACCTGCCATTGTTTAGTCCGATGTGTGGGTTTGGTATGTTTTGCGTGGGTTTCTAAGTTCTGTTCTTAGGCTGAATTGCTTTTGCTAGACACAGCAGTTGTGTGTACTGTCTGTTTTATTCAAAGAGCACCTTGTTTGAACCTCCTAGCAACCCTCCTGATAAAAAAAAGAAGAAGAAATGTCTTAGTGTTGTACTTGTCATTCTTGCACTAACACTTGCACTTGTCTTTTCTTACTAGCAATAATTTCAATGATAGATGCTATTTCCAGGAATGGGTTTACTTGCAATGACTGTGATTATGTGGTTGTCTTACCTACCTTTGTTGAATGCACTGGCTGCAAGTTGCTACTGCAAATGACCAAAATGACAAATGTACTGTCTGGTTCAGGAGAATATCACTCATGTGTCCATATCATTCTTATGTCTGACTTTAAAATCATTACTTTGATGTTTTTATAAAATGTCTATTCAAATTATACTGTTGATACATTCACACGGAGTCTCCTCACAGTAGTCAAGATAACCCCCATCATATTACAGTGAGATATCTCCCATTGTATTAGGCAATACTATAATCTATTTCATGTGTACTTCAAAAGAGCTGGCTTTCCTAACTGCTGATGGATAAGAAGGGAAAAAAAGAACTTCAAAAGAAACAGTTTCTTCTCTATTTTCCTTGGTGTAGGCAGGAAAGCTGTCAGACTGAGAATAATAATAGCCATACATTTGTCCTCCTTGTTCGCTCTCTATAGGTCCATTTAAAGGTCATTCATTTGAATATGATACATGGAGGGTATGTTAAGATTTTATGCAGTATTCACCACATTGTGTGCACTACTCACAGACTGGACTGGCTACAACTTATTTTTGGCATGTAACTTCTCATGTTATTTGATGAAATGTTCTAAATTGGTCTCTGTTGCTCTTTGTCACACCCAAAGCAAGTATTCTATTTGTGAGCAGTGAAAGAGAAGTGTCAATGATATATACTGTAATAAGTGGCGATTTTAACAGGTTAATCTAGGTGGGGCAAACAAACAAACAAACAAAAAAGGTTTTTGATGCATGCCAGCAAAGCCACTACACGACACACCACACCACTAAACAATACAATCAATTGTACTATAACAGTGATATCGGGGGCACACAAACTGTTAGGGCCTACATAAAGATATCCCAACAGCAGAGCTTTCTTTTCAGCACCATGGAGTGAATCCGCTGAGCCTCATCTGGCAGGGAAACAGTTCATTCAGCCTCATTTACTGCCTTTTAAAAAAACAGCTGATATGACTGACTTGCTTAAATAACATTGGTTTCTACTGACAATTGATGTGTACAAACTACGGCGTAAGGGGGTGACGAGCGGATAAGAGGCAATCCGTCATTTCGATTAAGACATTAATGGGCGAGCTAGGACAGATGTAGTCAATACAACTATTTGTTCAACACTTTTGAAATGTACAGCGAAATTATTCAGAACATGGGCTGTTCTTGCAGTTTTCTCCCTGTACACCAAGTCAAAGCCGTAGGATAAATAAAGGGGGCATAGAAGCAGACAATGAAAGCACTTACAATATTTAATGATGACATTTCTCTAAAGCAGGCTATAGGTTACATGTGCACCACCAAGTCAGAACAGTAGGCTAAGTTATAAGGAGGAAAGGGACCAAATTATTAGGGTGAGGCACATGGGCTATTAACAGCTTACTACACAACTTAGTATTACTTTCTTATAGCAGCTACAGAATACATATCTCCCTGATGTAAAAAGGGCTTAAATATAAATATACATACAGTGGGGCAAAAAAGTATTTACTCAGCCACCAATTGTGCAAGTTCTCCCACTTAAAAAGATGAGAGAGGCCTGTAATTTTCATCATAGGTACACTTCAACTATGACAGACAAAAAAAAAAAAAAAATCCATAAAATCACATTGTAGGATTTTTTATGAATTTATTAGCAAATTATGAAATTATTGCTATTACATCATTTATGCACCAGCATACAATACATTCTTGGACTCACCTTGTTGTACTGTGCTCTCTTGAACAGGAAGGTGGCGCAGTGATCCTTCGTAGGCAAATTTTCTCATCACACTTTGTCATCATAGTCTGGGATTCTCTGGATTTATGGTGCTTCAAGAAAACTGGGGAAAAAAACAAGGTTGAATCATGACGTCAGTGATCTTCAGACCGGAGCTCTAGAAAGAAGGCCGAGTTCCCGACTTGGAATTCCGAGTTGGATGACTGTTCAAAAAGTATTTTCCCAGATTGTTTTTTTCCCCCAAGTTCCCAGTTGTCTTGAACTCAGTGAAGTCTGAGATTTCCCAGTTCCGAGTTTCCAGTTGTTTTGAACGCGGCAGAAGTCATGCTGGATTGACAGCATGGCCAATGTTGAATGTTAATCATTTTAAGCTTGGAAAGAGACCCTTAAACTCAGACTTAGACCACACACCCACTCCACTGAATAGCAGGCTGGTGATTGCTTTGTAACGCTTGCAGTTAGCCACTGATTCCTTCCAAACCACTCATTGTTGAATTTCACCACAGAAAGCACTGAGCTAGGCTGAAAAACCTGTATTTTGGAGCAGACTTACATTGTTTGCAAACTGATATGTGGCACGTATTAACGCTAAAATAACATGCAAAACAGGTAACACCTGACCTAAATGACGAGTCGTCGCTGAATGTAACCTCAGTCTGATTATGTGTCAGTTACAGTGCCTTGCAAAAGTATTCATCCCACTTGGCATTTTTACTATTTTGTTGCATTACAACCTGTAATTTAAATCAATTTGTATTTGTATTTCATATAATGGACATACACAATATAGTCCAAATTGGTGAAGTGAAAAAATCATCCAGCAGGACAATGACCTTAAGCATACTGCTAAAGCAACCCTCGGGTGGTTTAAGGGGAAACATTTAAATGTCTCTGAATGGCCTAGTCAAAGCCCAGACCTCAATCCAACTGAGAATCTGTGGTATGACTTAAAGATTGCTATACACCGGCAGAACCCATCCAACTTGAAGGAGCTGGAGCAGTTTTGCCTTGAAGAATGGGCAAAAATCCCAGTGGCTAGATGTGCCAAGCTAATAGAGACATACCACAAGAGACTTGCAGCTGTAATTGCTGCAAAAGGTGGCTCTACAAAGTATTGACTTTGGGGGAGTGAATAGCTATGCACGCTCAAGTGTTCTGTTTTTTTTTTGTTTTATTTCTTGTTTGTTTCACAATAAATAAAAAAATTGCATCTTCAAAGTGGTAAGCAATGTTGTGTAAATCAAATGATTACAAACCCTCCCAAAAAATCTATTTTAATTCCAGGTTGTAAGGCAACCAAATAGGATACATGCCAAGGTGGGTGAATACTTTCGCAAGCCACCCTTCAGTATGTGTTACAGGATAATTAGGGTTATCCAAAGTTGTAAATGACAATACTTCCCTGGATGTTATACAGTATATATAGGCAATCTCGTGATGAAAAGGAAAATGGTCACAGTCATGCCTGCGTCCCAAATGGCACCCAATTCCCTACATAGTGCACTACTTTTGATCAGGGCTCATAGGACTCTGGTGAAAAATAATGCCCAATATAGGGACCATGTCCACCGCACAAAAGGGAGATCATAGTAGGCCTTTCATTTGATTTTCTGAATTGACCCAATCACCTCTGATACAGTCAATCAACCTCCCGACTGGCATAGAATGAGTAGATAATAAGAACATGACTAGAAGAGTAATAGATGATATTTATATGCTGAGGAGCATGATTTACTCAGATTTCACAGAGTACAAACCATGTCAAATTATGATGAGCCTTCTGCATGAGTTGTTCAGTGAATGTGTCTGAGGCTCTGAGCCATGAATGATTATTGCATTGAGGGGGAATATGCAGCAGAGATGGTTAGTGCATTGAGGGGGAATATGCAGCAGAGATGGTCAGTGGCCATAGTAGTATTAACATTCCAATGGGACCCAGTTTACTACAGGTTAACCTGCTGCTAGCTACCAGTGGATAGGTGCTCTCCTTTACACTTAGTTTGGATTAGATTGAACTTTGGTAACACTTTACTTAAAGCCTTTAATGCATTGTGATGCAGTTATAATGCAATGTAAGACTTGTCATAAAGAGCATGTATGACTCACCAATAATGTCTTATCATAATCATCTTATAATGATCCTGACTAAATACTGTTCATTTTTAGTAAGGTGCATTAGGCCTACACCTGCAGGCTTTATTTGGTGTCTCTTCGGATTTCAATGGCAAGTGCAAGACATTCTCCTCTCAAAGTTGAGAGGGGCCTCTTCATAGAAGTGCGTCTTTAAATCAAGAGGGGCAAGGAAATTAATATATCCCCTGATACAATAATTCTGAGCTTTGAGGGGGGCTTATCTGTAATTTATACTTCCTTTGAAGATGGAGCGCTTTCATAATGCGGTCCACAGCCTAACAATTAGAATATCAGTGTGATATGGATGGGTTGAGTTGCCAATGCCTAGGCCTGGGGGACTGGTGTATTAGGGGAACTTTGGAAATGCCACACAAAATGTTTTTAATTAACCACCATCGAAATCAAAAATTTAAAGCAAATATAAAATTATTTCGTAATAAAAAAGTTTGAATATCAATGTGTCACTTGCTATGGATTAGATAAGTGAGTACGCCTGGAATGTTGCTGTATTTTGGCAGGAAAATATCAAAGTAGGATTGGTGTGCCATTTCACATCCTGTTATGTTCTAATTCATGTCCCCATAATATTGGCATATAAAACTGTGCTGTGGATGCCCTCTAGTGAGCCTCTTAGTCCAACAGTTTGGATTTCTTTCATATCTATCAGCCAAAATAGATGATTATATCTGAAT
Organism: Oncorhynchus nerka; assembly: GCF_034236695.1. Taxonomy (NCBI): domain Eukaryota; kingdom Metazoa; phylum Chordata; class Actinopteri; order Salmoniformes; family Salmonidae; genus Oncorhynchus; species Oncorhynchus nerka. The sequence goes on from NC_088397.1 coordinate 31,378,465, forward strand.
CAAGCGACGCACCCAATGTGTGTGACACAGTGTGTGTGTGACATATGTGAATCACGGTGACTGACTCTTACTTTCAGTATACAAAAGGCCACAGCAGATGGCAGCAAATCACTAAACTTGTCTTTAAAATAAAAAGTGTTTTAAAGGGAGAATGGTGATTTTGTTGTCATATGACACTACGCAGCCTAGGGATTGGGCTGCTGTGTAGATTCGGCTACTTATAATGAACATATGAAAGTAAGAAAACTGAAAATAATATATAGTTTCAGTTATCATGGAATTATTGACCACATAAATAGTTAATGCATATCGTTTTCCCCTATTTGTGATATCTTTAGGCCCACAATTCCTTGTATGACGCATGCAATTGGTACATATGCGAAATATAAAATAAACATGCTTCTAAATATGAATAAAACAGCACCAATGTAGCATGTGATACAATTTATGCTTATCCTTTTCTCATAAAGGTAAATGTTGCTCTCTTTTTTTTCGTTATTTCAAGGGGATACCAACATTCAGAGGATCCCTGAATAGCCTTCGCGTTAGGACAAGGTGCTGGAAGTGACAGAGCGAAAGAAAAGACTCCAGCGCTAGAGCGGAAAACCCGTAGCAAGCTACAGTAACTGGCCATTCATTCGGAATCCTGTAGCATCTGTTATCATATCAGCATAAAACAAAACCTGAGCCCCGAAAGTCAACTCGGAGCACTCTACTATCCGAAAGGTAAGCTGTAATATGATTTCCACAACATAGCATTTTCATTGCAGAGACGCAGTATTCTCCCAATCGTACTACGAGCGACTTGTCACTGCGGTTAGAAGTGCTGCTCAATGACCGAAGGATGACCAGAAAGCCAGACTCCTATAGCTAGCTAGTTATTTCAGTTTGTTCTCGTTTTCATGTCAGATATCTCTCGTTAATAACAGCTATTACGGTAATGTTATGGTTAGCTCCACGAGTAGCAAGCTAGCTAACGTTAGTTGGCTAGCTGAGAAAGTACTGCATGTGACAGCTAGCGCGAACTAGTAAAGAATCGCGTACCGCAGCGGCCAAATGTTGCTAATAATCCATCTGACCTATCCAATATAATGGTTACCTAACCTGGTAGTTTCAACCCGTTGAAATGCAAACGTACTGGCTTCCTTGCTATCCCTAAAAACACAGTGGCTAGTTATGAACGGGGCTACTTTCTTGCTTGCTAAAATGGTCTGTTGTCCATTATAACGAGTGCGCGGTCAGACGAGAGTAACTAGCTAGCCATGTTATAGCCTACCTCCCTACCGTTGACAGTTTTGCAGTAACATTAGCAAACCAGCCAGTGCAGGTTTTGTTGTCAACAGATGTCTATTGTTTCATGATCACACAGAATCATAGCTCGGGTTGCATTGATTTAATACTACTACAAATAATAATAGCTAACATTCTTTTGAATTCGATCCTTGGCATGATATGATAGAAGTGACACTACTGACTATGTCGCTTGAATTGCTGTTTGAAAGGTATCTAGCTGGCTAGAGGTGTTATCCCCCTCCCAATCAAATAGAATGAGTATGGTTAATCTGTACGAATCTAAAATACATGGCTCCGTTTGACACTGCATGGTATTGCCTAGTCTCAAATTGTTATGTACAGCCTGTATCTTTTGATTGTCTTTTCACTAGATATATTTTGATAATTTGCAGACTTGTTTTTTATATATATTTTTACATAAAGCAATGTTACTACAATATAACTATACGTGAAAATGTATCAAATTAAAAGGTTTTGTGACCATGGTAATATGTGCGGTGTCCTTTTGTGGATGAAGTATGAAAAACACTTACCCCACACTTTCCACTGTGAGAGATAGCTCACTATATGTTCCTAACTTCCTATAGCTCAGTGATTGGGTTGCTCAATACTGCCTTGGCTGCAATCCTCTGAGTAGATCTGAAAGAGTGCTTCTCTTACAACCCAGGAGATGTATTCAAACACCCAGAAATCCCCTTGGAAACAGTCCAGTGTACTCTTTAATTACAACTGTAGTCCACATTCTCTACAGTATACTTACTCTAAGGAATTTGGCTCAGGTACAGGTAACGTTGTGGTTGGTGCCATGACAACATAAAACAGTCAGCTTTTGATGTTTAGTATCTTCTCTTGGAGGTTGGCTCTTTCTTATCCCCTTTTGGTAATGAAGACATGTGATTAAGATGGAGGACACACTGGCATTTGTAATTGAGGTGATCTTGGGTTTCTGTTTCTGTTCACCTCACTGCTTAGCTTATTATCCTGACCATCAAACGGCCATTGGGCCTGCAGTTAGCAGAGGTGAGCTGCTGGCTTCCTTGCCTTTATAAAGAGCTCTTTCAAGCGCCTTTGCTGCAGCTCTTGGGGAGTATAAATCTGCTTGAAAGGAGCTTTGCTCCAGTGGCATGCCTTGCTGCTGGCAAGATAAATCGTTGGGACCGCATCATTGGGCATGGCTGGAGATGACGGAGGTGGGCTTGTTGATGGTTTCGCCCAGAGCCGCGGAAGATTAAGTCTCTCTCTGATTAAAGGGGTCCTACTCCTCACGGCCTGTACACACACACCACGGCCTCCCTCTCTTTGTGCCACCCACTCGCTGTGCTTGGTCACTGTGTTCGGCTCGAACTGACTGAGGCTAAAACCGCAGTATAGCCTAATACAACCTTCTGTTTAAAGGGTTGGGCAGGTCCAAAGCTTCAGGTTTTCTTAAGCCTCTGGTTTTCCTTAAAATGTCACATATCACTAGTGAATTCTGTTTGAGATGTAGGCTAATGTTCGCTTCGAGCATGTTTAGAGTTTTTTTTGGAGGGATTGAAGATTGCCTCACCTAGGTGCTTTTTATTTATCCTTTATTTTACCAGGTAAGTTGACTGAGAACACAGTCTCATTTTCAGCAACGACCTGGGGAATAGTTACAGGGGAGATGAGGGGGATGAATGAGCCAATTGTAAACTGGGGATTATTAGGTGACCGTGATGGTTTGAGGGCCAGTTTGGGAATTTAGCAAGGACACCAGGGTTAACACCCCTACTCTTACGATAAGTGCCATGGGATCTTTAATGACCTCAGAGTCAGGACCCCCGTTTAACATCCCATCCTTAAAGATGGCATCCTACACAGGGCAGTGTCCCCAATCACTGCCCTGGGGCATTGGGATATATATTTTTTTAGACCAGAGGAAAGAGTGCCTTCTACTGGCCCTCAACACCACTTCCAGCAGCATCTGGTCTCCAATCCAGGAACTGACCAGGACCAACCCTGCTTTGCTTCAGAAGCAAGCCAGCAGTGGTATGCAGGGTGGTATGCTGCTGGCATAGGTGCTTCTTTTTGTATCAAAGAGATGAGCTGTTTATGAATCCTTTTGAAGGGAAAGGTAGAGCTTGTAATTAAGCCATTCATCACTTGATTAGGCTGTAGATTGAATCATATGATATGATCTCACTTTGTCAAGGCAGATGGAAAGGCTTGGGATAAATATACAGCAGTCAGTATTTTAACACTGGCTTGTATACCACACAACTTTCTATTAAAGGCAAATAGTTGCGTTGTTCAGCTTAGGCATGGAGGAACGCAAATAGAAGCTTTTAGCTCGGGACCGGATTCAATGCCTGTAATAGCACTGTTTATACCATATACATAACCTAGTCATTCTATTTTCAGTCATTCTACCTGGTCTTTGTTTATACAACATTGCAGATACCGCTCTGTCATTTTCTGGTTGCAAAAATGTTAATTGTTAGCCCAAGCCTTAATTTCAGTTTCTGTAACAAAACAATCAACTATAATGTAGAGCCCTCAAACTCAACTCTGGCCCTCGAAGCCAGTTCCACTGCTTTCCCCCATTGTTCGCCTCTAATCAGGGACTGATTTAGACCAGGCACACCAGGTGGGTGCAATTTATTATCAGTTAGAACAGAACCAGCAGTTCTGTAGATCCAGCAAATCTACCACTTCTTAGACTTGCTTTCAATGACAAGTACAGATCTATAACTCACATTTCTATGTGAATTTGGTCAGGTCGCACAAAAAGTTTTATATATTGCAGTTTTAAGGAAGTCTACCTCCTGTGTTACACAATGTGCTGCAGTACGGTTCAGTACTCAATATGTTTTCATAACATTCTGCTCCAGTCAAATGATTAATGTCCTAACACCCATACTGAGATCTAATGACACCCGGGATAAAGTGCTCTCCTGTTTCTGCTCTGGTGGATCTCGAACACAATCAGCAGACCAGGATATTAGCTGCTTTCTGAACCTCTGGGGATGTATTGCTTTGATTTAGTTAAATGGTCACTTGTTGCTACGCTCGTCCTGCTTGGGTTATTCCTTACATACAGACAAACAGTCCTGTGGCTATTACAGATCATCTTTATATTTCACTAACCTATCTTTCCAAAGGCTGTGTGTTGGTTAAACCGATAGGCCTAACGTTTTTGTCATCTGAAAGCCATAAGTCCACAAACTAATGTTCCTCTGGGAAACATAAACTCAATCTCTATTGTAACTATCAGCTTATTACACAATGAAATCATGTTTCTGAGTATTGTTTTCTTCCTCACTGTTGTTCTTGAGATGAGACACTTGATTGGGAAAGGTTGACTGTGAAAATGAGCACTTTACGGTACCTACTAGTCCTGACAGTTTTACTGCCGCTGGACCTGAACGGGTACTTGTGGGTTTGGGGTTAAGAGGATCACTGTCTAATACAACATCCCAATCAGTTTAACCGCTCGGCTCTCCATAGGCTTACAGGAGTGAGCAGCAGGCTCGGTCAAGAAACCAGAGACCAAGCGGGCCTCTGAAATGTGCCTGTCCTAGGAGAGCAGCCCGAGAGGAAACCATGTTTGATTTACTGTGCGCGGCAGTGCAGTCAACTGCCTCCTTTATTCAGAGGAGGTGGAGAGAACAGAAACACTCTGTTGGTGCGCAATGCACAGTAAGGGGTTAACAACCCCACACAACTCTTTAACTCTGTGATGGTGTGTAGGGTTGGGGGCGTGGTTAACATTTGTCCTAATGTGATTATTTACCCATAAAACATTGTGATATACGATGCTATTCTTGGCAATTTCTCGCATTGGAATAGCCTTCATTTCTCCGAACAAGAATGGACTGACGATTTTCAGAAGAAAGTTCTTTGTTTCTAGCCATTTTGAGCCTGTAATCGAAACCACAAATCCTGATGCTCCAGATACTCAACTAGTCTAAAGAAGGCCAGTGTTATTGCTTCTTTAATCAGAACAACAGTTTTCAGCTGTGCTAACATAATTGCAAAAGGGTTTTCTAATGATCAATTAGCCTTTTAAAATGATAAAGTTGGCTTAGCTAACACAACGTGCCATTAGAACACAGGAGTCATGGTTGCTGATAATGGGCCTATGTAGATATTCCATAAAAAATCTGCCGTTTTCAGCTACAATAGTAATTTACATCATGTAACAATGTATACACAGTATTTATGATCAATTTGATGTTATTTTAATGGACAAAGAATGTTCTTTTCTTTCAAAACAAGGACATTTCTAAGTGACTCCAAACTTTTGAAGTGTGTGTGTGTGTGTGTGTGTGTGTGCGTGTGCGCGCGTATGTCCCAGACTGTGGTGAAGTGTTGAACCAGGCTTGGGCAAGAGGTCAGTGGCAGGATGGCCCTGCCTGGCTGGTGGGGTGACCGTCACAGATTGGTCACGGTGCTGCGCCTGCCCGCGTCACGTGTGTGTGTGTGTGGTGCCAACCGCTTGAGAGCAGAGACTGCAGGGAAATGGTAGCTCAGCCGATGAAGGGGAGGGCAGGTGGGAACTGGAGCTTATTCAGTTTGGTACAATGATAAGCCTATCATTTTGCAGGTAGAAATGCAGGCCTAATGACTAGAGCTGACACATAGGCCTGTGCCTTATTCTACATGACAGATACTCATGTCTGGTCTAAACCAGTGCATTTATATCTGTTCTACACCAGTGCATTTATATCTGAATGATCAGTAACTGCACTCTTCTTCTGAGGAAGTGGTGATCTCTGTCTCTCACTTGCTCTCTCACTCAGCACCACCACTGTCATGTTAAGCTCAGCGTGGGTGTCGGGAACAGCCTGTTTTGATCGTCTCACTCATCACACTTAGTATTAAGTTACCCATCCCGTGCCATAGTGTTGCTGTTTTGTCTACAAAGGACACAATGCAGTTGCCTGGTTAAACCAGACCGAAGTTAAATACGCAGTGGTTTTTCTGGTCGCATAGTCGTTTGCTACAACACCCTGCTGAAACAAGAAGCAGCAAAGTTTCATCACTTTGTCAAAAGTTAATGTTACCACTGAAACGGACTCAACCGCATGTGTCATCTTTTTGAATGCCTGACCGTCCCGTCTTCAGTCAGCTGTTCGCTCCACAACACAAAAATCTAAGCTGGATAGTTTACCTCCTCTCGTCTCTCCTAATATTGTCAGTTAAATGTAAACCAGGCTTTCTTTTACTTTGCTGCTTTGGGTAAAGTTTGTCGACTTGAATATGACGTGTATGTGTGTGTATATATATATATGTATGTGTATATATATATATATATATGTATGTGTGTGTGTGTATATATATATATTATTATATTTTATATATATATATTTTATATTTTATATATATATAATATATATATTTTAAATACGGTTTGGACTGAATGTCTTTATCCATAATCGTCAAGGCATTGGTGGTTTGGCATTGGTGGTTTGACAGTGCGTTGCTTGCCACAGCAAACATATTTGAATAAGTAAATAATCAAAGGTACACTTCTCCAAGCAAGCAGCCCTGTCCTCATCACATTCTTAACGTTATCTGGCCAGCAAGATAATTAGCTAGCTAACAGAGTTTTTTTGTATCAAGGACAAGTGTTCACTTTGGCGCCAGTCCAGTGTTAGTACATAAGTAGCACAGGTAGCTAGCCAGGTAGCTAGAACTTGTCCTTGATACAAAGATAATGCTGTTACTGCCTGGGCCTATTATGTTAGCTAGTGGGCTTATTTAGTTAGTTTTCCGCAATCTGCAAAAAGCAGGGCAGTTAGATATGTCCCGTCATTCAGGCCATGTGCTTGTGTTCATGATGAGATAAGTAGCTAACGTTAGCTAGCTAGCTAAATTGGAACTTTGTGACTAAAACCTGTGCGGTTAGCATTTTCCTGCATAAATGTTTTTAGTCATTAGCACATTCCATTTGCAGTTGAAATGTATAGCCAATACATTTTGTATTGAGAAACAGTTTCATGTACATGTGGTTTCTGTAAGAAAATATTGTTGTAAGGAACAGCTAGCTTGTGGTCAGTGGATATCCTGTAAACCAGTGGTTCCCAACCTATTTCGGTTATTGTACCACCAATTGCATTTTACTCTGAAGTACCCCCTCGTGCATTTTACAAGTCGGACTATGGTCTCATGCGGCTTCTCAAGTACCCCATGTGGATAGGCCAAGTACCCCTGGTTGGGAACCACTGCTGTAAACCACAGATGAAATGTACATTTTTATATTCAGTTGAGAAATCATAATTTAGAATATCTTTTAATCTTTTGGAGCACAATTTGTGTAGAAAAAGGTCTGTTTTTCATTCCATTTCTAAAAAACAATATATTGGCAGATTTATCGATAATCGGTGACTTTTGCCACCCTAAAATCGGTATCGGACCCAAAAATCCCATATCGGTAGATCTCTAGCAGAATTGCATTCTTGTGTAAAGAAATCTTTATAATGACAACGCAAAATACATTGTGTTAAAAGCCAATCAGAGGTGTTTTTGGGCAGAGTGTTGGCCTATTATGCTGTGTGCCGTTCACACCAGTAAGGTATGGCCGTTTGTCTGGACTAGAGGTGGGAATTAATAATTGAATGGAGGCCCTGCCGAGTGTGAAGAAGTACCCTGTTAAGATGCGCAGTCACACTCGTCTCCATGACAGCATGGCCATCGTCAGTTTCACGTCTCCATTACCTTAGACTGCTGCCTGGACGCTTCAAGGGCTGTGTAGAGGGACATACCAGTACCAACTTGAGGCTATAGTCCTACAGTTTTAAAGTGTTAGGGAATGTCATTCCTATGCCTTAGTTTTGGCTCAATCAACACCTGTACATGTTGGATTGGACATTTTTTCAAGTCACCTGATTCTGACTTAGTTTTAGGTGGGAAATGCAGCCTAGGATGATTTTAATTTTTTTCTCATTCTGATCCATTATTGATGTAACCTATCTATTCACATATTTCAATGCTTTTGGTCAGCTTCTGCAACATGTGAGGTGAAAAGTCTTTTTAAAGAACATTATTCCATTTCAGTAGGAGGCTGTCTCTTTCAGCTATTTTGAGCTCCCATCACAAATCCTAAGGAAATGGACAAAGCTTTAGAAGCCTGCAATGCATGGCCATCTGTCTCAGTCTTCGGGAGGCACGTGAGGGCCAAGGGTGTCAATATATTTATCAGTGGGAAGTAGCCTATGATGTTGATGATTATCATGGCTTTTTGGGTGTTGTGATGTTAAAAGTATGTTTGATTTATTATGTTCCTTCAGACCTTTGTGTTGTATGATGATTGGGAGCACACAGACTACTAGCCTAGCTCTTTCTGATCAAACTAGGGTATTGACATAGCCCATAGGCTTGTTTATACGCCTACCTATGTGAGCACACAGTATTTTGTGATCTGACAACTGTATAAGCCTAAAAATAATCACAGCTGTTAGCAGCAGTTGGGATTCTCAGCCCTTCTAGAGATCAATTGAGTGTGTGTGGGTTCCAGCCATTTAAAACGACAATTCAGTCATTTGTATGTCACCCACTCCAACGGTGGTGGTTGTATTGCATATTGTGAAACCAAAGCTGGTTGTCAGCACGCAGGGTTTCATAGGCGCTGTTGGGTGCCAGAAGGCACCCTGCCAGCCAAATAAAGTTCCTGAGTTAGAAACCTGAGAAATTAGTCTGTATTCTGTAATGCCTCCCTTCTATAGAACAGGGAGGCGTTGTGACAGTCAGCGAGCACATTGGGGGTTTCTGTTAAATTTTCAGGGTCTTGTGCATTTATGGCACAAGCACATCATAGAAAAGCGTTTTGCAACAGCACACACAAATGTGCGTTTCTTATTGGACAAGTTCAGAAAGTAGCGACCTCCCCGTTTCACTCCGATTTGGGTCATCATGCCTATTGAACAAGAACCCGATCTATGTTGACACAGGGTCATGTCTCCTTTTCTCTCCTTATCGGTGGAGAATGGCAACTCATAGAACCCAGACCTCTGAGAGACAGTTGATGTTATCAATGCAGCAGATTGCAGAAGTAGGTTTTCCGAATTTAAAGCGCTGTGCAGAGATTTTGTTTTTCAAGCCCGAATGCTTCATTTCTTTTGCACTGTATCACGTTCGAGATGATAAAAGTCCAGCATTAGGTGTTAGCAGAAGAAAAAGATTGACTTGACTACATTTTGAATTGAATTTAATCATTTGACTTTTTCCTTATCCCATCCTTCATGACTTGTGAAATGGTCTTGGTAGTCTCAAAACTGGTGACAATGGCAACACAGACGTAGAAGTTTTCAATAGAAAAAGCCCATATATTTGTCAGGGCTGGTACGCCTAAATATCCAAGGAACATTGGCACGTAACGGTGTTGAGATTCTGTCAGAAGTATTGCGCTGCCTGTGAAATTTCGCTGCTGGAGGAAAGACTGCTCATGTATTGCAGCGCTGACCCATTTCCCAGGGATCATTTGGAAGGGGAAAGAGAGCCTTTTATGATCCTGCCTTTGAGTTGCATGCAAAGGTGCCGTCGGTCAGTTATCCACTGCCTCATCCCTGGGCCTGTATTCATAAAGCATCTCAGAAGTGCTGATTTTAGTATAGTTTTGGCTTTTTTAATCACAATTAGTAAGAGGGGGGACCTGATCCTAGATCAGCGCTCCTACTCTGAGATGCGTTGTGAATACCGGCCCAAAGGTTTTCATTTTCCTTTTTATAATATGTCTCGAGACATTTTATATCTTCAAGTGGGCCTGCTAACAGGGAAAGCCCTTTGGCTATTCAGAAAATGATTTATTTAACTGCTTCTGAAATGCTCGAGGCCCGTTACTATCTAATCCTCATCAAAGTGTTACAATCTGATGCTTGATAATTGACAAAGCTTTGTGGCAACTGATCTGAATAAATACAGCAATGCAAGGTTTCCCTCATTCTAGAATATCATGGAGCTTATTGGGCCTCTAAATAACAAGTTGAAGCTGTTTCACACAATAATGAAGCCCAAACTTATCGACGTGAGTGTGTTTGTCCCAACATTGAGGTTCAGAAACACATCATATCTGTAGCTAGATTGATCTGTTGTTTTTGGAACATGGTGTGTCTGTCTCAGCTGGCAGCATCACAGGGTGCAAGCAGTCATTACCGTGAGGTAATGTGTCTGTGGCTACTCTGTTCACTTCCTATAGCTAGCAGGGGGGCTTCATAGCTCAGGTCCTTGGGGATCACAGCCCTGCTGGTTTTTGGTTAAACGGTAAAGACTTATTTCAGGAACGACGCGTTCGGTAGGGCATAATGTTCTGATACAGAGGGAGGAATCATGCCAGCTCTTCATGATATTTGTAGATCTGCAATGTTTAGCTTGTTACACCCTGTTTAGCAGAGTGCATGTTTTGCGCTCTCTAGCAAATCAGTAACATCAATAGATCAAGTACCCCAGAGAATTCAATCCAAATCATTGCCCTTGTTCTGAAATCCACACTAGCATATCACTTAGAATACAACGCTTTATTCTAAGTGGTAGGCAGCCAATGCTGCTCGTATGGACATTGGACAAAATACTTTGTGAGTCGGGCCACCCTACAGCTTGCCCTGGATCTTCCCGGTGTCCTCTCCGTTGCCACCTGTTCTGTCATCCCGAGCCACACCGCACGGGCTCCGCTAGCGTCTGCCGACCCCAGACCATCGGCCAACCTGATGGGATTAGAGCTCTGATGAAAGGAGACAGTAAGGGAGCACTGTGTGCCTCCTATGAATAATTATATTTTATTTCAGCGCCTGGCCTTTCAACAGAGCCAAAGTTACCCGGGAGCTGCTGTCTCCCTCTATCTAGGTGCTTCTGCTGCAGTAAATGGCTAGCCTCGTAAGCCAAGGGTTTGGGAGGAGGGCCACACAACACTAATGGCTAGCCATTGTCTCAAATATCTTTTGCTCAGTGAGGCCACAGATGTAGGCCTATAGTTTCAGGCAGCACTGCCATTAGAATTTTTGGCAGCGTTTTACAATCTGGCATGAAAAAAAGTAAACGTGAGAAGCGTGTCGGCCGATCGAATGCATAAACGGGCCTATATTATTTTTCTAAAAACCATTTTGTTTTGATAAGGAACTCAGTCCGGCTGTAAGAATGCACAAGGTGCAATTTGGAAATTGGGTAGTGCATCATCAGTTCCTCTTGTCATGTCAGTCATTGTACACCTTAGAGATATTTATAACTTGTCAGAAATGTCCAGATCAACTAGCCCATGTCAGCTAACATTTTTTTATTTAGGGTTTTTAGCCCGCGGGATGTTCCCCAATGCTGGAAGGGGGGGCCCTGAGTGAAAAAGTTTGGGAACTCCTCATCTAGCTAATGATTACCCTATTGGGGTAACCAATGCAGATGAGCAACATCATACTTCAGGCATGTAGCCACAATACTGCGTCAGGCTACAGGGGATAATGCTTAATGCTAAAATAGCACACCTGCCTGATAATATGGACGATGTACAGGCCCTGAAGCTATTGCTTTCCATCTATGTTATTGGGCTAATTTCTGGAGGGGAATATTACATTTGAAACGGTTTAATATGTTAAGGTTATACACTACCGGTCAATTTTTAGAACACCTACTCATTCAAGGGTTTTTCTTTATTTTTACTGTTTTTTACATTGTAGAATAATAGTGAAGACATCATGACTATGAAATAAGACATATGGTAGTAATCTAATTATATTTTATATTTGAGATTCTTCAAATAGCCACCCTTTGCCTTGATGACTGCTGCACACTCTTGGCATTATCTCAACCACCTTCACCTGGAATGCTTTTTCAACAGTCTTGAAGGAGTTCCCACATATGCTAAGCACTTGTTTGCTGGTCCGACTCATCCCAAACCATCTCAATTTGGTTGAGGTCGGGGGGATTGTGGAGGCCTCTCTTTTTGATGGGAGGCATTATACCATTCTCCTTGTATGACTGGTGGAGAAGAGTCAGGTGTGTTTTTTTCTCTACTGATGCTGAAAGACAAATTTCAGATACAAATAGCTAGCTAGCTAAACAATGAACCATAATCCCAATCCATAGAGTACTAGCAATACAAACTTATTGTCATAGCTTGCTAAAGTTAACCAAATAGGCTCAATGTCAGCTAGCTAACATTAGGCTATAACTAGCAAAACAAATGGCTTTCTGAGATAATATTAATACACAGATCATACACGTAATGTTAGCTAGCGAGCCAGCCACCAAATGTCAAGTAGCTAGCTAACAGTAAGCTTTAACTTGCAATGAAAACAACTTTCTGACTAAATTAGAAACGTATAATGTCTGAATCAACTGTAGTTAGACTCTTACATGGATGACCGCTTTAAGGCAGACTGCAACCCCTTTCATTAAATATGACGACCTGTGTCGTTTTGTTTGTACAGCCTGCTTGGCCTATTGTGTCAAGTCACTCTGGTTCACACTGACCGTGTGCAATGCCATAAGAATCATCAGATCTTTCTCCCTCTCTTTCACGGATGCCATGGTTGCCCTTAGTTTGAAGATGTGATCCGCAGACAGGTGTTTTATACAACCGCCTTCTGTGTTCTCTTTTCGACTCCCTCTGCATTTGTAATCAAACGCCAGAATTGTATTAATCTCCTTATCATACTCTGCTTCTACCTGACATTCCACTGATTTCAATATTTAACAACTTTATTTGTATTTCCAGATGGCATACAAGTTTGTTGTTAAGACAAATGAAAGCTCAAATGTTCGAGAAGGCATTTCTGCCAAAAAAACACATTTTGATTTAAAAAAATACAAATACATGTTAAAATGCCTCTCCTGTAAAGTCGTGACCTGCAACATAAACCTAGTTAGCTGAAACGAGTCACATATACTTTAATTTGTCTTACCTTACTTCAAAGTAGCCTAGCCACAATCAGACCATATCTGTGCAAAATAAATGTTTATCAACTTTCTTTCATTGTCCAGCAGCCAAAGGCACAATCTTGGTCATATTAGCAACCCATGCTAGTTATTGCAAAGTAGATCTCCCCTCTTTCTAAAGTTTCGAATGGATATTTTCATCTGTCACATGAAACCGCGCACATGCGAGCGGCGCCCTTTTGCCAAGTGTTTTCCCGCTAATTGCATAATGGAATGAATATTCGCGCGTAACCTACTGCCCTGTGCACGTTGCTGCACTTATAATAGTTTAGCAACATTTTACGGTAAACTTTCTGATCTGTTGTATCACTCATTACTTTTGAAGGTTTAAAAAATGAATACAATTATTTACCCTAGGCTTACTGGTTTTATGAATATCAATCTATCGTCCCACAACTGTACCAGAGTCTGTTTGGAATAGGCTATTTCTTTCTCAACCATCTGACCAATAGAATAGGTAACCTTCTACTTTGTGGGATAGTAAATTGACATAGAATAGTGATTTTGCTGTTTGTCACTCGTCTTGTCGGCTGAGGGAAAGTGCACATCAGAATTCGGTAAGAAGGACTGCACATCGTTGCATCCTCGACTTGCATGTTCTGTTAACATGAATTACCATAATCGAAATGTGATCTTTGTCATTCTGACCGCTGTGGGTGGACGCTCTAATCCGGTTACGCAGCCAATACATATGGGTCCGGTAAATGTCTCCAATGTCCAGTAAATTAAAAGGCTGCCGGTCCTAACAGAAACCCTGGCGCACAGGCTTGCGTTATGTAGACTAAACACCTATCCTCTAAGGATATTTTAATGGTAGTTCCCAGGGCCTAAGATCTACCCACCATCTGCTAAATGCGGGTAGATTTTGGCATTGGCGGGTAAAGAAGTCTATTTCACCAACCACGTTGGCGCATTTGTGAGTAGAAATAGTAAAGTATGATCACATTTATAGTAAAATAAATGCTGCATTAGCTGTTTTCAAAAGATTTGGTTCATAGCTAGTAAATTAATCGCTCAGTCAAAGAACTACAAATCCTATATAGTCTGTTCCACCTCACACTGTAACAATGCCTGTCTGGGGCTGTGCGCATGTGAATAGCTGAGTGAAATATTCATTTTTGGATGCGCTGTGCACAGTCATAAAAATTGGTCTAATTGACTTGAAACGAAAGTCTACTGAAGTGAGACATTGTCCTTGTGTTTCTTGGCTATTTACATTGTTTTATTCACATTAGAGGTCGACCGATTAATCGGAATGGCCGATTTAATTAGGGCCTATTTCAAGTTTTCATAACATTCTGTAATCAGCATTTCTGAACAACGATTGGTTGATATTTATTTTTTATTTTGAACCTTTTATTTAACTAGGCAAGTCAGTTAGAGGTCGACCGACGCAGCCCGTCTGGTGTTCAACCTTCCCAAGTTCTCTCACGTCACCCCGCTCCTCCGCTCTCTCCACTGGCTTCCAGTTGAAGCTCGCATCCGCTATAAGACCATGGTGCTTGCCTACGGAGCTGTGAGGGGAACGGCACCTCAGTACCTCCAGGCTCTGATCAGGCCCTACACCCAAACAAGGGCACTGCGTTCATCCACCTCTGGCCTGCTCGCCTCCCTACCACTGAGGAAGTACAGTTCCCGCTCAGCCCAGTCAAAACTGTTCGCTGCTCTGGCCCCCCAATGGTGGAACAAACTCCCTCATGACGCCAGGACAGCGGAGTCAATCACCACCTTCCGGAGACACCTGAAACCCCACCTCTTTAAGGAATACCTAGGATAGGATAAAGTAATCCTTCTCACCCCCCCCTTAAAAGATTTAGATGCACTATTGTAAAGTGGCTGCTCCACTGGATGTCATAAGGTGAATGCACCAATTTGTAAGTCGCTCTGGATAAGAGCGTCTGCTAAATGACTTAAATGTAAATGTAGTTAAGAACACCTTCTTATTTTCAATGACGGCCTAGGAACGGTGGGTTAACTGCCTTGTTCAGGGAAAGAACGACAGATTTTTACCTTGTCAGCTCGGGGATTCGATCAACCTTCTGGTTAGAGTCCAACACTCTAACCACCTGCCTTAGATGCACTCCACAAGGAGCCTGCGTGGCAGGCTGACTACTTGTTACGCGAGTGCAGCAAGAAACCAAGGTAAGTTGCTAGCTAGCATTAAACTTCTCTTAAAAAAACAATTAATCTTAGCATAATCACTAGTTAACCTCAACCTCATGGTTGATGATATTACTAGTTTATTTAGCATGTCCTGCATTGCATATAATCGGTGCGGTGCCTGTTCATTTCTCATCGAATCACAGCCTACTTCGCCAAACGGGTGATGATTTAACAAGCGCTTTTGTGAAAAAAGCACCGTCGTTGCACCAATGTACCTAACCATAAACATCAATGCCTTTCTTTAAAATCAATACACAAGTATATATTTTTAAACCTGCATATTTAGTTAATATAATTTATTTTATCTAGGGAAATTGTGGCACTTCTCTTGCGTTCCGTGCAAGGAGTCAGGATATATGCAATGCAGCTGTTTGGGCCGCCTGGCTCGTTGCGAACTGTGTGAAGGCCATTTATTCCTAACAAAGACCGTAATTAATTTGCCATAATTGTACATAATTATGACATAACATTGAAGGTTGTACAATGTAACAGCAGTATTTAGACTTGGGGATGCCACCCATTAGCTAAAATATGGAACGGTTCTGTATTTCACTGAAAGAATAAATGTTTTTGAAATGATAGTTTCCGGATTTGACCATATTAATGACATAATCTCGTATTTCTGTGTTATTATGTTATAATTAAGTCTATGATTTGATATTTGATAGAGCAGTCTGACTGAGCGGTGGTAGGAAGCAGCAGGCTCATAAGCATTCATTCAAACAGCATTGAGCTGTTTATGGCTTCAAGCTTATCGACTCTCGAGATTAGGCTGGTGAAAGGGTTCACCAAACTAATATTTGAAAAGAAATATGATTTTACTGCAAAATGCACACACTTTAAGAATACTACTGGAGTGAATACAAAGTGTTATGTTTGGGGCAAATCCAATACAACACATTACAGAGTACCACTCTTCATAGTGGTGGCTGCATGATGTTATGGGTATGCTTGTAATCGTTAAGGACTGGAGTTTTTCAGGATAAAAAAGAACCGGAATGGATCTAAGCACAGGCAAAATCCAAGGTTCCTGGTTCCGTCTGCTTTCCACCAGACATTAACTCACTTTTCAGCAGGACAATAAACTAAAACACATGGCCAAATCTACTCTGGAGTTGCTTACCAAGAAGATAGTGAATGTTGCTGAGTTCCAGTTTTGACTTAAATCTGCCTGGAAATGTATGGCTACTGTTGGTTACTGTTGGCAGAAAAAAACGCAGCAGCCCCACCCCCAAACTACTTCCAGCTGCTATGACTAGGCCAAAGTCATTAATCATCGAATGAGTTTGTAGCTAAAAATTTCCTGACAGTAGATTTCCTGACAGTAGTTTTTTAAAGGATCAGACCCTTTTTATTTACATTTTTCCTAAACTGACATACCCAAATCTAACTGCCTGTAGCTTAGGACCTGAAGCATGGATATGCATATTCTTGATACTGTTTGAAAGGCAAAACTTTGAAGTTTGTGGAAATGTGAAATTAATGTAGGAGAATATGACACATTAGATCTGGTAAAATATAATACAAAGAAAAAAAACATGCATTTTTTTGGGAGGGTTTTGTTCCATCATTTTTGAAATGCAAGAGCGAGGCCACAATGTATTATTCCAGTATAGGCTCAATTTAGATTTTGGCCAATAAATGGCAGCAGTGTATGTGCAAAGTTTTAGACTGATCCAATGAACCATTGCATTTCTGTTCGAAATGTTGTATCAAGTCTGCCCAAATGTGCCTAATTGGTTTATTAATACGGTAATACGACTGTACACTTGCCTCAAACAATAGCATGGTATTGTTCACTGTAATAGCTACTGTAAATTGTTATTGTTTACTTACAACATCATGCTAATCACATTAGCGCATGTTAGCTCAACCATCCCACGGGAGGGACACTGATCTTGTAAAGGTTAAAATAAGTCCCCCTGAGTTTGTTTCTGACCCAAGATGGTAGGCTTGGCCTAAGAAGTCTTTTAAATAGAAGCTAAATATAATCGTTTTTTCCCCCCTCCCCAGTCGCTCACAAAGAAGTAGTTGGATTGGCCTCAGTTTCCTCCCCGAAGCAAGTTTGGTTTACCATGGTAATGTGTTATGTTAGCCCCCTGACCTTGGCCTAGCTGTGGCGACAGTAGGTCAATGCTACTCCCACAATAATGACCAGCAAAATATACATATATACACACACATTTTTTTGGTAATGCATAAACATTACCTTTTGAGCTAGTGTGGTGGGAAAAGAAACAATAGTCAGTGCATACTGCATAATGCCCTTCATATCCAATTACTAGCAACCTTGGTTTGAGGATATGGTGTGTATCCCCTAGGAGTTTGTGCAGAAACCTGAGGAGCCTGACTGAACAGACCATGGATGTAACTAGCTTCCTTCGCTGGCCTGAGGAGGAGGATGATGATGATGAAACAACAGTGTGAAGGACACCTAGGCTTAAGGCTGCCTGTCTACGTCCTAAATTAAGCCCTATTCCCCCCATGTAGTGCACTACTTCTGACTAGCCCTGTGAATACATATGCTGCAATAGTGGAGTGATATGGACAAAAATCCATATCACGATAAATTGGCTGAATTATCATGATACCGATATGTTGAACGATAAATGTATAACTTTAATGTGGATCAGTTACTTCTTTACATTACCCGTACAAATGCTACTACTACTTTGCATATTGTAGCCGTCAATTGTCCCATTTTATAAAGTGCCCTTTATTTAATTTCAAACTTTCCGTTTCTCTAGTGTAGATTACATGTCGTAACTCTCCATATTAGCGGCCTTATTTCACATGTTCCATTTCTCTAGTGTAGGCCTGCTTATCATCGCTCTCGTCTCTCCCCTTCCATTTCTCTCTCCCTCAATACATTGCTTTCACTAAGAGGCTTATGAAGGTCTTATGGTTAGCGAGAGTTTTCGGGTGCCTTACGAAATAGCCTCACCTCTTGGCTGAAGATGATGGGCAAGAAGGATTGCCATTTCACGCGAGAGCGAAACGTCCTGTTTTTCTCCATCCTTGAGTGGGCAGGTATACTGTGGTTTATTTCCCCCCTAAACTGTATCACTGAAATATTTACAAGTCCCAACTCCTCGTACCTCTACTAAAGTTGACTTGCGGTATGGTTTTGTGTCATGGAAAGTTTTTTAAATTTTTTTGTCCGGTAGTCCTAAGGGTAACCTGCCCACTCATTCAGTTTCTTGTAGCCAAGCTATCGGCATAATAGTATTCTTGTGAAAATCATTACACAGTAGACCTTACAGGTTTGAACATAGACAGAGACAACATAAAATACAATTTAGCTTTCTTTAGGATGTTTAACAGAAATTGAAGTAGGCTTAACTCTGAAGAGAGACTGGGTTGGGTTATATTTCCCTGTGGAGACGATGCGATTATTCACCATTTTCACTTCACGCTGACTGCATCTTTTTTTTGCATGAGAATCTTCTTAGCAGCAGGGATTTGTCAGCTTTGATACATTTTGTTTGTCTCTCTCCGTTTAGTTCTTGGCACACGTTTCAGGGCGCAGTTCTAGCTCCTGCTGTTTAATCGAAACAAACCTGAATCAAAGTGGTCCCATTTTATAGCATGTTGTTTGTAACGCATTGCAGCAAGGACAGAAGGTTGTCTATAGTGTGTGTTTGTTTGTGTGGTATGCACATGGTTTTTAGATGCAGATGGCAGAGACATAAGGGTTATCCATGAGTTCATCTGACTTTACGTAAGTAGGAAAAGGGCTTAGTTGCCAAAATCTCGGACTATCCCTTTAAAAGCTCATCTTGGCAAAGTGTGGCGCTGTGCAAAATGAATATAGGGGAAACATTTGATGGCTATAGCTACAGTAGCTAACACCCGCCTTGGGAATGCACATGTAAATACTCCTCCTTTTGCTTCTGGAACTGCAGTGTTTTCTGACTCTTGAGTGCCTCTTAACAGCCTTATCTCATCTCCTCTCTTACAGAATGCAGCTTGGCCAGTCAACCCGGTGGGAGTGACTGATAAAGATGGGCCAAAGAAGTAGAGCCCACTGGTGAGGAGTGGTGAAGAGTCCAAACAGAACCATAGCGGCTAAACTACCCCAAGCGCCACCATGCCCCGCCTCCCCTTCTGAACTCTCCTGCCACTCCGACTCAGTCTCTTCCACCCACTGTCCCTCACGCACAGACACAGTCACTCTTGCCAGTCGAGCTGCGGGCCGCGCTCGCCATGGCCTCGGCCTACCTGTGGAAGCTGTCGTCCCAGAAGCTGGGCTTCTTCCTGGTGAGCTTTGGCTTCATCTGGGGCATGATGCTGCTCCACTTCACCATCCAGCAGCGGGCCACGCACGAGAGCAGCACCATGCTGCGACAGCAGATCCTGGAGCTCAGCAAGCGCTACATCAAGGCCCTGGCCGAGGAGAACCAGAGTGTCATGGACGGGCCCTACGTGGGAACCATGACGGCCTATGGTGAGTACAGAGCACTGCGCAAGTAGTGTTCTCCGTCCTTTTTGCGCTCTCTTCAAAATAGAATGGCTCTGGTACACTGGGAATGTTCCATTCATTCACTTGGTATGTTTTATTGAATGGAGTTCTGATTTGACAGTTGTTGGTAGTGCTGCAATATTTGATCAACCTCCGTTAGAGAACACACTGCTATTGAATAAGGACAGGCTGAATTGATTTACTATGTAGGCTAAGTAGAAGTGCCTTTTTAAAGTCAAAATAGCCAGCCCTATACATCCTCTCACATACAGATCATACAAAATGCATAATGTAGGCTGTTTATAAGCGTTTTATATTTTAATTGTATCGTGGTTGTAATGCAACCATAGACAACGGGGAAGACAAGAAAGAGGAAGAGAGAGAAAAATGTACATTTTGTCTACAGTAGGGTGCTGCCTCATTGGATAGAGGAAAGTAAAGTATTAGAGGGCTAGCCAGCCAGTAACTTGACTTGCGCAAACAGAGGTGAGTGATACGCTGATGCAGCTGCTTTCCGCCATAATCTATTAACGCCCCGCAAACAGCCGTCAATAAGTTATTCACGCCGTTAATAGACCCGTTTGGGTCAATGAGAGGCTTCCTTAGAAACATGAGATTGGAATTGATTACGCTGAACACATTCTAATGGACGGCGAAAAACCAGAAGATGCTGTAAAATGACCAGGCAACCAACCAACCGTCACTGGTCCCGGAAAGTAGCTCTCTGAAAAGGCCACGCCTAATATGATTGGTCTTAAGACTCTTTTAGCCTGTAAAAATTCAATATACCGGCGTTTGTCAGGCAGGAAGCCTCCCGCCTATCTCAGAAACACCGAGTAGGCCTATCAACCTCCGTTCTTCTGCCACAGTCTGCTAATCGCCAGACCTCAAAGAGTACTGACTGGCGAACACGGAGCATTTAGCTGCTCCTTGTTCCCCTTAGGGTCTGTGTTAAAACATTGATGCAGAGTGTTGAAGCATCTGCCTTGGTGAAACCCTTGGTCGTACAGATCCGGGACGCGTCCCAAATGGCATCCTATCCCCTACTTACTATGGGCCCTGTCAAAAGTAGTGCACTAAATTAGGAGTAGGATGCCATTTGTGACGCAACCGAGAAGTCGGTTGTTCTATCAGCCCGGTGCTCTCCGACCTGTTTTTAAATGACCTGGATGAGAGTGTTGAAAGAAATCCTAAGCTTTATCCCAGACCGGTATAATGATATCAGCTCAATGTAATGGGCTAATTGCTTAATCATGTCATTAATTATCTCCAGAAAAGCATGAAATGAGTTGTTGCTGCAAACATTATTATTCGGGAGGCAATGAGACAAAAGATCTGTGATATGGTCTCTTCAGAACAGATTCATAATATTCTGTCAATTGCCTGAACTTTAATTCAAATGAATAAACTTAATTAATGCACCAAGTGGAGTATATGTTTATATGATGTAATAATGTCAGTGTATATAACAGATTTTTTTTTTTAAATCCAGCTGTAATGAACTAAAAGATTACATTGGACAAGGCAGTCTTTCCCTAGTTTGCTTTTCCAGTCGGGCGCAAAAGCTCCCACAGCAACATCCACGCCCCCTGGCATCGAAAATACAAATGGAAAACAGTAGAAGCCAAAACCCTGTTTTGGCAACAAAGCTAGCCGTTGAAACCAGTGGCAGATATATGCGTTGGTAGGGAAAACATTCATATTGAGTCAGAAGATGTTGTTTGGGGCATTGTGTCCCGTCTTGACCTAGGTCTAAAGAACCAGTCTGGAACCAGTTTATAATGGACTGGATGAAACCAGTTTTCCTGTTTGTTTTTTTTGTTTTTTTCTCTCATTTGAACATGTCTCAATCTTTAATGTACTTCTTGAGACTGGAACACTGTTTACTCTCTGCCATAGTAACATAATGATACGGTCTAGGAAGCCTTTTTTTTTGTTGTTAAATGCTTTTGATTAAATAAAAGTACTAAGGGGAAAAATGTCCTCACGCTGCAGTATTTGTACACTCTCTGCAGATCTAGGATTCATCTCGATATGACATTAACGCATTTAAGGGGAATTATGGCTTCCTCTCTGCTCTCAGTAAATTACCCATAAAATCTGAGTGCACGTTAATGAAATATTGTATCAAGACTGACTCGGTCTGGTGGTTTATGTGGTGCACTGAACATTGTTTATTCGTTTGAGTAGATTGAAATTTGGACTGAAAAGAGAGAAGCATTGAACTAAACAATTCCAGCCAACCTGTTTCCACGCTTTCCTTTTGTGAGAAGAGGTTATAAAGTTGATAAATATCTGGATTGACGAAAACCCATCTTTCATTAAAGCATGTTGATGAGTAAGTTAAGAAATTAAGAATGAAAAGGAGCTTATTTTATAGGAATAGGTCATGCCTTTCATTAAGTAGCAGAAAACAAAATGATTTAGTCGACATTCATACCGGTTATAGACTATGGCGTTATTGTATATCTGAATGCAGCTGCCACTGTATTGAAGCTATTAGACGCAGTTTATCATAGCAAACTAGGCTTTATTACTGCCCGATAGGTTCAGTACACATCACCGTTTTCTGTATCAGAAAGTACAGTAGGTTGGTCCTCTTTGAAGTCAAGTAGATCGATGGATTTTACTCGTTTTGTTTGTAACGCCCTCCTGCATAAACGTCCACCATACCTTACTTCATTGTTAAGTTAGACGTACAAGATATCAGATCAGAGCCGGTTTTCAGGGATGGCTAACTCTATCCCTTCCATCTCCACTGAGTTAGGCCAATCTGCTTGAACTTTTTTTGCACCTTACTCGTGGAATGATCTCCAAGGCTCTCTAAAAATGGAATGAATTTGTGCCTCTTGGGCAATTCAAAAGGCTGATTGAGGACCTTTTTTTTACTGAAGAATGTGTTTTCAATGATTTATGTTTTGCTTTTTGTGTATATCGATGTGTATACAGGGCTTATCTGGGAAAGAGACCTTGATCTCAGCATGACTTCTTGTTTAAAAAGAAAGGTTAAATAAATAAGAGAGTGCGAGAGACGCCTTCTGTAATAGACTGGAATGATGGTCAAATTATGAGGAAGCTGCACTAACTGCATAACTGAACATAGCTTTGGGACACAACATCGGGAGTGTGTGTATTGGTTGGACTCCCTGAGTTGTGCATTGTTCTGGTGGGTGGCCATGGAAAAATATTTATTTATTTCACCTTTATTTAACCTCTCATTTACAACTGTGACCTGGACAAGATAAAGCAAAGCAGTGCGACAACAACTGGGGTTACACATAAACAAACATACAGTCAATAGCACAATAGAAAAATCTATGTACGGTGTGTACAAATGTAGAAGAGTAGGGAGGTAAGGCAATAAATGGGCCATAGAGGTGAAATAATTACAATTTAGCATTAACACTGGAGTGATAGATGTGCAGATGATGATGCACAGGTAGAGACATTGGGTGTAAGAGGGTAAGTAATAATATGGGGATGAGGTAGTTGGGTGTGCTATTTGCAGATTGGTTGTGTACAGGTACAGTGATCGGTAAGCTGCTCTGACAGCTGATGCTTAAAGTTAGAGAGGGAGATATAAGACTCCAGCTTCAGAGATTTTTGCAATTTGTTCCAGTCATTGGCAGCAGAGAACTGGAAGGAAAGGCGGCCAAAGGAAGTGTTGGCTTTGGGGATGACCAGTGAAATATACCTGCTGGAGCGTGTGCTACGGGTGGGTGTTGCTATGGTGATCAGTGAGCTGAGATAAGGCGGGGCTTTACCAAGCAAAGACTTATAGATGACCTGGAGCCAGTGGGTTTGGCGACGAATATGTAGCGAGGGCCAGCCAACGAGAGCATACAGTTCGCAGTGGTGGGTAGTATATGGGGCTTTGGTGACAAAACGGATGGCACTGTGATAGACTGCATCCAATTTGTTGAGTAGAGTGTTGGAGGCTATTTTGTAAATGACATCGCTGAAGTCAAGGATCGGTAGGATGGTCAGGCTTTGTTCAGAAATAGGAAGCCGATTCCAGATTCAATTTTGGATTGGAGATGCTTAATGTGAGTCTGGAAGGAGAGTTTACAGTCTAGCCAGACACCTAGGTATTTGTAGTTGTCCACATATTCTACGTCAGAACCGTCCAGAGTAGTGATGCTAGTCGGACGGGAGTGTGCGGGCAGCGATCGGTTGAAAAGCATGCACTTAGTTTTACTAGCGTTTTAAAAGCAGTTGGAGGCCATGGAAGGAGTGTTGTATGGCATTGAAGCTCGTTTGGAGGTTTGTTAGCACAGTGTCCAAAGAAGGGCCAGATGTGTACAGAATGGTGTCATCTGCATAGAGGTGGATTAGAGAATCACCAGCAGCAAGAGCGACATCATTGATGTATACAGAGAAAAGAGTCGGCCCGAGAAGTGAACCCTGTGGCACCCCCATAGAGACTGCCAGAGGTCCGGACAACGGGCCCTCCGATTTGACACACTGAGAAGTAGTAGTCGAGAACCATAACCCAGTATAGCTGGCTTCAGCCCAAAAAAACATTCCTGTCAACAAAAGCATATTTATAATCTCTAGGAACTCTTACTTACCAGACATAAAGTGCAGTTCAGATATGTATTTGATAGCGAGGGACACATTTCACTTTGTGTATGGTAAGTAGAGTTCCTCGAGATTATAAAAGCATTACATCACATCATGTGGTTACTTGGCAATGGTGATATAGTATCTGTAAGGTCACTATAATTACAACATGCGTGCATTTCTTACATCTGCCATCAGCTCACATCAGTGTTGTGGGATTTGTGCATGTGGACTGTGATGTGATACTGTGTAATATCACTAAGGCCACGAGCGAGCACACAGCTGCATAGAAATATGGATTAGTCTCCCCGTCTGTCAGTCCGACTCTAAGCAAATGAAAATCTCTGTGGATTTGTACACCACATATCAGAAAATGATGGGAAAGTTATTTTAGTGCATTGTCTCCAATATAATATATTTTCTTTGGAAGTGTTGCTTTCATCCGAGTCTTTGTAATATCATTTTTTCCCCCCGCCTAGTTTCAAAATACTGTACAGTATGTTTAAAACTCTCATGTTGATTTTTATGGAGCTCCCATCTATGAATTTTGAGCGGTTACATTTCCCAAGCCCCATCTTTGTTCACCAAACAAAGTGACAAGGTCAGGCTGTTGAAATGACAGATTGTGTCTTTAAATTTAAAAAAATTCAGTTGTTGACCTACTTTGTTAACTGAACCAAGTTTATTAAACATCTGGGCTGGTTCCCCATTTTTACAACCATTCAAATTAGTCTGAATTTGAATTGTATTTATTAACCTATAATGGTTCTCTTAGTTTGCTTGGTCTGCTGTTGTCTGTTCTGTCTACTCACGCGGTGTGTTTAGGCTGCAATCATTCAAACGGGGAACTCGTTTTGTAGGTCGGTCTCTTGAAAGACGAAGCTTGGCTGACAATGAGGGTCACTGAAATAATGAGCACACAGGTTGGCACCTTATTCCCTTTTACGGTGCACTTCATGTGACCAGAACCCTATCGGCCCTGGTCAAAAGTAGTGCCCTGTATAGGGAATAGGGGGCCATTTTAGGACACAGTCACAGTTTAACTCCATGCTCATCATGTACCACGCATCGGCTCATCGTAGACATTTGCTGCGGACATGAGTGAGGACATGACTCGGCTAACACAGTTGACATCTGTAAAGCTCCGTATCTGTAAAGCGCCGTGACTGCAATCTCCGCTTTGCTCGCTCCCTATGGGTGCCTCCTGTGGAGAACAGACGTGTCAGGCTTTCGCATGCATATTTCAACTCTCATGTTTCATTTTGAAACGTTTTTGCTTATGGAACGAAGACCGAGTTAAGTTATAATTTTTTTAGCAGACAGGTGGTAACGATGAATGGGGAGTTGGGGACTATAAAACAGTAAAATCACAGCCTTGCGTCAATCCACTTCTGTAACAGTAGCTTTTAATGAAGGTGGGTGTCTAGAAAAGGATCTGAACCAAAGAACTTGAATAATTAACTAAGGTATCACCCATACTACCACCACTGTCTTTTAATCCAACGTATCTATGTAATGGTAGTATTATTTTTTTACCACAGTTTGGCCCAAAACCCAATTCTGATTGTTCTGATGCTGTGAATTGTACTTTGCTTTTCGGACAGTAAGTTTATCTATCACATGGATTTAGCTACACACACATACAGATCAGCCATGTGGGGAGATGGCCTACTCTACCTTGTCCAGGTTTGGGAGAGATGGATGGAGTGTGTTTGGTGTTTGGACCGAGGGCAGTGTGTTTGGTGTTTGGACCTGGGGCAGTGTGTTTGGACCTGGGGCAGTGTGTTTGGTGTTTGGACCTGGGGCAGTGTGTTTGGACTGTTTGGACCTGGGGCAGTGTGTTTGGACCTGGGGCAGTGTGTTTGGACCTGGGGCAGTGTGTTTGTTTGGACCTGGGGCAGTGTGTTTGGACCTGGGGCAGTGTGTTTGGACCTGGGGCAGTGTGTTTGGACCTGGGGCAGTGTGTTTGGACCTGGGGCAGTGTGTTTGGTGTTTGGACCTGGGGCAGTGTGTTTGGACCTGGGGCAGTGTGTTTGGACCTGGGGCAGTGTGTTTGGTGTTTGGACCTGGGGCAGTGTGTTTGGTGTTTGGACCTGGGGCAGTGTGTTTGGTGTTTGGACCTGGGGCAGTGTGTTTGGTGTTTGGACCTGGGGCAGTGTGTTTGGTGTTTTGGACCTGGGGCAGTGTGCTTGGACCTGGGGCAGTGTGCTTGGACCTGGGGCAGTGTGCTTGGACCTGGGGCAGTGTGTTTGGTGTTTGGACCGGGGGCAGTGTGTTTCTTTCTCTCTGTCTGTGTTGATGGAGGCTAGGCCGGGCGGTTTCTGCTCAGCACATTGTGTTTTCTGAGGACACAATCTATTGTGTGCAATTATGTTCAGCCTGATGCAGTGGCAGGTCCACTCCAGGGCTCTGTCCCAAATGGTACTCAATTCCCGACATAGTGCACTGCTTTGGACCAGAGTCATATGGGTCCTTGTCAAAAGTACTACACTATATAGGGAATAAGGTGTCATTTGGGACAAAGTCCAACTTTCCAGTTGATTTCTTCCTTGTCTTACGCAGCGGCGCTCCCTCCCGGCATCTGCTTATCTCCTCCCCACGTAGCCGTGCAGAGCAGACAAAACGCTGCAGCTTCCCTCTCTCCCTCGCGCCAACTCTCCTCCCCATCCCTTCCCTCGCTCCCTGACCACGGCGGTGCACACAGGCCTGTTTCCCTCCACACTGTCTTTCTGGCGCGATAGGGAGTGACATATCAAATGCGACATGCAGCCAGAGAAATTGCACCGCAGTCGCCGCGCTAACGTGTGACAGACGGGGTGCGATCGCTGTCTTCACGGCTCCACCACCTCATGGAATGTTAATGAGGTTGACGACATTCCGGAATATTCTTGGTTCGGCGGGAGGAAAGGAAAACATTTCGGGGGCAGAAGGGACATGTCACATTTCATTTTCTTAGTATCTACTAATGACGTGACAAAATGTCTCGCAAGTCAAAATTGATCAACTGTTTTGTGACAAGATCTTCGGTCATACCAATAAACTATATGTTAAGCATGTTGGATAAAAAAATAAATAAAAAATCTGAGTTCTATGCAAACTACTGAAATTGAAACCAATGCCAAAATGTGTGTTGCACTTGCAAGTCAACATCGGTCAACCGTGAGCTCTTACAACACCACCATGAACAATAATATGTCAATAATCCCCAAAATCTGACAGTTATAACAAATGGATTTGAAGCCACTCAAGTTTGTGTTGCGTGTTATACAGTAGCTTTAGAATCGTTACACTTTATTCAGTTGCTTTGAGCTGTGTAGAGCCAAAGAGCCATGAAGGCCCTGGTCAAAAGTAGTACTCCATAGGGAATAGGGTTCCATTAGGGATGCAGCCTTGATGTCCTCATGGCTGCCGGAGGGTAAATATCAGATTAACACCATTAGGACACTGAAATGCCAAGCCCTGCATACCAAGTCCTGAAATGCTACTGAAACAAACAGAGATGATGTCGTTGTGAATGTCAGCTCACCGTGTCCTTTCTATCCCATCTCACCTCTTATTGGCCCGCTACTGGGCTATGTCCCAATTATCTCTCCTTCCCTCCCAAAATATGCGTTTGTTCACTTCCCTTCACTGATTTGAAAGGAGATGAGTGGTATAAGAAACATGGTGGAGACTCCCGCTAGCCCATGCCTCCAGCAATCAATCCAATGCTCTTAGATTTGTGGGGAGTATTGAACGAGTGCACACTTCAGGAAGGAGACGTTATTGGGGACACACCTATTGTGGATGCCAGTTTACTTTAGTGTCTTTTCAATCCCATCGTCCATCCCACCTTCTTTTGGCTAGCTACCGGAGTCGGGAGATGTCGTTAGAAATGCACAGACCTAAATGACGCAGCAAGGTCCTTCTCAGACACCCGCCAGCTCAGTTATACATCGAAATGAGTCCTTTAACGGACAGCATGAAATCCAATGACTTAATGGGGTCGCTGAAATAAGCTGATCCTCTCCCCTTGTTTTTCCTTTTTTTCAGAGGAAAGCCAATAAGAACGGTCCGTCTCGGTATACAAGGCATACTCCGATTACTCACACCATAACGATCTATTGATTAGCCTAGTTATGAAGACAAGAATAGAAAAGCATTTTCTCTGACCGGGACCGCGGAGAGCGACTCACTGGTATTATATCACTATGCGGTAGTTTCCTCCTTGTCCTTCAAAAAGTCAATCTGAGATTTGAAAATGACTATTCATGAGATCACTTAAAATGATAGGAAAATGAAAGGGAAATATAGAAAACACTATACTGTATATTTTAGCCTCAAGTTAAGTTAGCTGGTTAGCAGTAAGACTGATATGAGGTATCTATGCTTCATGCTATACTGTGTTTCCCTATTCCAGATCTGAAGAAGACCCTGGCGGTGCTCCTGGACAACATCATGGTACGGCTGGGCAAGCTGGAGTCCAAGGTGGAGAACATCTACAACAGCACGGGGGCTAACCTGACCAACGGCACCAGCACGGCCACCCCCAGCGCCTCCAATGCGGAGAAGGTCAACGTGGCAGGTGAGGCTCACTCACTCACTCCCTCACTAGCTTATTCTTTTTCTCCCGAGGATTGGCCGAATCTCCTTTCATTGAAGACATTCAAAAACAAGACATTGCACCTTGAGAATCCCCAGTCCTAGTTCTAGAACATGTCAAAGTAATAAGACATAGGCCTATAGCAGGGGTGTCAAGCTCAATTCCTGGAGTTGCTGAGTGTCTGCGGGTTTTCGCTCCTCCCTTGCACTTGACTGACCAATTTAAGGTAATTTATTAGTTAGGAGCTCACCTGGTTTTCTAGGGCTGGACACACATTGAAAGAAAATAACAAAAACAAACTAGCAGACACTCAGTTCTCCAGTGAATCTGATGTGAGCTTAGGTGAATAGTGCTATTTATGCTGGTAAGAATAAAGTTGTGCTCTGAGCATTGAAATGTCTCTATTCACCCTAGTTACCCCTCTGTCCTTGTGTGGCGACAGAATATGGTCGGAATTAGATTCTGACGATTGTGTTACAAAGTGATCGTTCTACTCTTGAGAGAGGTAGGCCCATTCCGCTCAGGCTTCAGAACGTTTGTTTAACAAAATGAAGAATGTTTAACTCGGCCTTTCATTTTTACAAATGTTAAATAAGTATACTGCCGCCATCTTGGGCTGTATCAGTGACAGTTCCCTGCTAGCTGTGTCGGGCAGGACACTGTGGTCCTCCTGTACTGCAGCATCCGCCACTTCCTGTGCAACGGCGATAACGACATACCGCATTAACGGCGCACTGATCTCTCAATCCCACCCTTTGTTAACCAATGGAATGCTCTGGCTTCGGACGAGTCAAAGGAAAGAGACCATACTGGTTGTCTTGACTTCTAACCTGTTAATAGACACACGTATCATTTGGCCGTGTGGTTTGCCCTAACAGTCTTGACTTGTCCCTGAGACACCACTCCTCCTCTCCATGTCTGTCCTGTGTGGCAGGCTGCCCTGCCAACCCATTTGCTGTTTTCCCCTGGACCATGTGGTGTTGGGAAGGCAATTACCCAGATAGGATCTGGACAGTGAGGGGATCACATATGTCTTTCGAGAGGCTGCTAGCTATCAAAGTGGAGAACCCAGGGCCCCAGGAAGAGATGTGGTGCTCCCCCCTTACCCTGCTGCCACACTGTCTCTGTCAGACAGTTTGTGCCCTGCTCAGCCATGGAGAGATGCCTATGTCCTGACTATCAGACCTAACTACCGCTAATGCACCGTCTAGACAAAATATGCTGCTTTAGTCACTGTAAATATGCACATTTTGGTATAATCATGAAGTAAACATCTTTATCTCCCGAATTCAATTGTCGCAACTAGGTAGCTTTACAAAGTGTTCATTTTAAAGCTACCCCTCTGTTTGTAATTTAAGAGCGAACACGTTTCCATCTGACAAAATGCGCTACCATGACAATCTCCATTGGGGGTAGCACATCATTAGTGGGTAGGTCAGTTTCTCAGAATACCTCTCTTCGCTACAGCCTAGATGAGCAGGGAGCAAACGAACGTGTCACGTCTGACCAGTGCCCGTCCCACCTCACAGCCGTGTATGGATGTGGCTGAGTCACCACAACCAGTCACAGTCGGAACTCAGAGAGCAACGCCTAGTCCCTTCCTAACTGCTCTCGACTCACCCATTAGCAGCTGTTTGGGAACAAGGTCTTTGACAATGCGTCCTCCATGTAGACTAAATAAAAATGAAATAAAACACTTGTTAGGCTTATCCAATTCTGCAATTGAATGACCTAACCCATGGAGCCATAGGCTTGTCAGACTGTTGGTGGAGGAGGACCCTTAAACGCATTGGAAAGATGTTCCATCGGAGAAACACAAAATGATGTCAGGTCATGTGACCAGGGAGAGTCTGCGGTGGCCACTCTGCTTCCTTGCAGTGATGAGCAAATGTGAGGTCAGATAAGGAAGTTCATGCTAGTATGCTGTAGTTTCACTCTTTGTTTGCAGGCTAAGTTACACATTGTATTGCGTAGGCCAAAGTCTGTTTTTAGTTTTGTATTCCAAGTCAGTTTTATTTTTCTCTATTTTATGTGGTTGTGGGTGTCAATGAGAACATGGCTTCACTGTCCTTTTGCAGACCTATTTACACACGGTTTGATCTTTGTATGTTTTATAGTGTAGTGGCGATGTTGCATCCCTCATTTGATGACAACTTTTAACCAACTGTGGTCTCCGTAAGCCTACTTCTGCATGTCAGACCTCTTAACATCTATCTAGAGTCTTCCCTTGGCTACTTTTTGTTTTCACGTACTATAGCTGACTGTCCTGTAGCCCATAGTGCACAAATGTGGTAGGAAGTGGCTTACAAAGAAAAGTAAGACCTTTTAAACGAACCATTTCCTAGTGTTTCCTTGTTTTGGGGGGCACAGTACTGCTCAGGGCCATTGGTGGTTTGCAGACAGCTGCACAAGCCTCCTTCAGATCCTAACATTTTTCTGTGACAAATAACATTACCCGTAGATAAAAACCCACACAATACATTCTGTCAACCTTCTTGTTTTGTTTTATTATGATAACAATTTCCAGTAAGCTAAAGCAGAAGAGCCACATAGCATGAATACCTTTTTGAGTTCCTTTATGCTATGACAATGCTATTCAGGCCTCGTTTTCACAAGTGCTCATCTTTTTCCCGTGTTGGTGGGGAAGCATAGCATAACTACTTCTGTTGTCCTATATTATTACTATGTCTTCCAATCTATACTGAACTGAAATATAAACGCGACATGCAACAATTTCAAAGATTTTACTGAGTTTACAGTTCATATAAGGAAATCAGTCAGTTGAAATAAATTCATTAGGCCCACTCCCCCTCAGACGATCCCGCAGGTGAAGAAGCTCGTTGTGGAGGTCCTGGGATGGCGTGGTGACTCGTGGTCTGCGGTTATGAGGCCGGTTGGACGTACTGACAAGTTCTCTAAAATGACATTGGAGGCGGCTTATGGTAGAGAAATTCACATTCAGTTCTCTGGCAATAACACTGGTGGACATTCCTGCAGTCATCATACCAATTACATTCTCCCTCCAAACTTGAGACATCTGAGGCATTGTTTTTTTCAGCTCATGAAACAGGACCAACACCTTACATGTTGCGTTTATATTTGTGTTCAGTGTATTTGATTCTATAAGCTCTGAACATCTTCTTACTCCACGTTACATTAGGGGGCTTGCCAGGCTCAAACGTGAGAGCATTTGACAGGGACAAATCACATTCCCCAACATTTTCAGTACATATGACAGATTTAGCTAGCAGGCTAGGTTCCATCTGTAGTCACTTGAAGATCATCTTTAAGAAGTGAATCTGAGCGGTCCTTATCGGGTTGGCCTAAATAGCTGCCTGGGTCTCCTCTCCGTCCAGAGCCACTTGATGTGAGTTCTGAGGGAAAGGCCATCACTCGCCTGGTCTGAGCTTCTGATACCTGGCACATCCACTACACTGTCTGGCTGCCACCATTCAGCTCAGCTGGGCCAGA
Source organism: Oncorhynchus nerka (assembly GCF_034236695.1). Lineage (NCBI taxonomy): Eukaryota > Metazoa > Chordata > Actinopteri > Salmoniformes > Salmonidae > Oncorhynchus > Oncorhynchus nerka. The sequence continues at coordinate 31,410,879 of NC_088397.1, forward strand.
GACACGGAGGATCACAGAGGCTCTTAACAGCACAAGGATGGCTCAATCTTGATTTTCGATCAGCGGGAGAGGATTGATTCAGCCATACTCAGAACGGCCTTGGTGTGGACATTTTGTCTGTCTGCTTCATGTTGATGCAGCTATTCACCAAGCAGTGTGCGTTAGCTATCGCTCTGCTGAAATGCAATCATGCTGGTAGAGGGAGGAGGGGAAGGGGGGATGAAGGGTGGGGGGTGTAAGAGGATGAAAAGCCAGGTGCTGGGCTCCTGGGATCTGGCTGGCTCTCTTCTCGTCTCCCCCTAGCTGGCTGCCGTTGATAGGTGTGGATGTAGCTTTTGCCTCGGCCACAAGTTGGGCCTTCTGTGTAATTTGTAACGAGTAGACTGTTGTTTTTGAGACTGTGCTGGCCGTGAATGCGGACAGAACAGCCCTTTTCCGCCTCAGAATGGCCCATCTCTTTGTCTTCTTAATCTATGCCATCGATTGCTTCAACCCCGTCCTAGGACAGTAGACTGCCAACAATGGACGGAGTGCTAAGGTTTCAGTGATGCCACACGGGACAATGACACCGCTGCCTCGCTGTGCACTGTAACCCTAATGCATCATGGCGCAGCTCAGGCAGGATTATAATACCGCTTACAATTTCATCTTGCAGACTGTGGCTGTCGCAGAGAATGCTTCTCTCTCTGAGGAAGGAATAAGGCACTAAAGTCATACATCATCAGAGTGCGCAGCTGAATACTGTATGCTGGAAAACACTCGGTTTGTTAGTTTTGATTCAAACGAAACCGCTATAAATTAAATACGAATACCAAAAGTGTTTTTGCATGGATTCCGTGAGGTGGCTGTACTACAGACACCTGTCGTCGACGTGGGAAAGACTCATTGTTATCTTTTCGTAAAAACAACTGGTTTCAGTAATGAGCCGGGCTGGATACTAAGGAGATCCTGAGGGGATTCGATGAGTACCCACAGCTTTACGCTATAGAGGAACAACATACTCCATCGTGGAAATATCCGACTACCTCACAAAATAACTAGTGCTCTGGTTGGAAACCATGCAACACTGGAGAAGTTGTGTGAGGAGGTAGCAGGGCTGAGGAGTTTGGAATTTAGGCAGAGTGAAATTTTCACGTTCCAAGGAGAGAACAAGGCACTCACAGCTAAGGTAAAAATCCCCAATTCCAACATGGCTTGTCTACTCAGGGAAAACAGGGTGATGAAGCAGTCACTACTAGGCATACAAAGTCGTAGCATGTGTGAAAATGTTTTTTTTCTGCATCCAATAATCCAGAAGGCGCAATCTGCCTTGAAACTTCCTTTAGAGACTGTAAACAAGGTGGTACACAGACTTGGAGCTCGGAGCGACAAGACCAAGGGTCCCCGACCGATCATCGCCAAATTTGAACACTACCAAAAAAAGGAGCTGATGAAAAGCAGGGGAAGGGAGCTTAAAGGGACCAAATTTGGTCTCAATGACCAATTTCCAAGGGAGATAAACGAATGTCGTAAGAGACTATCCGGTACAGAGGCAACAGACTGAGAAGGGTAATTGTGCCTTTCTCATTGTGGACAAACTCTTTATAGATGGACAGCTATTCCCGAGACAGCTCCATAACACCATGGCTGTACTAAATTCTACAGGGACTTCAGGTTATGGAAAAAATGAAAGTTTGGAACTGTAAAACTATGAAGTGAATATGAACACACGTACTCAATTACATGCTCGCTTACACACACACACACACACACACCTGATCTCGCTCTCTTCTCTCACTCTTTCTCTCATTTCTCTTCTCTCACCTCTCTCTATTGTCGAACTGTTTTATAATGTAATATGTTTCTTGTTTGTCTATCTTTTTTATGTATTTGTCTACAAGTTTATATGTTTGTTTGTTTACAACAAGCAAGGGGAAGATATCAGAATGGGGCATTGGGGAATAATAACATATTGTACGGAATACATAGTATCTCTATAGTAATGCAATGTCTCTTTCATGATCATGTGAAATGTCAATTGCTATAGAAATGCTGGGATGTGTTTTTCATTGATGTTAAAGGTAATTATGATGCAACTGACAGTGATACGATATGGATTACAGTTATCATCATGAATATTAAGGCTATACGCACTACATGTAGACACATAGACACTCAATCATGCAAATTGGCAGTTATGATTTATTTAACATTAGAGGATTAGAAATCCAAGGCTTAAAAACAAAGGTGTCCATTTATGCTGATGACTCAAGTTTTATATTACGTCCACAAGCTAGATCCCTGCAATGTCTCATTATGATAAGTGTACAATATTACGTATTGGATCTTTTTAATAACATTAACATTTTACATTACCCTGCAGTTTGCCTATAAAATGGGCTGATGGTGAAGTAGACATACTTGGTATTAATATCACAAAATATATAAATAAGCTCTCAACAATGAATTTCAATAGAAAAAATATCCTATTTATGGAAGAATTTCCCTGACTAACTCCTTAGTCATATCTCAGCTGCCTACTCCTGATTCGTTTTTTAAAATCGTATGAGCAAAAACTATTATGCTTTATCTGCAATGCTAAACCAGACAAAATAAAACGTGCCTATCTATATAATGAATATGAATTGGGTGGGTTGAGATGATTAAATATAAAAGCACTAAACCTCTCTCTAAAAGCTTCACATATTCAAAAGTTTTACTTGAACCCTAAATGGTTCTCAAGTAGATTACTAAGAAAAGCTCATCCATTGTTTAACTTCTTGACGCACCCATCCCGTTAGCGGGATCATTTTCGTCAACAACCGCTGAATTGCAGAGCGCCAAATTCAAATTAAATTACTAAAAATATTTAATTTTCATGAAATCACAAGTGCAATATAGCAAAACACAGCTTAGCTTGTTGTTAATCGCCTGGCATGTCAGATTTCAAAAATGCTTTTCGGCGAAAGCAAACCAAGCGTTTATGTAAGGACATCTCTCTCATTAGACAAAATATTACAAACAGCTAGCAGCCAAGTAGATTAGTCACGAAAGTCAGAAAAACCATAAATGAAATCGCTTACCTTTGATGGTCTTCGGATGTTGGCACTCACGAGACTCCCAGTTACACAATAAATGTTCCCATTGTTCCATAAAGATTATTTTTATATCCAAAATACCTCCATTTGGTTGGCGCGTTATGTTCAGTAATCCACAGGCTCGAGCGGTCATGACGGGGCAGATGAAAATTCCAAATAGTATCCGTAAAGTTCGTAGAAACATGTGAAACTTTTTTTTTTAAATAATCAATCCTCAGGTTGTTTTTACAATAAATACTCGATAATATTTCAACCGGACCGTAGCTTTTTCAATAGGAGAGAGAGAGAGAGAAAATGTCTGCTCCAAACTGTTGGCGCATGCAAAACTCTGCTGGCACCCAGCCATCCACTGACGCGATGTAATCTTTCTCGCTCATTTTTCAGAATAAAAGGCTGAAACTATGTCTAAAATTTTGACAGTTTTGGAAACTTTAGTTTTCTATCCCAATCTGACAATTATATGCATATTCTGGGCCTGAGAAATAGGCAGTTTAATATGGGTACGTTTTTCATTCACAAAAATCAAAATACTGCCCCCTACACTCGAGGTTTAAATGATATTGTAAGTTGGAATGGTAGAGTTATGTCCCTCCTGGAGTTATCAGAATTGTGCGGGAAGGTCTGCTCAATCCAAGAGTACAACCAATTGATTACAGCATTAGCCCAGAAATAGAGGAGGCAGGTGGTAGCGGGAGGAGGTAGGGAACTGGTCTGTCCAAAATAAAGGAACAAAACTTGCGAAGGAATAAAAATAGCATAAATAGGAAAGTGTACCAGTTTAATTTGAGAACCAGGATGTTGACAACTGTGCCATACAGATTGCAAAATAGTTGGGAAGAGATTTTTGATGTACCAATTCCATGGTACAGAGTGTATGGTACAGGATGTAATGAGTTGATATATAAAATGATTCAAGACTTCGTGCTTTTCAGCCAAAAGTATTATATAGAATTCTTGCCACCAACAAAATGTTGAATATTTGGGGCATAAAATCATCGAAGCTCTGCAGATGTTGTTGTGAGGATACAGAATCAATAGACCATTTATTTAGGTATTGCCCTCAGGGAGCCTGTTTCTAGTCTCCGGTTCAGGAAGGGCATTGATCTAAAATTGTCCCTACATATAGTACTGTTAGGAGATCTGGAGAGACCGGGTCAGTCAATTACTAATATACTATGTTTTTACAGCTAATGCCGGTTTGCCTGAGGCTGATACCCTTGCAGGTGTTTGTACACACGCAAACTCTCATTCAAATACACACATACACACACACATGTAATAGTGCCAGACATGCACTCAACATAGACAGTTCTCATTGCTGTTATGATTGGTTGCATTAAAGTCTTTTTTTCCCCATTTTTTTTTTTCATTGTTGTTTGCTGTTTTCTCTTTCTTTAGTTCATTCTCTTGGTTGTTGGTGCATTGGGGGGTTCTTGGGGGTGGGGAATGGAATTGAACCCTGGATGTCGCTCTGAATGGGAGTCATGTGGAGGACTGGTATGATGTAGTTGTTGAGCAGCTTCACTGCAAGTATATTGTATGTTTCAGATATTCAATAAAAATCTAAATAAATAAAAAGGAATATTACGTTCCCTGAACAGCTGACTATCAAAGACACTCTGGGAATGTTGTCATTCAACATAACGTTTGCCTCTGACATAACATGGATGAGTCATTTTTGTCGTGTCAATGTATCCATTTCATAGACGTTGGTGAAGGTTTTGGGTCCGAAATGTTGGGCCAACCATCTAGGCCTCCTTAAACCTAATGTGCTGAGATCTGGAGGTCTGCTTGTGGTGAGTGCAGAGGCTGTGTGTTTTCCTCCGCTCTGTGTTCTTAGTCGATACTAATTAGGTGCTGAGAGATTCGGTCCACTCCAGAAACACTCATACATCACCCACTGATGGACACTGTCCAATCTGATGTCTCTCTCTTAAACAAATCAGTCCAGCTGATCACCTCCATGACTACACCCCAGCTTTCTGTGCATATAAAGACAGTAGGCACACTCCTATAGATGTTGACTAGGTTTATTGTGTACAATGGAAACCCCAGACCTGCCAGTGCTAAGTATGTCTTGGCTCAGTGGTCAGGGCCAGGTAGGACAAGTATGTTGACCACTAAAGACCTCCCGGTTCAATGGCAGTAATAAGATTTGCTTGACAAAGAACGGCTCTACTGGGACGCAGCTTCTGAGGCCTGTCAATTACAGGATCTCCAATGCACTTTCTCGCAGGTTGGTAATACTGTACTGTAATTGGCAGTGTTGACTGCGTTACACCCTGACTAAAATAAATGTAGAAATCTATATTCAATTATTGCACCCATACTGCTCGCTCGCGTGCCAATGAGTGTCTGCGTTGCCAAGGGCTAAAATAGAAGTCAGTTCTATTTGTGACGCAGATCGCGCTGCAAGTCCTACCTCTCCCATCGGTTTATAGAAGCAGATACCCACATGGGTATGACTAGAAACGATTCGTTTGACCGTTTTTATGTGTGGATTAATTGTCGGAGTAGAGGACCTTGTGCATTTCCGGTAAAATAACGCAATGTTTATATCCCAGGACAAATGAGCTAGCAAGTGCAAGCTAGCTAGCTAAATTGCCATAAATGTTTAATGCTATTCGACCTCTCCCCAAATTAATGTAATTGGTTCAGAGTTTGTATTGATATTTTTACCTGAGTGTCGTGATTGCGTTTGACACGCGCGCAACCGGTTTGGGTTCAGTGTTATGGCCTACACAGGTCCAAATATGAGTGAGTCCTATCGCATTCAAAAATAAACATTTTTCATCGGACATTGACACAAAACCGCACAGACACGTTCTTCTAATATTTGTTTGAGTCCCAACCATGGATCATGCGGATATGGATGGTTTATTATATGTTTTGAGTTTGAGACTCGTGCACATATGTGTGTGTGTGTGTGTATCAGAAAACACTTCATAGCTTGGCGTATTGACTACCTGACATTGTGAGAGGCACTTCTTCACCGTAACACCTGACCTCTTTTCCATGAATACACGGTGTGACATGCTACGCGGGTTGACATTTTGCAGGATGTGGCAGGAACATGTCTGGCAAGCCGTGCTGAGAGAGAGTCAGGCTCAGGAACTGACAGTGAGGATTGGGCTGCCAGCTACTGAAGCCAGTGCTGTGTGTGGGTCTGTATCTGTGTTTGGTTGGGTTCAAACCCGGGTCTCCTGCAAACTTGTTATCTCTCTGAGGTAAAGCCTAGGCTTCCGGTCTCATCCAAATTGCAAACAAAGTTACTCATCGACCCACTTCTGTTACATGAACCACCGCCCTGTCACCAGCTTGTGAATAGGGACGGCTGCCTCGGTGCCGGTCACACCTCGTCTGCCACCCTGCTCAGGGCCACTCATAAAGATCAGCACTGACATTTCCAAGCTTTCACTGCAGAGTTGGGTTTTAGTCGATACGGTTTAGCGATTGCACAGTGAAATGTAAAGGCATTTGTACTTGGTAACCGACACCACACAGAGGTAGCCCAGAGAAAAGTATTTTGAACAAGGAGTAGGCTAGATAGCCTTGCTTTTTGAATATATTGCCCCACTACAAAGCAATCTTGCTATCTTAGGAGCCAGAAAGGACATTTGTATTCTGAATCGCTTCCATGAGCTTTAGAATGTCCTTATCTCCTCTGGAACTGAGATAACACCTGCTCTGTGTTCCCCATTCACCTGCATGACAGCATGATGGAAAACATTAGAGGATGTTTTTGAGTGCCCTGCTGAACATTTCCAGGCTTTCCCTGGAACAGGCTGCTAACAGATCCAGTTGGAAACAACTCATGGCCTGCGTCCCAAATGGCACCCTTTTCTCTATATAGTGCACTACTGTGGACGCAGGTCAAAGTAGTACACTATATAGGGAATAGGGCGACATTGGGGTTGCAGCCCAGCAAGGCCTCTGCTTTGCATCAGTGCAGATTTGGCAAACCATTTGCAGTACAACGTGCAAAGCCCCCCCCCGTCTAACTCACTTTTGTTAGCGCAATTATTGGAGGTCTCCCCATAGACACTTTTCATATGGAGTGCGGATGAGGATCTAATTGTAAACAAGGTGAGGTTGAGAAATGTGGCCACTTGCGGAGCTCACAAAGGAGGATACTGTATCGTGCAGCGAAAGCGTGTTCTGCCTGGATGGGATGGAATTATGTATCTATGTCTATGGATGGGATGGGGAGAACATCTGGAGCCAGCAGCCAGGCCTCAGCCCAGGCCATGTGTGCCACTCAGCTTCACCTCTCGCTCTCTCTCTCGCTCTCTCTCTGTCTCTGTCTCTCTTTCTCTCTCTCTCCGTCTCCTTCGCTGGCTTGTGTTCGACTGTTTGAGCCATACTGAACGAGGCAGCCGTATCCTGGGGGATGGTAAAACAGAGCGCTGCACTGTATTAACTCCCCCGTAAAACTGATATTTGCCTTTTGTTATAACTAACAGTGACTCTGTATACGTTCAGAGAGGATCAACATTAGCCTCATCTGGGTCCCTACATTCGTACAGCATGTGTTGTTGTCGAGACGGGCGCATCTGTTTCTACTCTGGTTCGCTGTGGTAGATTTGACTATTTTTTGCACTCTCCAACAACCCGCTTTTGGTCCCAGATCTTGTGCTCTCACTTGACGTGACAGGAATTGGCAAGGCCACACAAACTGATCTGGGACCTGACTAGTCTAACCTCGGTTGTATTGATTTGAATCAGGTAGTTGAGAATGTGCTGATATTTCTGTTGACAGGAGTCATAATGAGGGATACACTTAATCAAGCCTGATCCCACTACAGTCAGTAACAAGGCGTGATTGTTTCGTGCTGGCTGTACACACTGTAACATGACATCATGCAGCCTTGGGAAGGACCAATGTTTTCCTTGCATGGGTAATGCTATGCAAATATTGTAGCTACAGTATGAGACATTTGACTACAGGCTAGTTATACTGGTGCTAGCTAGTGTAGAGTGAAATTGCACTTAGATGCTGATCTTTTGTCAGTTTAACCTTTTTTAGTGGAAATCAATGTTAAGGTTAGGGTTGGGGGAGGAAAGCTGATCCTTGATCTGTACCTATAGGAGAAACTTTACCCCAAAGAAGTACAAGAAGTCATGTGTTCCCTATCACAGTTCTGATATTTTATGGCCTTTTTTTAAACCAGTTTATGGACTACCTTTGTTTGAAGGCACAAAGTCACAGCAAGTAAAACACTTAGAGCTGTAAATGTAAAACTTCTCTTTTGCCCTCTGTCCTCAAATGCAAATCAGGTCCTTTATGGTGATGCAAGGGGAAAAAATAGTTTATGATGCTGATATTACAGAACAACCTCTGGAAACATTGGCCTAGATTTGCATGAATATGAGTGCAAATGAGCACACCTGATCTTGCACATTGCACCCTGGGGTGAAGTTTCCTCTAGGTACAGATCTTGGATCAGTTTCTCCTCCCCCAATCCTAACCTTAACCATCAGGGCCTAAATGAACTTTTTGGTCCACCAGCCACTGTGGCAAGTAGATTTAAAAATCTACAGTTGAAGTTGGAAGTTTACATACATGTAGGGATCACGCAGCCGTCATAACTCTCAGGAAGGAGTCGCGTTCTGTCTCCTCGAGATGAACGTACTTTGGTGCGAAAAGTGCAAATCAATCCCAGAACAACAGCAAAGGACCTTGTGAAGATGCTGGAAGAAACCAGTACAAAAGTATCTATATCCACAGTAAAAATGAGTCCTATATCGACATAACCTGAAAGGCCGCTCAGCAAGGAAGAAGCCACTGCTCCAAAACCGCCATAAAAAAGGCAGACTATGGTTTGCAACTGCACATGGGGACAAAGATCGTACTTTTTGGAGAAATGTCCTCTGGTCTGATGAAACAAAAATAGAACTGTTTGGCCATAATGACCATCGTTATGTTTGGAGAAAAAAAGGGAAGGCCTGCAAGCTGAAGAACACCATCCCCACCGTGAAGCACGGGGGTGGTTTCATCATGTTGTGGGGATGCTTTGCTGCAGGAGGGACTGGTGCACTTCACAAAATAGATGGCATCATGAGAGAGGGAAATGATGTGGATATATTGAAGCCAAATCTCAAGACATTATCCAGGAAGTGAAAGCTTGGTCGCAAATGGGTCTTCCAAATGGACGATGACCCTAAGCATACTTCCAGAGTTGTGGCAAAATGGCTTAAGGACAACGAAGTCAAGGTATTGGAGTGGCCATCACAAAGCCCTGACCTCAATCCTATAGAACATTTGTGGGCAGAACTGAAATAGCGTGTGTGAGCAAGGAGGCCTACAAACTTGACTCAGTTACACCAGCCCTGTCAGGAGGAATAGGCAAAAATTCAACCAACTTATTATGCATGTAAACTTCTGACCCGCTGGGAATGTGATGAAAGAAATAAAAGCTTAAATAAATTCTTCTCTCTACTATTATTCTGACATTTTACATTCTTAATATAAAGTGGTGATCCTAACTGACCTAAAACATTTACTATGTCAGTAATTGTGAAAAACTGAGTATTTGGCTAAGGTGTATATAAGCTTCCGACTTCAACTGTACCAGCCACACAGATTTTTTTAACCAGCCCAAAATATTTTTGTGACTTTAAAAGTACACCAACAAAACATAAATAAACAGATGAGCATACTTTGTAATATTTATTTTTAATAAATGTATAACTAGTAAGAAGTAACTCATCTAGTATATTGAATATTTTTTTATTATACCAAAATACACTACATGACCAAAAGTATGTGGACACCTGCTCATCGAACATCTCATTCCAAAGTCATGAGCATTAATATGGAGTTGGTCACCCCTTTTCTGCTATAACAGCCTCCACTCTTCTGGGAAGACATTCTGCTAGATGTTGAAACATTGCTGCAGAGACGTACTTCCATTTAGCCACGAGCATTAGTGAGGTCGGGCACTGATGTTGGGAGATTAGGCCTGGCTCGCAGTCGGTGTTCCAATTAATCCCAAAGGTGTTCAATGGGGTTGAGCTCTGGGCTCTTTGCAGGCCAGTCAAGTTCTTTCACACTGATCTCAACAAACCATTTCTGTGTGTACCTCGCTTTGTGTGCTGGGGCTGTTGTCATGCTGAAACAGGAAAGGGCCTTCCACAAAGTTGGAAGCACTGAATTGTCTAGAATGTCATTGTTTGTTGTAGCGTTGAGATTTCCCTTCACAGGAACTAAGGGGCCCGAACCATGAAAAAACAGCCCAGACCATTATTCCTACTCCACTAAACTTTACAGTAGGCACTATGCATTTGGGCAGGTAGCGTTCTCCTGGCGTCTGCCAAACCCAGATTCATCACTCCAGAGAACGTGTTTCCACTGCTCCAATGGCGGCGAGCTTTACACCACTCCAGCCGACACTTGGCTTTGCGCATGCTGATCTTTGGCTTGGCTTGTGTGGGGCTGATCATGGAGCTCCCGACGAACAATCAGGAACGGGTGTGGCAGAAATAGCTGAATCCACCACTTTTGTATACATGGTGTATCACAGAGGAGACAAAAATGTTCACCTGCCCCTTTTCAGTTTAGTAGCTCGACCTAAGTCCCGCGTGCACCTTTTGAGATTGATTCTGACTGGTAGAAGCATTTTTTTCTTTTCTTCCCTAGCAGTTGAAACTCCAGCTTAGAAAAACATCCTAGCTTGTGAACAAAACAATGTAACTAGCCAAGAAACACAACAGCGTCCCACTTCTTCAGTAGACTTTACTTTCAAGTAAATTAGACAGACTTTTATGGCTGTTGCGCAGCGCTTCTAAAAATGTGTATTTCACTCAACACCGCAGCCAGGCGGTGTTGTAGCTCAAAGAAGAATAAGCTATATAGGATTCGTAGTTCTTTGACTTTGTGCGGTTCATTTACCAGCTATGAAACGAAAAGGCAGAAATACTTTGAAAGCAGCTTCTGCAGCATTTGTTTGACTATAAATTAGATCATTCTTGACTATTTTATATTCACAAATGTGAGTGAAATGCTCGTCCTGACCACCCGTCAACGTGGCTGGTGAAATAGACAGTTCACCCGACAATCCCAAAATCTACGCGCTGGTGTTACGTTTAGGCCCTGTTAACCATTAGTGGAGGAAATACAGAGTCTAAGAGCAACTTCAACCCAGACAGCACATTGACGCCTTTTGAATGAGGATTGGAAATGTAAGATCAAATTTGATTTGTCACATCCACCGAATACAACAGGCAAAATGCTTATTTACAAGCTCTTAACCAACAATGCAGTTCAAGAAATAGAGTTAAGAAAATATTTACTAAATAAACAAAAGTAAAATATAAAAAGTATATATAAAGTAACACAATAAAATTACAATACCGGGGGGTCCGGTACAGAGTCGATGTTTATTCAAATGCTATTCAAAGCCCTGTCTCTGACCTATCTGAATTCTCAGAAATGTTACCCTCACAATGGATTCTTCCCAGCATTGCGGCTTTGACTCATTAGTAAATATTACACAGCTCTTCTTAATTAATTTGAAACCGGGGAACGTTAGTCATGCTTGGGAGATGATGAGATGATAAATCAAGGCTTTTGGTTGCCACAGGGACTCTGGGAACCTCTGTTATTTACCCTGCCGCGAGACTGAAGTTCTGGGACTGGTTTCCCCAAATGATCTTAAGGCTAAGTTAATCATTAGAACTATTGAGCTCGAGGCTAAGTTCGCCGTTAGAGCCATTGAGGTCAATGAACTTAGCCTTAAGATGCTTTTGGGAAACCGGTCCCTGGTGAGAGCCTGTAGCTGAGAACGGCACGAGTGCACACACACACACACACACTAGGATGTACATGTTGTTCTGTTCCTACGCTGTTGTGAGGTCCTGTAGAGAATAAAGACTGTTCTGGATGACTTCTCCAGACTAGAGTCAATCAACAGCAGCCATGCTGGCAGCCTCGCTCCAGGTGTGGGTGTGTGTGTTTTTCCTCCATGGAAAATCACCCCCTGCTTATGGTCATCATCCAGCTTCTCCACTTCCACAACATCCCCTCAAAGTCCACACTAGAGGTCGACCGATTTCTTGGAATGGCCGATTTAATTAGGGCCGATTTCAAGTTTACATAACAATCGGTAATTGGCATGGCAGAATGACTACCTGTTATGTGAGTGCAGTAAGGAGCCAAGGTTAGGTGCTAGCTAGCATTAAAGTTATAAAAAAACAATCAATCTTAACATAATCACTAGTTAACTACACATGGTTGATGATATTACTAGTTTATCTAGCTTGTCCAGTGTTGCATATAATCGATGCGGTGCCTGTTAATTTATCATCGAATCACAGCCTACTTCACCAAACGGGTGATTTAACAAGCGCATTCGTTGCACCAGTGTGTACCTAACCATAAACATCAATGCCTTTCTTAAAATCAATACACAAGTATATATTTTTAAACCTGCATATTTAGTTAATACTGCCTGCTAACATGAATTTGACCATATTAATGCCCTAAGGCGGGTATTTTTGTGTGTTATTATATTATAATTAAGTCTATGATTTGATAGAGCAGTCTGACTGAGCAGTGGTAGGCAGCAGCAGGCTCGTAAGCATTCATTCAAACAGCACTTTCCTGCACTTCGCTGTGCTTCAAGCATTGCGCTGTTTATGACTTCAAGCCTTTCAACTCCCGAGATTAGGCTGGCAATACTAAAGTACCTATTAGAACATCCAATGGTCAAAGGTATATGAAATACAAATGGTATAGAGAGAAATAGTCCTATAATAACTACAACCTAAAACTTCTTACCTGGGAATATTGAAGACTCATGTTAAAAGGAACCAACAGCTTTCATATGTTCTCATGTTCTGAGCAAGGAACTTAAACGTTAGCTTTCTTACATGGCACATATTGCACTTTTACTTTCTTTGCCGACACTTGTGTTTTTGCATTATTTAAACCAAATTGAACATGTTTCATTATTTACTTGAGACTAAATTGATTTATTGATGTATTAAGTTAAAATAAGGGTTCATTCAGTATTGTTGTAATTGTCAAATCATCCAATTAATCGGTATCGGCTTTTTTTTGGTCCTCCAATAATCGGTATCAGTGTTGAAAAATCAACCTCTAGTCCACACAACTTTATTTTTGTGGAATTCCAGATTGTTTCCCCCCCTAACCCTTACCTTAAACCCCAAAACCCTAAACTTAACCGCAAAAACCTAAACCTTAAGCTTGAAATAGCATTTGACCAACTTCGACAACAACAAAAAGTCCCGGCTTTTTAAAAAAAGTTCTTGTTTTCCAACCCTGTCAGGACATTCGGGTGAATTGTTAGGACATTGGGGTCCTGATAATGTAGGAAAACACACACACACACACACACACACACACACACACACACACACACACACACACACACACACACACACACACCCCTCTCCTCCTGTCACCACACTGAGAGCCTACAGCTGTTCTGTGGCTGAGAGGGCACTCTCCATTAGCTGCCTCTTGCTTAATTGATGAGGTGTTCAAAGATGTCTTCACTCGCACGGTAAAGTACACCCAAAGTCGGAGCTGTGGTCTTGATGGAACAGAAGCGTTGAAAGAGATGAAAAGCGGGGGAAATCTATTTTTTATATCTTGCCATTATGGCGCTGGACCATGGTTGTGTCTGAAATTGCACCATATGTCCTATATAGTGCACTACTTTTGACCAGGGCCCTCAGGTCATAAGTAGAGCACAATCTAGGGAATAGGGTGCCATTTTGGAGGTACCCCATGAATCTCTCCCACTCTAACGGTACCATTCATTGTTGAGTGGCTTCTTCCTTACGCAATGCTTCCAGAAGGCTTCGAATGTCAGGAGGTGGATGGTGATGAGCGCAGGACTGTGAGGAAGGAATGAGTTTGAAGGGGGGCTGAAGAAGAGGAGCGGGTGTAACTTTAAGCTTGATGTATTTAGTCCCAAAGTCCATTTTGAGTTAACCCATGCTAGACCTGGGTTTAGCTCCGGGATCAACTCAGAGAAGCAGAATGACAAAGGAGAGAGAAATGCTTCCTCCCTCTTCCCACCTTGGACATACAGCACTACTACTGCTAGTAGCTGCTGCCTTGTCTGATTTTAGGCTTGTAAAATTCCAGAATTGTATTTTGTGATTGTCTGGATCTTTATATGATCTATTAACAGTTCCATCTGGATTTCGAGCAAAGTGTATAATAATGGAGTGAATGTTTGCAACTCCAGTCTGGTCGGATGACATTTTGTAAACCATAGAACTCCTCCTCAAGGATCTCCACTAGTACTGTGTTGTTGATTAGCACCCTCATGTTTACTGCATTCTGTGGAAGTGGTCTTGCACAATGCTGCTGATGGTGTCATCTTTCTATCATCGTCATCGCCTTAGTTCTCTCTGTCCCTGTCACGTAGAGGTGTGGGTTAGGCCCGCGGAGGGCTTATCGGGGAACGCATTATCAGACGATTGGCTTTGCTTGACGTTAGCCTTCATTTCCCCTTAGTGCAGGAGAGGGATTTGTTTCTGTCTGCTATTGCGATAGACTATTCCTTTGCAGAGTTACGTTTCTAGCACAACGGTCCTGCTATGAGGCACGTGTGTGTTGTGGTTGACCTCAAACCGGGGGTTTATACCAACAGACTAGGAGGATGGGTTCAAAGGACATTTCCTCACAGACCACCTACCCCCATGTGTCTTTGTCCATGTGTGTGCGGGTGTGTGTGTTTACTCAGAGACGGGTAGCTCTGCTGGTACTTTCAGACACAGCCCCGTAATACCGTGTGCATGTTCCACAGAGCACTATTATGCAAGCCTTGCAGTTGCCGTGACCACAGCGCAGCATGTCAATCTAAATCCTAAACATCGCTGTGCGGGTTCATCAGACTAAAGATGCTCATCAGGCTTAAAGATGCTCTGTGGAGCACAGGATGTGGAAAGATCTCTTGTTAGGTTTAAATACCACCTCTCTGACGTTTGATTAGAATGCGGCTATATTTAGCCTGCCACTTGGCGATAGGCAGCTCTTTCTGCTTGATTAAAGCAGCAGCGACTTAAGGAGCCATGTTTTGTCACTGACACACTGGCTGGTGAGATCTCAGCCAGTCTCGGCTCATATCAGCTGGTCTCTTTCTTGTCAGGAGGAGGGAGGGAGGGAGGGTGTGTGTGTGTGTGTGTGTGTGTGTGTATAGAAAATACTTCAATAATAATCTGTCTGCCTCCCCCTATTGTTCTCCTGCTCCTGTTGCCCTGGGAAACCGTGGCTAAACCTTAGGCCTTTTGTCTCAGGCTAGCCGTCTCATGACCACATGACTGTTGTCCATTTCTGCATTAATTTCACCTTTGTTTTAACCGGGAGTCATATTGATACCTTGGTCCCTTTTCCAGAATAGCACGGCAGAATACAGAAATACACACAGTAAATAGGAACATGCAACCAACTGCATAGCCTGCGGTGTCGCACACACTGGCTCAGGGTGTAGCGCTGGGCACGTGTGATTCCACTGCAGTTGGACTGCGCAGAATCACTGCTAGGGGCTACTCATTATGTGATGATTGATTCTGCGCATCGCCTTCGTTCAAACGGATCCCCTCAAACACGCTGATTGACTGTCTTCTCTCTCATCTCGCTCAAAGGCTTCTTCTAGCAGATAATGGCTGAAATGGGAGCAGGTTCAAAGGCATCTTTAGGTGGTTTGGACCCACTGGAAGTTGGTGAATAGCAGCGTTGAAGTGTCCGCTAGATGCTGATCTCGAGTCAGTTTTGCGTTTACCTCCCTATGGTTAATGCTAAGTTTGAGGGAGGGAAGCTCATCCTAGATCTGTACCTAGGTGGAACTTCACCCCGGAGCGTTCTCATTTGTCTACTGTATCCGCCACTCTGCTGTCTATTATATAAATGATGTATTGCGCAGCCATTGTGAGTATGAAAACAACAAAGATATTAAAATAGACGAGAGGGCCGCGTCGCAGCATGTGCTCTTTACATCGAGGGTTATTAAGTCAAAGCGCTGTGCGAATTAAATTCATTTCAATCAGTGATTTTTCTTGGAGTAGAGACTATATATTATCAGAATGAGGTCCCCTCCCAGTAACTGACACACACACACACACACACACACACACACACACACACACACACACACACACACACTCCTGACGTGGTAGGATAGAATGGCTTTGTGTGCAGAGATCACATGACGTTCTGTTCAATAGAATTCTGATACATTTTCTTCTTTCTCAATGAAATCTCTTTGTTTCTTAGTGAATGCTACTCGGTACAGAAGGATGAATTGTCATTGGACTATGGGCCGTAGAGTTTTAGTCTTTAGCCCAATCACGGCGGGCCTCGTCAGAACTTGGCGTTTGGGCTGAGCCGACCCTGAAGGTTTCATAATTAATCTAGGACTGATCAATCGCTAGAGAACAAAGTGATGCATTGTCTAATATTTGGCTCTGTACAAGCCGCAGGACTTTTGGATGCACGATTTGGTCACTCAGTCTGCCTTTTGTTATTGGCAAGCTCCCCATGGGTTGCAAATGGTAAAGATCCTGCCTCTTCGTTATTGGCAAGCTCCCCATGGGTCGCAAATTGTAAAAATCCTGCCTCTTTGTTATTGGCAAGCTCCCCATGGGTCGCAAATGGTAAAAATCCTGCCTCTTTGTTATTGGCAAGCTCCCCATGGGTCGCAAATTGTAAAAATCCTGCCTCTTTGTTATTGGCAAGCTCCCCATGGGTCGCAAATGGTAAAAATCCTGCCTCTTTGTTATTGGCAAGCTCCCCATGGGTCGCAAATGGTAAAGATCCTGCCTCTTTGTTATTGGCAAGCTCCCCATGGGTCGCAAATGGTAAAGATCCTGCCTCTTTGTTATTGGCAAGTTCCCCATGGGTCGCAAATGGTAAAGATCCTGCCTCTTTGTTATTGGCAAGCTCCCCATGGGTCGCAAATGGTAAAAATCCTGCCCCTTTTTTATTGGCAAGCTCCCCATGGGTTGCAAATGGTAAAGATCCTGCCTCTTTGTTATTGGCAAGCTCCCCATGGGTCGCAAATGGTAAAGATCCTGCCTCTTTGTTATTGGCAAGCTCCCCAATGGGTCGCAAATGGTAAAAATCCTGCCCCTTTTTTATTGGCAAGCTCCCCATGGGTCGCAAATGGTAAAGATCCTGCCTCTTTTTTTCTATCCATTTTGTGCAGATGCTTTGCTCTTCAGAACAAATGTTCACAGAACAGGTAGTGACTGTTAAGAGATTTTTAACAGGACAAGACACGCAGTCTGCAAAGGTTCCCTTATTGTTATCGAACTCGTTTAAAGGTCAGAGCTGATACCTGTAGTTCACTCATGGCCAAGCCACAGGCCCCAATGGCAATATCCTCTTGTCAGTCCAAACTAAGTTTCCCTCGGACTGTGAGAGAGTACCAGCCTAATGGACAGGGCAATCACGACCACGGGCATGATGACAGCCTTTCAGACAGCCCCCTGAGAAAATAAAGCCCTGACAGAGCCTCATCACCTCTCATGTAACAGCCATTTCTTTAATGGGACACCTTCCCCCAACCCTGGTGTTTTCATCCTCACAGGAACACGAGTGCGCTAAGGTTTTGCACTATATAGGAAACAGAGGGGCATTTTGGGACGCAACCAATCATTTTATTCTTCTTCTTCTTTTTTTTAATACAAAAAAACGATTGAAACGAGTCATCTTTTATTTATGGGTGATGCCATCACATTTTCTTTATTGGAATGTGACTTTTCCCAGCACACCGTTCCATTAACGCCTTTTCGTGCCGCCGACATATCTAAACTCCACCCATGTCTGATGTCACGGTGTGAGGCTGGCAGAGAGCGAGCTTATCTGAACCTGCGTCAGTCTGCTGCATCCGGTATAGAAATCACCACTGTATGCCCGGCCAGGGGAGCAGCATAGCATAGCACAGCATAGCCTCACTGGCATCATGTATCTGTCGCGATGTCTGGCTGGCTGGCTGGCTGGCTGGCTGGATGGATGGTACCATGTGGTCACACAAGTTACGCTACCTGTGCTCGTGCTATTGGGAGACAGCACACATCACATACATACATATGTTGTTTCAGTTCTGGGCCGTGTTCAGTCTCTTCCAAATACCCTTCACCTCCCTGAGGGTACATGGAATTACAGACCCAGTGAAGTCATTGGTTGTCCTGAGCTTTTTGATGTGTAAACCCAAAGTGTGTGTGTGTGTATTTTTGTGTCATGCGCATACATGCCTGAGGCAGTGTGTATGTGCACAGGTGTGTGTTCATTCATGCCTGTGTATTGATCTCTCCGTGTAGTCTTAGTTTGTCAATTCCTTTTTCTCTCCTCTCTTTTTCTCTCTTTTTCTCTCCTATCTCTCTCTCCTCTCTTTTTCTCTCCTATCTCTCTCTCCTCTCTTTTTCTCTCCTCTCTTTTTCTCTCCTCTCTCTCTCTCCTCTCTTTTTCTCTCCTCTCTTTTTCTCTCCTCTCTCTCTCTCCTCTCTTTTTTTCTCTCTCTTTTTCTCTCTCCTCTCTTTTTTTCTCTCTCTTTTTCTCTCTCCTCTCTTTTTCTCTCCTCTCTTTTTCTCTTCTCTCTCTCCTCTCTTTCCTCAGATCTGCTGAACGGCGCTCAGGAGAAATGTGAGCTTCCCCCCATGGACGGCTTCCCTCACTGTGAGGGCAAAGTCAAGGTCAGTGACATACTCACGCACACAGTCACGCGCGCACACAGTCACGCGCACACACACACACACACACACACACACACAGACAGTAACCACCAGCAGCAGCAGTAATCACAGCCCTCCAGCCCCAGGCCAGAGTCTGCCCGGAGCAGATACCGTCATATCATAAAGGCCATCTGCTCTGTGCGCTGCTCCCAAGCCTCCGCTGGCACCAAGGAAAGGCAGGCATGGCTAGCCGATCACCATTTTTAAAAGAGACAAAACAGGGCTCAAACAGGCTCCCTAGCGGAAACAGATGAGCTGTTTTGTCCTATTTAGCTTCCCTTTGTCTCAAATGTCTATCTCCTTTCTCTTTTTTTAAATGGGATTATTTCAACCACATTAAATCTCAAGTGTTTCATTGAGGTTAAATCAGAATGCAGCTTTTCAGTGTATTCTGTTGCGCGTGGCCTAAATGTTTCTGCTGACTAAACTGTTGGCTCGTAAAATAACTTCAGACAGTTTCTTTTATTCCTCTGGCGTTTTTATGGATATGGTGGAAATCCCAGCTGTCACAGTGCTATATAATACTGTACATGGTACAAACTTCCTACTGGCATCCTTTTCCTTCCTGTTATTGTGCTCTGATGGATGGAATAATTATTATTAGAATAATCTTTCTCAAGGTTTTCAGCAGGAACAAAAGACATATAGAAGACTTCTTGCTCCTTCCCATTACAATATACTTCGGAATTCATAAACCCCCGTCGAATACCTTTTCAAGTCAATTAGCTGCACGTGATGTTTTCATCTGCCATGCGTGACTCATTCCATGGGACTTACTTGGGTGGCTGTCAATCTCAGTGGAATTAGTTAGGGCAGTCTCATATAAACCTACACCGACTCTGCATAGCCTACACCGGCATAGCCTAGTCATTCAAAAACAATGGGATGGAAATCGGACAGAAAAATCTGATGGAAATTGCAGTGATGGAAAGAGGCAATGGCAGGCTACGTCCCAAATGGCAGCCTATTCCCTATGTCGTGCACTACTTTTGACAAGGGCCCATAATGAATAGGGTGTCATTTGAGACTCAGCCTTAATGTGTCAGTGTTGGAGTGGAACACCATTATTCCTAACCCAGACTGTAAGCCATATTCCCCCGTAGCCTTGGCCAAGTCGTATCCCCACTCTGCTGCCTTTACTCTGCTCCTTTACTCTGCGCCTTCACTCTGCGCCTTCACTCTGCGCCTTCACTCTGCCCCTTCACTCTGCCCCTTCACTCTGCCCCTTCACTCTGCCCCTTCACTCTGCGCCTTCACTCTGCGCCTTCACTCTGCGCCTTCACACTGGGCTTCAGCAGATTTTTTTTTCTTCTTTCTTTTACCTTTATTTAACCAGGCAAGTTAGTTAAGAACACATTCTTATTTTCAATGACGGCCTAGGAACAGTGGGTTAACTGCCTGTTCAGGGGCAGAACGACAGATTTTTACCGTGTCAGCTCGGGGATTCGATCCAGCAACCTTTCGGTTACTTTCCCAACACTAACCACTATGCTACCTGCCGTTTTGCACATCTCCATCTGTGAACATCTGAAAACAATATATTTATGTCCCTGTTTCTTTGCTTATATTGCCTGGTTATTTTTCTTGGATTGGGTCCACACACACACACACCTGGGTCTGGTCAAATAGCTCAGAGCTCCTACACATGGGATGGGAGGACTGGCCAAGGCATGTGGATTGGTAGGCTAAACTGGAACCTATTGTGTTCAGTCCTGATTAAGTCTCTCCTCCTCTTCCTCAGTGGATGAAGGACATGTGGCGGTCAGACTCATGCTACACTAACTACGGCGTGGATGGCTCCACCTGCTCCTTCTTCATATATCTCAGCGAGGTGAGTGGTGTCTGTGTCTGTCTGTGCACGTGTGTCTGTGCGTGTCTGTGCACGTGTGTCTGTGTCCGTGCGCACAGTGGCTACAGTGTGGTTTGATCTACTCATTGACATTCAGTGTTAACAGCCTAGGGGACGTGGAACGCCCCAGCTCTTTACGTATTCATCCACTACAACTCCACGCGCCCTTGACGACTGAACTATGTTCTTGTGAATTATACTACAGCGCAGATTTTTTTCCTAGGAGTTGATATGGAAACATGTACTGTAGCATTCTGATGACCCTAGCGAGTACGGTACGCACACCCAAACACAACACTCCAGATGTAAAGCCCATTTATACCGTAGCATTCTGATGACCCTAGCGAGTACGGTACGCACACCCAAACACAACACTCCAGATATAAAGCCCATCTATACCGTAGCATTCTGATGACCCTAGCGAGTACGGTACGCACACCCAAACACAACACTCCAGATATAAAGCCCATTTATACCGTAGCATTCTGATGACCCTAGCGAGTACGGTACGCACACCCAAACACAACACTCCAGATATAAAGCCCATTTATACCGTAGCATTCAGATGACCCTAGCGAGTACGGTACGCACACCCAAACACAACACTCCAGATATAAAGCCCATTTATACCGTAGCATTCACAAATAAGGTTTGTCCTCTGTTGGTCAATGAGAAGCTCATTGCTAAGTAGCAATGACTGAACTGAAGTTTTTAATCAAACTCAAGTCCCTGACTCTTTATGTTGATTATTCTCGGTCAGATGTGGGAGTTGGTCAGATGTGGGAGCTGGTCAGATGTGGGAGCTTATAAATGTTGAGATCAGTGCTTGGGGGAAGTGCCGTGTCATTTTACTCTACTGAAAATACCTGTTGGGAGAGACATGTACCTTATCCATTAAAGGAAAACTCCACCCCAAAACTATATTCTAGTATTTGTTTCATTAGTCCATTCTTGATATAGTCCCAAAATGTTTTGCATGGCAGCAATCACAAGATATATCACATTCAAAATACAGCCATGTTATGCAACACTCAGCATCATATGATGCAAAATGCATAACACCGGCTGTATTTCTGTATTCTGAACCTTTATATAGCAAGAGAACTTGATTGCTGACATGTAAAAACATTTTGGGACTGTGTGTGTGGGTGGAATTCTCCTTTAAGGGAGAGAGAGGGTGGCAGCGTACCAAATGCCATCATATTCCCTATTTAGTACAGTAACTCTGACTAGGGCCCATAGGGAACTTTTAGGTACGCAGCCAGTGAGAGGTCTATGCAGTGAGACGGCGCTCTATCTCAGTCGGTGTGACTTGCTTTCACAATGGCGATATGCATGTATTTCCATGTAGCATCAGCCTTGTTCGTTCTCTCTCTGCCTCTCTACTTTTGGCCAGAGCCCTACACCCTATCAGCCAGAAACCCCAAAAGTAGTGCACTATATGGGGAATAGGATGTCATTACAGTAGGGTGGGGCCAAATTGTTTCTCTGTCTATCTCTGTATCTGCACTCAGTGAGGCTGGGCCCACCATTGCTATTCGATGCATCAAACACCCCCTCCCCCATCAGAACCTCTGAAGTGAGATCAAAGTGAGCCAGGCCACTGTCGGCATGACATCTGCTTTCACTGAAACAATTACCTGCCTAATGATTGCCTGATTTGCCTCCTAGGCGGCATCCCAAATGTTACCCTATTTCCTATATATAGTGAATTACTTTTGATCAGGGCATATATGGCTCTTATCTAATGTAGTGCACCACATAGGGAAGCGGGTGCCATTTTGGGACACAACCCTAGTGTCCCTTCCTCCCTCCCTCGCCCCTGCGTCCTCCTCTCTCTCCTCTCCGTTGGCAGAGTTCACAGGCTCCATACTCTGTCATATTTTCCATCTCAGTTCCTTCTGATGTTATGTTCTGATGTTAATGTCATTTTAGGTGGAGAACTGGTGCCCGCACCTGCCGTGGAGGACCAAGACATTGGACGAGGAGGCCGACCGGAGGGGCCAGGTGAGTGTCTGAACTGAAGGGCTTTCCACACTGCCAAGCCGAGACAAACTGAGTATAGTTGCTTGAACCGCGCTGGAAAGGACAACGGGAAAATGAAATATTAGAGCCAACACAGTTTGGTTCGGGTTGGCACGATGTGAAAATGACAACGTGATAAGAAAATATCCTAAAACACAATAGTGAAAAGGGCGTAAGTGCCCGTCTCTGCACCCTGCTGAAAGACCCAACAGCCTGGCCAGTCCTTTTCACTCTCACCACTCTGGGGACTGGCCAGACAGAATACCCAGCCTGAAGACAAATGCCACAAAAGTCACGAGGGCATTGAATAGCTTTTATAGTGTTAGAACATGTGCTCTTTAGAAATTACCTCTTCCACTTGTCTTTTAGCTCAAATGGTACCGACTAATGCATAAGCAATGTTAGATGCTGCACATAGGCTAACACACTGTCTGAAGAGTCGAGTCACTCCAGTGATTGCGTTAGTAACTGACTATAGAGCGGGAGAGGATTTATACCATGACGCCGGTCGCCATGCCAATGGGCACTCGCTTAAATCTCCTTACAGGGCTGTCTGAGGTCAGAACTCTGGGCGTGGCTCGCCGTTATTGACTTTAAATATACTCCTGGTTGTGGATAATGCGATAAGTCCAAATGTAATACTCTTTGCCCCCCTTCGGATGTCCTTTTGTTTTTGAGATCACCATTGATGGTGGCTGTTGTTGTTGTTGTTGACCTGGGCCCATAACGCTATGGGTTAAAAGTAGTGCACTATATAGGGAATAGGGTGCCATTTCGGACACGGTCCCCCAGACTTTTCTCTCCCAGTGATTTCCTGTCCTGATGAGGGATGGTAATACACTGCCAGAGCGTTGTTTCCCCAGCTTTAGCAGCTGTTAATGGCAGGCAGGACGACATCTCAACCAAGCCGCCTGTGGGGAAAGCTTTCTTAATTATTGACCCGAGAGAAGCGGAGAAATGTGTAGATTGGTATCATTGCATTCCTGCGTTCAATGAGGAGCCATACGTCTTTGCAATGCTAAGAGCGCCTGGCAGAACTTGGCACTCTGTAGCTTTAGTGTTTAAGTTGATGAGAATCCCCTCTATGTCCTGTGTATCCAATGTGCGTGTTGGAGATTTTGACAGCGTTACAGAATCACTGATCTACAAATGACCTCAAATCCTAAATACAGTGGGGCAAAAAAGTATTTAGTCAGCCACCAATTGTGCAAGTTCTCCCACTTAAAAAGATGAGAGGCCTGCAATTTTCATCATAGGTACACTTCAACTATGACAGACAAAATGAGAAAGAAAAATCCAGAAAATCACATTGTAGGATTTTTAATGAATTTATTTGCAAATTATGGTGGAAAATAAGTATTTGGTCAATAACAAAAGTTTATCTCAATACTTTGTTATATACACTTTGTTGGCAATGACAGAGGTCAAACGTTTTCTGTAAGTCATCACAAGGTTTTCACACACTGTTGCTGGTATTTTGGCCCATTCCTCCATGCAGATCTCCTCTAGAGCAGTGACGTTTTGGGGCTGTTGCTGGGCAACATGGACTTTCAACTCCCTCCAACGATTTTCTATGGGGTTGAGATCTGGAGACTGGCTAGGCCACTCCAGGACCTTGAAATGCTTCTTACGAAGCCACTCCTTCGTTGCCCAGGCGGTGTGTTTGGGATCATTGTCATGTTAAAAGACCCAGCCACGTTTCATCTTCAATGCCCTTGCTGATGGAAGGAGGTTTTCACTCAAAATCTCACGATACATGGCCCCATTCATTCTTTCCTTTACACGGATCAGTCGTCCTGCTCCCTTTGCAGAAAAACAGCCCCAA
This sequence comes from Oncorhynchus nerka, assembly GCF_034236695.1. Lineage (NCBI taxonomy): Eukaryota > Metazoa > Chordata > Actinopteri > Salmoniformes > Salmonidae > Oncorhynchus > Oncorhynchus nerka. The sequence goes on from NC_088397.1 coordinate 31,435,363, forward strand.
AGCATGATGTTTCCACCCCCATGCTTCACAGTAGGTATGGTGTTCTTTGGATGCAACTCAGCATTCTTTTTCCTCCAAACACGACGAGTTGAGTTTTTACCAAAAAGTTATATTTTGGTTTCATCTGACCATATGACATTCTCCCAATCTTCTTCTGGATCATCCAAATGCTCTCTAGCAAGCTTCAGACGGGCCTGGACATGTACTGGCTTAAGCAGGGGGACACGTCTGGCACTGCAGGATTTGAGTCCCTGGCGGCGTAGTGTGTTACTGATGGTAGGCTTTGTTACTTTGGTCCCAGTTCTCTGCAGGTCATTCACTAGGTCCCCCCGTGTGGTTCTGGGATTTTTGCTCACCGTTCTTGTGATCATTTTGACCCCACGGGGTGAGATCTTGCGTGGAGCCCCAGATCGAGGGAGATTATCAGTGGTCTTGTATGTCTTCCATTTCCTAATAATTGCTCCCACAGTTGATTTCTTCAAACCAAGCTGCTTACCTATTGCAGATTCAGTCTTCCCAGCCTGGTGCAGGTCTACAATTTTGTTTCTGGTGTCCTTTGACAGCTCTTTGGTCTTGGCCATAGTGGAGTTTGGAGTGTGACTGTTTGAGGTTGTGGACAGGTGTCTTTTATACTGATAACAAGTTCAAACAGGTGCCATTAATACAGGTAACGAGTGGAGGACAGAGGAGCCTCTTAAAGAAGAAGTTACAGGTCTGTGAGAGCCAGAAATCTTGCTTGTTTGTAGGTGACCAAATACTTATTTTCCACCATAATTTGCAAATAAATTCATTCAAAACCCTGCAATGTGATTTTCTGGATTTTTTTCCCTCATTTTGTCTGTCATAGTTGAAGTGTACCTAGGATGAAAATTACAGGCCTCTCTCATCTTTTTAAGTTGGAGAACTTGCACAATTGGTGGCTGACTAAATATTTTTTTGCCCCACTGTAACTACTCATCATGTAATGAAGATCAGCGATTCTCTGCCTCCTTGCTCAAACTGATCACGACAAACACAATTGTGCGTGCTCGTTTGTCATCGTCCTGTGCCCCAAGTGGGTGGAGATTTCACTTTAGTCTAAAATGTGCACACTCCGCCCACCTGGAGCTTCTGCCGATCCAAAACTTGTCTACCTACCCCCTTTCAGAGGCTAACGTTCTTAAACCTTGAAAGAGGTTAATGGGTTAAACCATAACGCCTAAAGAGTAGGGGTGTCTAACTTGTGTCGTGTCTTCCTAGACGGAGATCCGGACGAGCTTCGAGGAGCTATACCGGGTCACGTCTCGGCGAGAGGAGTTCCGCTGGATGATGCTCCGGATCAAGCGCATGGAAGACCCCTGGATCAACGCCATCCGCGCCCTGGCTGCCAAGCAGAACCTGGCCAAGCGCAAGAGGAAGAAGGTAGGACACGGACACGCTCTAAAACACGTACTCATGCAAGCTTGCACTTAAAACACTTGCACGCACTCACACAAACACACAGCCAAAAATATATTCGCTACTTGGAGAATAGAAGAATAGAGAATATTAGAGAATATAGAGAATATTGGAGAATAGAGTCAGCCCATGCCTTTCTGAACTGAGAATATTGAAACAAGGAAAGTCTATTGTGTTCTGCTACCTGGCCCCAACGATTAGTAATGGATCTTTCAGTTCCCTAGTGATCTTCAGGACTTCCTCTTTCTGACTCTACGGCTTTTAACAGTGTGGATATGACATATGGTGAGAGACCTACTTCCTCTAGTTAGAGTGGAACAACGTCTCTTTGCACCTGAAACTCCAATTCTTCACTTTTTTCCCAAGAAGTGTACGCTTACATACTCCTTGTAATGGATTTTTAAAACACATGATTGGTGTAAGCGTTGGCTTGAGTGAGCAAGAGTACACTTTAGGAGAAGTGGGGAGATTCGGGACCCAGCCCAACCTCTCATGCCAAAGGCTCCGAGCAGGAACAAAGTAGCCTGATCCCAGATCTCTTTGTGCTGTCTTGCCAACTTGGCAAGACCACACAAACAGATCTGGGATCAGGCCAGGAACAAGGAGCCTGCCCCATTTCCATGACCCTAAAGAGTCAAGATAGGCTTGGTCCCAAACGGCACCCTATTCCCTGTAAATTGCAATACTTTTCACCGTAGCCTTATATTCCCTGGCCGACAGTAGTGCACTATATAGGGAATTAGGATGCCATTTGAAACACAGTCACAGTGTGCTGATTTTTATATTATTACAGTCATAATCCTCTCTCTACCCATTAATCTCTGAACAATGCACCTTGGTGATTGTGTCTCCGTCCCAAATTGCACCCTATCCTCTACATAGTTTACCACTCTGGGACCTGGTAAAAAGCAGTGGACTATATAGGGAATATGGTGCTGTCTGAGACGCTGGCTAACACGGCAGCTGAAAGTGTGTTGAGAACGTCCATAGAAAGCACAGAACATTGTAAAGTTGGATTCTGTCCCGTGGCTCAGTGTGTTCCCTGGTGAGTAGAAGGAGACTTGTGCGCTCTGATGTTAATAATGAAACGTCTTCTGTGGAGCGCATCTTGCGTTCTGCCATGCTGTACTCGGGGAATTGAAACGAGCCTGCCGTTTGAATAGGGAAAATGCCTTATTACAGTTTTCCAACCCATTGAATTGCGTTTGGATTACTTCACGAACTAAAGACGCACACCCAAATGGTTGGCGATGTGCCCGAACATACTTGAATAAAAAAAGTTGCACACTATATTACACCGTGATTTATTGGGTTGGTAATACTGTATGAATTTCTTAAATGTTGATGATATAACCCATTTCCTTACTTCTCTGTATTGATAGCCCCGTTGGGAATCAAACTCGCAACCCTGGCATTGCTAGCGCCATGCTTTAACCAACTGAGCCACAATGAGAAACAATAGATTTAAACTGAACTGACACCATCCGTGCCCCTCTCTCTCCGTCAGATCCTGGTGCACCTGGGCCTGTTGACCAAGGAGTCGGGCTTCAAGATCGCAGAGAACGCCTTCAGTGGGGGGCCCCTGGGTGAGCTGGTGCAATGGAGCGACCTCATCACCACCCTCTACCTGCTGGGCCACGACGTACGCATCTCCGCCTCCTTGGCCGAGCTCAAAGAGTGAGTGTGTGTGTTTGTGTGTGTGTGTGTGTGTGTGTGTGTGTGTGTGCACCCCTCAGACATATCTGGGTGGTGTTCAGTGCAGAGTACCGTAGCGAAACGGCTAAAAACGTTTTCCAACGTAAAATTATGAAGGGCGTTTCGTCTTGAACAGTTCTAGGATCATAATGAATAAGGTTGGGACTTGTTCCTAGATCAGCAGCACTCCTACTCTGAGACACTTTATGGATAGAGGTCCAGGTCTCGCCTGTCCATGTAGTCTTATTCATTGTGCTCTAAAAGGCTAAACTGATCCTAAATCAGCAGCACTCCTACTCTGAGACACTTTATGGATAGAGGTCCAGGTCTCGCCTGTCCATGTAGTCTTATTCATTGTGCTCTAAAAGGCTAAACTGTTCCTAGATCAGCAGCACTCCTACTCTGAGACACTTTATGGATAGAGGTCCAGGTCTCGCCTGTCCATGTAGTCTTATTCATTGTGCTCTAAAAGGCTAAACTGATCCTAAATCAGCAGCACTCCTACTCTTGAGATGCTTGATGCATATAGCCCCTGGTATTACCTCCCCAAGGTCACCTATGGTATGAGCAGCAGAAGCTAAGTACAGCTAAAGCTAGTGTAATGTGAGATGGTTGCAACACCCACATGTTCTTTGTGTGCTCTAGTCCCGCTTCGTTAGGTAAAACCTGTCTCATATTGCTTCCTATTTGCATAAGAGGGGTTTACTGTGTGTAAAAAATCCATAGCTTTCTTCTCTTTGTTTGTTGTGTGTTTACATCATGTTGTTGCTCTCTTTTTGTAATATATTACAATACCACGTTATTGTCCATGTTACAGTGAATTTAAAACTGTTCTCAACCCCAGAGCCCTGGTCAAAAGTAGTGAACTATATAGGGGAATATGGTGCCATTTCAGATACACCCTGTGGGTCCTAACTAAGCCCACTCCCTCTCTTCGTGCAGGATCATGAGGAGAGTGATGGGGAACAAGTCCAGCTGCCCCACCCAGGGGGACAAGGTGGTGGAGCTCATTTACATTGACATTGTGGGCCTGACCCAGTTCAAGAAGACACTGGGGCCCTCCTGGGTCCACTACCAGTAAGTACTCCATATATGTATCTCTGTCTCTGTCTGTCTACACATCCACCTCATCTATGGGCTGGGACATGTGATGTTTTTAAATTTTTTATTTAACTAGGCAAGTCAGTTAAGAACACATTTTTATTTACAATGACTGTCTACCCTGGCCAAACCCCCGGATGATGCTGGGCCAATTGTTCGCAGCCCTATGGGACCACCAATCACGGCCGGCTGTGATACAGCCTGGAATCGAACCAGGGTCTGTAGTGATGCCTCTAGCACTGAGATGCAGTGCCTTAGACCACTGCACCACTCGGGAGTGTGTGTGTGTGTGTGTGTGTGTGTGTGTGTGTGTGTGTGTGTGTGATGTTGTTCATTTAGTTAGATGGAGAGCGAGAGAGAAGTTACTTACACATCTCCTTCCTAGAAGAACACCTATCAACTAACACAACTCATCTCACATACACATGGTTCTGAAATCTATCTGACTCGTCATACAATGCCTTAGTTAAAAATATGAGCGTCCTAGTTTTTCATCCAATGAGTTTCCTGGTATCCTCGTTTACGCCTGTGTCAGGGGGTATATTTGATTTGATTTGATCTCTTTGGAATCCGCATCCTCCTTGCTGCTCTGACTAATTGGGAAGTGGGAACAGTGTCAGGCTCTCTGTCTGTGTCCCTCTGAGTCTCCGAGGCTGTATCCCTCCCTGTAGGATACCAAGCATTGCTGGGGCATGCTGTCAGAGTGTTCGCCCACTGCTCATTTACTGATTGGAGAGAAGCGGAGAGAGGTTGGCGGGATGAAAAGAGGCCTATTTCCTGCAGCTTATTTGATACCTGGTGGGGTAGCTATTCAGGAGGCAAAGACCCAGGCACAGAGGGTGGGAATAGATGTGATTTACACACTCATTAGCATCTGAATGAGTAGGCTGAGACTAAGGCCCAGGCTGGGTTGACATTTGAGTCATTTAGCAAGATGCTCTTATCCAGAGCAACTTACAGTAGTGGGTGCATACATTTTCATACTTTTTTCTCGTACTAGTCCCCCGTGGGAATCGAACCCACAACCCTGGTGTTGCAAGCGCCATGCTCTCCGAGGTGGGCCTGCTCCCCCTGCCTGGATGGGTGGATGGGTTTTTCTTCTGTAAGCCCCTAATTTTCTTTTCAAGCTAACAGAAATCTTCAGGTCTCATGCAAGGCTTCTCATCGAACAAGCTCACTATCATGTGAACCAGCTCTGTTACAGTGACTGCCATCAAACTGTTCTTTCACTGGGCTAAAATTGCATTACGTCTGAGCACAATCGTTTGATGTTCCAATGTTGGTAGGCCGTTTCCATGGGAACATCAGGTCAAGGTCTTAACTCTTAATGGGGAGCGGTGGTCATGGTTGTGTCTGTTAATGTGTCTGTTTTCTGCCCACTCTCTAATGTGCGCGTGCGTTTGTCCGCTCCACTGATAAGACTGTCTGAACCGGCACCTTGTACTCCTTGCCACTGATCTGAACAATGTTTGAATTACAACCTTTGTCTCCAGTCGACAACAATCTCATTTGAAAGACTTTCACCTGCATCTCTCTCTCTCTCTCTGTCTCTCGCTCTCTTTCGCTCTGATAAACTCCTAAGAATGTTGTACTGTGTCTGACAATACACGTGTCTCAAAAAGAAGAGATTTGCATGCTGTGGCTTTAGTCCCACTGGTCTTAAGTGGGACTAATTGTTCCTCTGAAGTATCCCAACGGTGTGGTTGGAGGTTGTTACGAGAACTGCCTTGTGAGAACAAGAAGTCAGGTTCGCTAATAGCCCCAAGATTTCCTTTCTCGTGTCAACACGTTTTGTTTGTTTCGGGTTTGCATTCTGTTTCATCTTGCTCTGAGGAAATTGACTGGGATGCATCCCAAACGGCTCCCTATTCCCTTTAGTATGCGTTTGTTTTAACAACTTCCGGGTTGGAGCGAGCCGGTCGCATCCGCGCTTCGGTCTGCAGGTTGTATAACTTTTTCATTACATTTCATTACATTTCATTATAGTACAACGGTCTGATTTGTCTAATCTTAGCAATTTCTTCTTAGCTAGCTACATAGTCGTCGTTGTATCAAAGATAATTGCGTAATTATCGTATTTCGTCGTCTCCTATCTGCCCAACACGTTCACCGTCTACCGTAGCACTGTAGTAACTATCACACTCAACTGAACGACTTGATTAGTGTAGTATTAGCTAGCTACATAGTTGTCTTTGCTGTCTTCGTATCCAAGATAATTGTGTAGTTAGAGTGTGTAGTCTTAGAGTGATTATCTTAATTTACCGAGGTTAGCTAGCCAGCTATTTTGTCGTCCTTAACGTAGGAGACACTCCTAGCTAGCCAATAGCCAGCCAACGTCTACTGAATAGAACTTTCGTATTCCGGTCGCATTCCGCTTCGCTCCACAGGTAGTATCATATTTTCATTTCATTTCATTACAGTCCCAACGGTGTGATTTGTTTGATCGTAGCTAGCTACATAGCTAGCTACATAGCCGTCTTTGTTTCAAAGATAATTGTGTAGTCTAGAGCGATTTTCTAGGTTAGCTAGCCAGCTATTGTCGTTCTCCTAACGCAACGTAACGTAACCAACACTGCTAGCTAGCCAGCTAGCCCCGAAAAGCAGCATTGTAGAAACTTCACACTCAACGGAACGACTTGATTAGGGTAGTGTCAACAACGCAGCTAGCCTACCTCAGCAGTACTGTATCATTTTAATCATTTTAGTCAATTAGATTCTTGCTACGTAAGCTTAACTTTCTGAACATTCGAGACGTGTAGTCCACTTGTCATTCAATCTCCTCTGCATTAGCGTAGCCTCTTCTCTAGCCTGTCAACTATGTGTCTGTCTATCCCTGTTCTCTCCTCTCTGCACAGACCATACAAACGCTCCACACCGCATGGCCGCGGCCACCTAATCTGGTGGTCCCAGCGCGCACGACCCACGTGGAGTTCCAGGTCTCCGGTAGCCTCTGGAACTGCCGATCTGCGGCCAACAAGGCAGAGTTCATCTCAGCCTATGCCTCCCTCCAGTCCCTCGACTTCTTGGCTCTGACGGAAACATGGATCACCACAGACAACACCGCTACTCCTACTGCTCTCTCTTCGTCCGCCCACGTGCTCTCGCACACCCGAGAGCTTCTGGTCAGCGGGGTGGTGGCACCGGGATCCTCATCTCTCCCAAGTGGTCATTCTCTCTTTCTCCCCTTACCCATCTGTCTATCGCCTCCTTTGAATTCCATGCTGTCACAGTTACCAGCCCTTTCAAGCTTAACATCCTTATCATTTATCGCCCTCCAGGTTCCCTCGGAGAGTTCATCAATGAGCTTGATGCCTTGATAAGCTCCTTTCCTGAGGACGGCTCACCTCTCACAGTTCTGGGCGACTTTAACCTCCCCACGTCTACCTTTGACTCATTCCTCTCTGCCTCCTTCTTTCCACTCTTCTCCTCTTTTGACCTCACCCTCTCACCTTCCCCCCTACTCACAAGGCAGGCAATACGCTCGACCTCATCTTTACTAGATGCTGTTCCTCCACTAACCTCATTGCAACTCCCCTCCAAGTCTCCGACCACTACCTTGTATCCTTTTCCCTCTCGCTCTCATCCAACACTTCCCACACTGCCCCTACTCGGATGGTATCGCGCCGTCCCAACCTTCGCTCTCTCTCCCCCTACTCTCTCCTCTTCCATCCTATCATCTCTTCCCTCTGCTCAAACCTTCTCCAACCTATCTCCTGATTCTGCCTCCTCAACCCTCCTCTCCTCCCTTTCTGCATCCTTTGACTCTCTATGTCCCCTATCCTCCAGGCCGGCTCGGTCCTCCCCTCCCGCTCCGTGGCTCGACGACTCATTGCGAGCTCACAGAACAGGGCTCCGGGCAGCCGAGCGGAAATGGAGGAAAACTCGCCTCCCTGCGGACCTGGCATCCTTTCACTCCCTCCTCTCTACATTTTCCTCCTCTGTCTCTGCTGCTAAAGCCACTTTCTACCACTCTAAATTCCAAGCATCTGCCTCTAACCCTAGGAAGCTCTTTGCCACCTTCTCCTCCCTCTTGAATCCTCCTCCCCCTCCCCCCTCCTCCCTCTCTGCAGATGACTTCGTCAACCATTTTGAAAAGAAGGTCGACGACATCCGATCCTCGTTTGCTAAGTCAAACGACACCGCTGGTTCTGCTCACACTGCCCTACCCTGTGCTCTGACCTCTTTCTCCCCTCTCTCTCCAGATGACATCTCGCGTCTTGTGACGGCCGGCCGCCCAACAACCTGCCCGCTTGACCCTATCCCTCCTCTCTTCTCCAGACCATCTCCGGTGACCTTCTCCCTTACCTCACCTCGCTCATCAACTCATCCCTGACCGCTGGCTACGTCCCTCCCGTCTTCAAGAGAGCGAGAGTTGCACCCCTTCTGAAAAAACCTACACTCGATCCCTCCGATGTCAACAACTACAGACCAGTATCCCTTCTTTCTTTTCTCTCCAAAACTCTTGAACGTGCCGTCCTTGGCCAGCTCTCCCGCTATCTCTCTCAGAATGACCTTCTTGATCCAAATCAGTCAGGTTTCAAGACTAGTCATTCAACTGAGACTGCTCTTCTCTGTATCACGGAGGCGCTCCGCACTGCTAAAGCTAACTCTCTCTCCTCTGCTCTCATCCTTCTAGACCTATCGGCTGCCTTCGATACTGTGAACCATCAGATCCTCCTCTCCACCCTCTCCGAGTTGGGCATCTCCGGCGCGGCCCACGCTTGGATTGCGTCCTACCTGACAGGTCGCTCCTACCAGGTGGCGTGGCGAGAATCCGTCTCCTCACCACGTGCTCTCACCACTGGTGTCCCCAGGGCTCTGTTCTAGGCCCTCTCCTATTCTCGCTATACACCAAGTCACTTGGCTCTGTCATAACCTCACATGGTCTCTCCTATCATTGCTATGCAGACGACACACAATTAATCTTCTCCTTTCCCCCTTCTGACGACCAGGTGGCGAATCGCATCTCTGCATGTCTGGCAGACATATCAGTGTGGATGACGGACCATCACCTCAAGCTGAACCTCGGCAAGACGGAGCTGCTCTTCCTCCCGGGGAAGGACTGCCCGTTCCATGATCTCGCCATCACGGTTGACAACTCCATTGTGTCCTCGTCCCAGAGCGCTAAGAACCTTGGCGTGATCCTGGACAACACCCTGTCGTTCTCAAATAACATCAAGGCGGTGGCCCGTTCCTGTAGGTTCATGCTCTACAACATCCGCAGAGTACGACCCTGCCTCACACAGGAAGCGGCGCAGGTCCTAATCCAGGCACTTGTCATCTCCCGTCTGGATTACTGCAACTCGCTGTTGGCTGGGCTCCCTGCCTGTGCCATTAAACCCCTACAACTCATCCAGAACGCCGCAGCCCGTCTGGTGTTCAACCTTCCCAAGTTCTCTCACATCACCCCGCTCCTCCGCTCTCCCACTGGCTTCCAGTTGAAGCTCGCATCCGCTACAAGACCATGGTGCTTGCCTACGGAGCTGTGAGGGAACGGCACCTCAGTACCTCCAGGCTCTGATCAGGCCCTACACCCAAACAAGGGCACTGCGTTCATCCACCTCTGGCCTGCTCGCCTCCCTACCACTGAGGAAGTACAGTTCCCGCTCAGCCCAGTCAAAACTGTTCGCTGCTCTGGCCCCCAATGGTGGAACAAACTCCCTCACGACGCCAGGACAGCGGAGTCAATCACCACCTTCCGGAGACACCTGAAACCCCACCTCTTTAAGGAATACCTAGGATAGGATAAAGTAATCCTTCTCACCCCCTTAAAAGACCTAGATGCACTATTGTAAAGTGGCTGTTCCACTGGATGTCATAAGGTGAAAGCACCAATTTGTAAGTCGCTCTGGATAAGAGCGTCTGCTAAATGACTTAAATGTAAATGTCAAAAGTAGTGCACTATTTAGGGAATGGGGAGCCGTTTGGGACATATACTCAACCTTTTTACAGACGGTGTGGTCGTAATGCAGGTTCCAGCTGGCATTTTCATGAGTGTATTGATGAATTCCTCGTTATACATATCGGTGAAGACATTTACATTTGGCCACTTGATTCAGTGTTGATTTTGTGACGTGCACTTCCAGGAAGGTTATAGGATGCCTCGGTTTTACTGTAACTTCAGGCAAAAGTTCTGTTGGAAGTGCATTTTGATTTTTAAGCCCGACGAATCACGTCATGGAACAGTTTGGTCTCATAGTTATCTAATCCTGTCTTGTTTACGTTCTTACATATGTCCTCTCCTTCCTCCTCCTCGTCTATCCAGCTCTCTCCCTCTCTACTTAAAGCGATGCTCCAGAACCTTTGTATAATTTCAGCCAGTAGTTTTGAAAATGGTGCTTACGAGCCAAAACGGGTCCCTGTTTTTTTTGTGTGTACTACGTCATTATTTTTTTGGGTACTACGTCATTATTTTTTTGTGTACTACGTCATTATTTTTTTGTGTACTACGTCATTATTTTTTGGGTACTACGTCATTATTTTTTGTTTACTTTTATTTTTTTGTGTTTCATTATTTTTTGGTTTACTACGTCATTATTTTTTTGTTTACTACGTCATTATTTTTTTGGGTACTACGTCATTATTTTTTTGTGTACTACGTCATTATTTTTTTGTGTACTACGTCATTATTTTTTTGGGTACTACGTCATTATTTTTTTGTTTACTACGTCATTATTTTTTTGTGTACTACGTCATTATTTTTTTGGTTTACTACGTCATTATTTTTTTGTTTACTACGTCATTATTTTTTGGTTTACTACGTCATTATTTTTTTGTTTACTACGTCATTATTTTTTTGTGTACTACGTCATTATTTTTTTGTGTACTACGTCATCCAATTGTGATTCATTACGTATAATATGTTATTGTTTGCAATTCCTATAACATGTTACATCCAATTTGTACAATATGTTACAAATTTGTCGTGCTTAAGATCCTGGACTGCATCTTGAAGTGTCTTTCATTTTCCAGCCTCTCCAGAACAGCTTCTAATATAGAACAATTCCTCATTCATGTGAATGCCACCATGATTACGGATAGTCCTGAATAATGATGAGTGAGAAAGTTAGACGCACAAATATCATACCCCCAAGGCATGCTATCCTCTCACCATTACAATAAGAGCGGAGGTTAGCATTTTATATCATACCCCCAAGAAAGGCTAACATCGCACCGTTACAATGACAGGGGACATGCTAATCTCTCACCATTACAATAACAGGGGAGGTTAGTATTTATATCATACCCCCAAGGCATGCTAAACTCTCACCATTACAATAACAGGGGAGGATAGCATTTTATATCATACCCCCAAGACATGCTAACCTCTCCCCATTACAATAACAGGAGGGATTAGCATTTTATATCATACCCCCAAGACATGCTAACCATTACAATAACAGGGGACATGCTAACATCTCACCATTACAATAACAGGGGAGGTTAGCATTTTGGGGGGTATGATATTTTTGCATCTAACTTTTTCACTCAGCATTATTCAATATTCATTCTGGGCTATCCATAATCATGGTAGCATCCACATTAATGTAGAAGTGTTCAGAAACATATTCTATTCTTATTTACAATAAAAGTGACTCCAAAATGTTCACAATACATTATTTGCCATTCATTTCTATTGGGCACAAAATAATCATGGTAGCATCCACATGAATGTAGAAGTGTTAAAACTTGTATTATATTCTTATTTACAATAAAACCTCATAGTCATTGTATCATTTCAAATCCAAAGTGCTGGAGTACAGAGCCAAAACAGCAAAACATGTATCACTATCCCAATACTTTTGGAGCTCACTGTAGTGCACTATTTTGACCAAAACCCTATGGGACGCTTGTCAAAAGTAGTGCACTGCACTATATAGGGAATAGGGTGCCATTAGGGAGCAATCTGAGTCTCAAGAGGGAAGAGAATTTGAGACTGAGGATTGTGTTCTAAGGCCAAAGTGAAAGTGAGTGGAGTTGTTCAGGCCAGTGAAAGGACTGTAGGGAGAATCCCAGTGGTCGGATCAGCAATATTAGTGGTTTTAGAATGAATGAGCCGCCTATCCTGTCCTGTCACTCTTCTTCCCTCTCGTGCACACACGCGCAGGCAGGCACGCACACAAGCAGGCGCACACGGAAACAGACAGATGCAGGCACACACACACACAAGCAGGCACACACACAAGCAGGCACACACTCAAGCAGGCAGGCAGACACACACACACACACAAGCAGGCACACACAAAAGCAGGCACACACACAAACAGGCACAAGCAGGCACACACACAAGCAGGCACATACGGAAACACACAGATGCAGGCAGGAACAAACACACATTCACTCGTTCTTTCTCTTCCTCTTTCTGTATCGGTCTATGTATTGGTCTATCTCTCTCACACACTCTCACTACAGAAAACCAATGCTTGCTTCAGTCATCCTATCGACTGTAATCATTATTTGCTGGCTATAATACGCTATAATTTCAGTTTGTCTAATTCTCAATACTACATGGGAATCATTATAGACACATGACTGATATCTTAAAGGCGACCGTTTTGTACTCCTTGACATTGATCTGAACAATGTTTGAATTACAACCTTTGTCTCCAGTCTACAACAATCTCATTTGAAAGACTATTTCACCTGCATCTCTCTCTCATAATCTCCTAAGAATGTTGTACTGTGTCTGACAATACACAAGTGTCTCAAAAAGAAGAGATTTGCATGCTGCGGCTTTAGTCACACTGGTCTTAAGTTTCCTCATTGTGAATTCATTTCCCCTATTTCCTGAGCATCTTGAGACGAGACACACTCTCTTTCACACACACACACACACACACTGTCTGTCTGTCTGTCTCTTTCTCACGCATGCACACACCCACCCACCCACCATCTACGAAACATCTGCCTGGTCAGGAGTGGCCTTGCCTGGGCTGCCAGACTGAGCTTAGCCGGCCCCTCTGGTACTCCTGGCTCCTCATCAATTTTTATTAATGCTCATTATTACACCTCCACCCCACCAGGGGTCAATCAGAGGAGTATGTTGGACTCTGTCCAGAAGGATTAAAGATGGAAAGGAATAGTGGTGAAGCATAGCCAGGTGTTTATTTTTAGGGTTTAAATAAAATGTAAAAAATGGGGGGGGGGGGACTTATAATGGGGGCGGCGGACTTATAATGGATAGCAGGTAAGCCTAGTGGTTAGAGCGTTGGGCCAGTAACGGAAAGGTCGCTACAGTAGATCGATTTCCCCGAGTTGACAAGTTAAAAATCTGTCGTTCTGCCCCTGAACAAGGCAGTTAACCCACTGCTCCTTGGCCGTCATTGTAAATAAGAATTTGTTCTTATCTGACTTGCCCAGTTACATAAAATAAATAATCTGAAAAAGCATTTGTCAGGGAAACTGAAAGATGGGAGCTGAGAGAAGGTGACTGAAAGAGAGATAGTTGGAGAGAGAAAGCGAAAAGGCTTGATTAGAGAGGGGGAGCGTCCGAGAGAAAGCGAGAGAGAAAAGGTCATGAATGTGTCATTCCATTGCACATGACATCCTTTCTCTGGTCCTCTAATTAGTCATGAAGTGTAACCTTTACTGTTCAAGTTTCATCTGTAGGAAGCTCTTTCTGCGCTTTGTACACTATCTGTGACCATGCTGAAGGTGTGGAAAAGATATGCATCATGTAATTAATTAACCATTTATTAGCGGTTGAGGCATACAGCTGGAAGTGTGTATTAATGCTGTAATGCGGTGTGTACTACAGATGTATGCTAGCACTATAATGTGGTGTGTGACGGGTGTATGATACCTTTGTCGTGTTTGGTGTGTATTACAGGTGTATGCTGCGGGTTTTGGATTCCTTCGGCACAGAGCCCGAGTTCAACCACGCCCACTATGCTCAGTCCAAGGGCCACAAGACCCCCTGGGGCAAGTGGAACCTCAACCCCCAGCAGTTCAACACCATGTTCCGTAAGTACCATCTAATGGCTCTGGGGTGCAGATCTAGGATCAGCTTCTCCTCCCCAATCCTAACCTTAACCATGAGCGGGGGAAATGCCAAACTGACCCAAGATCAGCATCTAGGGACATCTTCACCCTACTCCCACCTAATGACAGGGTCATGTTCATAAGGCACCAAATGGAAGAAAATGGTCTAAAACAGAGAGGGGCAACCTGTACTCATCCAATAAAAAATAAAAATAATTAGTTTTACATTTAACCTTTTATTTAACGGTGCAAGTCCGTTAAGAACAAATTCTTATTTACAGTGACGGCCAAATCCGGACGAAGCTGGGCCAATTGTGCGCCGCCCTATGGGACTCCCAATCACGACCAGTTGTGATACAACCCGGATTCGAACCAGGGTGTCTGTAGTGACGCCTCAAGCACTGAGATGCAGTGCGTCACACCGCTGCGCCACTCGGGAGCCCAAGAAGACACACTCATTTTTGTTTTCCTTTGCAAAACATGTTGAAAAGTTTTCTCTTACGTGCCCTAATGAACACAACCCAGGGCTGGGGAGGGAGAGTCTACCACCCCAGGGTGTTTTAACCTTTCCCCATGGCTGATGGAAAGCAAAATCTTACCCAGAATGGATGAATACCCCTCTCCGGTCTCAGTTTCAGTGGTTTGGCCCACGTCGGGCTGGAATAGCGGACCAGGCTCAATAGACCCTTTGTGTTGCGGATAGAGTATGCCATTCTCATACGACGCAGGTCTTTTCATGTCATCCAGTTTACTAGCTGCGAGGGTTAGATGATATCTGTAACTAATCAAACTTACATGGGTTACACCAGGGGTCGAAATGAAACACAGATTTGTTCCGGTGCATCTGGCATGTTGGATTTGTGTCCCCTTGCCTGTGGAGAAACATTCACCTTATCCTCAGCGGGTTGTTTTATATCCTTTCATTACAGCTCTGTTTCCAGGCTTAAGGGAAGTCACTGAATCTCACACTTCCAGTTGTGTAACAACAACAATGGGGCTTGAATAAACAAAACATATAGTTTCAATATGTTAACTCTGAGTGTTGGATTTCCTTCCATCCTAACACTAAAACGTAACAGAGGACATTTAAGACAAAGAAGGCGCCACAGGGAAGTCAATCCTAGTCTTGGGTTCCATTCATTACCATTAAGTAGTCTTGCATAAATCACTGGATAAAGGGTGTAGACAAGGGAAAGACAGGAGAGGGAAAGGGCTCTGGCCAATGAGACAGGAGTGGGAAAGGCCTTTGGCCAATGAGACAGGAGAGGGAAAGGCCTTTGGCCAATGAGACAGGAGAGGGAAAGGGCTCTGGCCAATGAGACAGGAGAGGGAAAGGGCTCTGGCCAATGAGACAGGAGAGGGAAAGGGCTCTGGCCAATGAGACAGGAGAGGGAAAGGGTTCTGGCCAATGAGACAGGAGAGGGAAAGGCCTTTGGCCAATGAGACAGGAGATGGAAAGGGCTCTGGCCAATGAGACAGGAGAGGGAAAGGGCTCTGGCCAATGAGACAGGAGAGGGAAAGGGCTCTGATCGCCAGGATCTGTTTGTGCTGTCTTGTCTCATATGGCCGTTGGCAAGACAGCACCAACATATCTTTTAGGAACCAGGCTAGAACTGAAGCCATAGAGGGAACATTTCCAATGTCGTTCTTCTCTCTACTGTTCTCAAATCCAAAACCATAACAACATGTTCACATCTAGAATTGTTTCTCTGCTTCCGGCGAGGTACAGACTCTAGTCCCAAAACAGTTCCTGTAGCATACTATATTGCGTGTCCTTCATCCTCTGGCGTTGTTGTATGCAGTAAAACAAAAGGAAAGTCCTTTAGTCTCTGTCTCAGATACAGTTGAAGTCAGTTTATATACACCTTAGCCAAATACAGTTTTTCACAATTCCTGACATTTAATCTTATTAAAAATGCCCTATCTTAGGTCAGTGAGGATCACCACTTTATTTTACAAATGTGAAATGTCAGAATAATAGTAGAGAGAATGATTTATTTCAGCTTTTATTTCTTTCATCGTATTCCCAGTGGGTCAGTAGTTCATTTAAATTGTTTAACTTGGGTCAAACATTTCTGGAAGCCTTCCACAAGCTTCCCACAATACGTTTGGTGAATTTTGGCCCATTCCTCCTGACAGAGCTGATGTAACTGAGTCAGTTTTGTTGGCCTCTTTGCTCTCACATGCTTTTTCAGTTCTTCACACAAATGTTCTATAGGATTGAGGTCAGGGTTTTGTGATGGCCACTCCAATACCTTGACTTTGTTGTCCTTAAGCCATTTTTTCACAACTTTGGAAGTATGCTTAGGGTCATTGTCCATTTGGAAGACCCATTTGCGACCAAGCTTTCACTCTCTGGCTGATGTCTTGAGATTTGGCTTCAATATATCCACATACATTTTCCTCCCTCATGAAGCCATCTCTTTTGTTTAGTGCACCAGTCCCTCCTGCAGCAAAGCATCCTCACAACATGATGAAACCACCACATGCTTCACGGCTGGGATGGTAGTCTTCGGCTTGCAAGCTTCCCCTTTTCCTCCATACATAACGATGGTCATTATGGCCAAACAGTTCTAATTTTGTTTCATCAGACCAGAGGACATTTCTCCAAAAAGTACAATCTTTGTCCCCATGTGCAGTTGCAAACCGTAGTCTGGCTTTTTTATGTCGGTTTTGGAGCAGTGGCTTCTTCCTTGCTGAGCGGACTTTCAGGTTATGTCGATATAGGACTCGTTTTTACCGTGGATATAGATACGTTTGTACTGGTTTCTTCCAGCATCTTCACAAGGTCCTTTGCCGTTGTTCAGGGATTGATTTGCACTTTTCGCACCATAGTACGTTCATCTCGAGGAGACAGAACGTGTCTCCTTCCTGAGCGTGGGTCCATGGTGTTTATACTTGCGTACTATTGTTTGTACAGATGAACATGGTACCTTCAGGCGTTTGGAAATTGCTCCCAAAGATGAACTATTTTTTTTAGGTCTAGGCTGATTTCTTTTGATTTTTCAATGATTTCAAGCAAAGAGGCACTGAGTTTGATGGTAGGCCTTGAAATACATCCCCAAGTACACCCCCAATTGACTCAAATGATGTCAATTAGCCTATCAGAAGCTTCTAAAGCCATGACATCATTTTCTGGAATATTCCAAGCTGTTTAAAAGGCAAAGTCAACTTAGTGTATGTAAACTTCTGACCCACTGGAATTGTGATACAGTGAATTATAAGTGAAATAATCTGTCTGTAAACAATTGTTGGAAAAAGGACTTGTGTCATGCACAAAGTAGATCGATATGACAACTGCCATTGAAAGTGCAGGGCGCCAAATTCAAAACAACCGAAATCCCATAATTAAAATTCCTCAAACATACAAGTATTTTACACCATTTTAAAGATAAATTTCTTGTTAATCCCACCACAGTGTCCGATTTTCAAAAAGAATTTACAGCGAAAGCAAACCAAACGATTATGTTAGGTCAGAGCCAAGTCACAGAAATACACAGTCATTTTTCCAGCCAAAAAAGCAGAAATATAGATAAGACTAATCACTAGCCTTTGATGATCAGATGACACTCATAGGACTTCATGTTACACTATACATGTATGTTTTGTTCGATAAAGTTCATATTTATATAAAAAAAATCTCAGTTTACATTGGCGCATTACGTTCAGTAGTTCCAAAACATCCGGGGATTTTGCAGAGAGCCACATCAATTTACAGAAATACTATTAATAAACATTGATAAAAGATACAACTATTATGCACTGAATTATAGATACACTTCTCCTTACTGCAAACGCTGTGTCAGATTTTTTTTTAACTTTACGGAAAAAGCACACCATGCTATAATCTGAGTACGGCGCTCAGAGACCAAAACAACCCAAACAGATATCCGCCATGTTGTGTGGTCAACAGATGTTAGAAATAGCATTATAAATATTGACTTACCTTTGATGATCTTCATCAGCATGCACTCCCAGGAATCCCAGTTCCACAATAAATGTTTGTTTTGTTCAATAATGTCCATCATTTATGTCCAAATACCTCCTTTTTGTTCGCTCGTCCAGCCCAGTAATCCAAATTCATGATGCGCGATCACTAGGAGCAGACGAAAAGTCAAAAAGTGAAGTTCCAGTCCGTAGAAACATGTCAAACGATGTATAGAATCAATCTTTAGGATGTTTTTAACATAAATCTTCAATAATGTTCCAACCGGAGAATTCCTTTGTCTTCAGAAATGCTATGGAACTCAAGCTAACTCTCACGTGAACACGCGTCACCAGCTCGTGCCTCTCTGGCAGACCTCTGACTCATTCCCCTCTCATTCGCCCCCACCTCACAGTAAAAGCATCAAACAAGGTTCTAAAGACTGTTGACATCTAGTGGAAGCCTTAGGAAGTGCAATTTGACCCCATAGACACTGTGTATTTGAAACCTGATTTCCCACTTCCTGGTTGCATTTTTTTCTCAGGTTTTTGCCTGCCATATGAGTTCTGTTATACTCACAGACATCATTCAAACAGTTTTAGAAACTTCAGTGTGTTTTCTATCAAAATCATAATAATATGCATATATTAGCAACTGGGCCTGATTAGCAGACAGTTTACTCTGGGCACCTTATTCATCCAAGCTACTCAATACTGCCCTCAGCCCAAAGAAGTTATTAAGAAATTTGTAGTGATTGAAAAACAAGTTTTAATGACTCCAACCTAAGTGAATGTAAACTTCCGACTTCAACTGTAACAATGTTACATTATGTTGCATAATGCATATTAACTCAACAGAGGATATGTAATCCCCTGTATAGAGTAATGATACACTGAACAAAAATAGAAACGCAACATGTAAAGTGTTGGTCCCATGTTTCATAAGCTGAAATAAAGATCCCAGATGTGTTCCATATGCACAAAAAGCTTATTTCTCTCAAATGTTGTGCACACATTTGTTTATATCCCTTTTAGTGAGCATTTGTCCTTTGCCAAGATAATCCATCCACCTGACAGGTGTGTCATATCAAGAAGCTAATTAAACAGCATGGTCATTACACAGGTGCACCTTGTGCTGGGGACAATAAACAACAACACAATGCCACAGATGTCTGAAGTTTTGAGGAAGTGTGCAATTGGCATGCTGACTGCAGGAATGTACATCAGAGCTGTTGCCAGAGCATTTAATGTTCTTTTCCATAATTTGGATAGAGAATTTGGCAGTACGTCTAACCGGCCTCACAACCGCAGACCACATGTAACCTCGCCAGCCCAGGACCTCCACATCCAGCTTCTTCACCTGCGGGATCGTCTGAGACCAGCCACCCGGACAGCTGATGAAACTGTGGGTTTGCACAACCGAAGAATTTCTGCACAAACTGTCAGAAACCGTCTCAGGGAACTTATCTGCGGGCTCGTCGTCCTTACCAAGGTCTTGACCTGACTGCAGTTTGGAGTCATAACCAACTTCGGTGGGCAAATGCCCACCTTCGATGGCCACTGGCACACTGGAGAAGAGTTCTCTTCGCGGATGAATTCAACTGTACCAGCAAGATGGCAGACAGCGAAATATGGCGTTGTGTGGGCTAGGAGTTTGCTGATGTCACTTTGTGAACAGAGTGCTCCATGGTGGATGTGGGGTTATATTATGGGCAGGCATAAGCTATGGATAGCAAACACAATTGCATTTTATTGATGGCAATTTGAGTGCACAGAGATACCGTGACGAGACCCATTGTCGTGCCATTCATCCGCCGCAATCACCTCATGTTTCGGCATGATAATGCACGGCCCCATGTTGCAAAGATCTGTACACAATTCCTGAATACTGAAAATGACCCAGTTCTTCCATGGCCTGCATACTCACCAGACATATGTCTCCCATTGAGCATGTTTGGGGTGCTCAGGATCGACGTGTACGACAACGTGTTCCAGTTCCCGATAATATCCAGCAACTTCGCACAGCCATTGAAGAGGAGTGGGATAACATTCCACAGGCCACAATCAACAGCCTGATCAACTCTATGCGAAGGATATGTGTTGCACTGCATGAGGCAGATGGTCACACCAGTTACTGACTGGTTTTCTGATCCACACCCCTACCTTTGTTTTTGAAGGTATCTGTGACCAACAGATGCATATCTGTATTCCCAGTCAAGTGAATTCCATAGATTAGGGCCTATTGAATTGATTTCAATTGACTGATTTCCTTATTTGAACTTTAACTTCGTAAAATCGTTGAAATTGTTGCCTGCTGCATTTGACATTTTGGCTCAGTGTACATATCTGCCAAATGTGATCATTTTTCTATCATACAAATGAAGCCAGCCGGCACATACAGGCTCTTCATTGTCTGTAGTGAGATTTGAGGATGGGTTTGGAACCAGTCACACTCCCTGAGTTCACACGGGAAAGAGATTCTTTCCACACGATGCCCTCCTAGTTTGCCGAAAGTGTGACTGACTGACTTCACCATGGGCCTGAGTAGGCCCTTCATCAAGGGTCCTGTTTCACTGGTCTGAAACAGTGTGTGTCTGTGCATGTATGTGTGTGTGTGTGTGTGAGGGGTCTGCTGGAACGCTCTCCCACATCCGTCTTCGGCCATCCATCTGTACAGTTAATCACTTTGCCTGTTTATAACACACCCCCTTCAGTGAGCAAATGTTTCCCCTGCTCTCGCTCCAGTTGGTACATGACAGCCTGACTGTTCTGTTTCTCTGGCTCTTGGCTTCCTTCACCTGCGCGCTGTGTTAAGAAGCAGTGCGGCTTTGTTGGGTTGTGTTTCCGATGACGCATGGCCATCATCTCTCCCGAGCCCGTACGGGAGTTGTCGCGACGAGACAAGATAGTAATTACTAACAATTGGATTCCACGAAATTGGGGAGAAAAGGGGGTAAAATAAAAAATAAAATAAAAAGTAGTGCACTATATAGGCAATAGGGTGCCATTTGAGACGGATATGTGATTTCTGGGAGGGAGCACCTCATATGGTTTAAAGTTCTAAGAACAAACCAAAACTATCGTAAGTTTTATTAGTCATATGTACGGGATATGGATGGTATACATTGTCCAACAAAATGCTTACTTGCAGGTTCTTTCTCGACAATGTAACAGCAATAAGAAATAATAAAATAAGAATACGAACATAAAGTAAATGGCAGTAGAATAGAATAAACATTTTAGCATAAGTATAATACAGGAAGGCACAATTTATAGTCCAATATTTACATGTGTACTGGGGAAGGGGGGATGGGGGAAAGTGTATAAATTGAGCAGTATAATAATGTGTGTGTGCGTGTGTGTGTGTGCATGAGTGCTAAGGTGCGTAGAATCTGAGCAGAGCCCTTTGATGTGGGAAATGCATTGACGTGCATACACCACCCACATTGACGTGCATACACTACCCACCCATTGGTTTTATGTTTTCCATACCCAATTCCTGAGATGATGCTGCAGTATTCTAGAGATTTAACTTCAATTCGGGGGAAATTCCCAAACTGTAATTTGTCTGTCTCATCTGTCAGAGCTCACAGGTACAGGTATCAGGGGCCGTATGCATCAAGCATTTCAGCGTAGGACTGCTGATCTAGAATCAGTTTTCTCTTTTAGATCATTTTGAATACTATTTTATGGACACAGGGGACCTGATCCTAGATCAGTACTCCTACTCTGAGAGGCATTGTGAATATGAGTACAGCGCAATGGAGCATTGAGAGGTCTTCAGACAGGGTCCCCAGGACTAGCCCTCCCCCGTCTAATCTTCTCTGTTTGTGTTCGGGAAGGCCAGCCCTGGGTCGTGTTTACCAAGTGCCAAACGGAGGAAAACGAACTAAAACGAGGACTGCTCTTCCTAGACTTGTCCAATAAGAAACCTTCATTTTCGTTTTCCGTTGCAAAGCATTAAAAAAAGAAACAAATGTTGCGTGCCCTAATGAACACATCAGAGGGAAACTCCCCCCTGTAAAATGGAAGTTGGTTACAGTGATGTTTATCTCCGCTTATCCTCTGCCGAGTCCCCAACAACAGGATGTTCTGTTTTCAGGGGAAATAGATGTTATTAGCAAGGAGGCACTCCATCTTAACTCCTCCTCCACGCTTACTGGATTGGTTGAACAGTGCCGAAGAGAACCTCCCCCAACAGTTATTTTTTGTCAAAACCAGTATGCAGGGGATGTAGTTTCAGGCGTGTCTTTTATGCCTGCTACGTTAGGTTAATCTACTCTAGACAGCACGCCTCTTCAAACCTCCTCTGCTTCTGCATTTCCCCTGCTTGTTTTCATTCATGTCATTTCAGCTCAGTGTTTTTCCTGCAGCTGATTTAAAGTTAAAGGGGAAAAGTAGCAAAGGTCCTCATTTGAGTTTGTACAACTATGTATTATAATCATTCTCATCATTAGTCTTGCAATAAATTCAAGGTATGTTTTTTAAAAGATATAATCTTAATAACGTTCCACAAATTCTGAATAGGGAAACTAAATATTGAACTCAAATTGTCTTGATAGATTGAAAGCTCTCTGTATTTCCATCCAATTGTCTTTTTTTAATAGAATTTCACTACAAGGCCTATCAAAACCTACGCAGAATAGAATTGCATTTCACGCTAGAATTTCAATGTCTTTCAATTTAACATTAAACAAGCCACACAGAAAAGCATATGGCCTCAGTGCACTTTCTTAAATTTCTTATGAAGCAGATGCTGATTTCCTTTTTTGCCAATACATTTTTTGGACAGAAATAAACATCTGATTATGATGAATTATGGCCAGATGACAGCTGTGAAGTATTCATCCTTCCTTGGCCAGGAGCTACAATAGGGAACCAGTGAAATGGGAGAGTGAGTGAGGGCGAGGCGGAGAGTGAGTGAGTGAGGGCGAGGCGGAGAGTGAGTGAGTGAGTGAGGGCGAGGCGGAGAGTGAGTGAGTGAGTGAGGGGGCGAGGTGGAGAGTGAGTGAGTGAGGGCGAGGCGGAGAGTGAGTGAGTGAGTGAGGGCAAGGCGGAGAGTGAGTGAGGGCGAGGCGGAGAGTGAGTGAGGGCGAGGCGGAGAGTGAGTGAGTGAGTGGCGAGGCGGAGAGTGAGTGAGTGAGGGCGGAGAGTGAGTGAGTGAGTGAGGGCGGAGAGTGAGTGGGCGAGGCGGAGAGTGAGTGGGCGAGGCGGAGAGTGAGTGAGTGAGGCGGAGAGTGAGTGGGCGAGGGCGGAGAGTGAGTGAGTGAGGCGAGGGAGTGAGTGAGTGAGTGAGGCGAGGCGGAGAGTGAGTGAGGAGGGCGAGGCGGAGAGTGAGTGGGCGAGGCGGAGAGTGAGTGGGCGAGGCGGAGAGTGAGTGAGTGAGGGCGAGGCGGAGAGTGAGTGAGTGAGTGAGGGCGAGGCGGAGAGTGAGTGAGTGAGGGCGAGGCGGAGAGTGAGGGCGGAGAGTGAGTGAGTGAGGGCGAGGCGGAGAGTGAGGGCGAGGCGGAGAGTGAGGGCGGAGAGTGAGTGAGTGAGGGCGAGGCGGAGAGTGAGGGCGGAGAGTGAGTGAGGGCAAGGCGGAGAGTGAGTGAGTGAGGGCGAGGCGGAGAGTGAGTGAGTGAGGGCGAGGCGGAGAGTGAGTGAGTGAGGGCGGAGAGTGAGTGAGTGAGGGCGGAGAGTGAGTGAGTGAGTGAGGGCGGAGAGTGAGTGAGTGAGTGAGGGCGGAGAGTGAGTGAGTGAGGGCGAGGCGGAGAGTGAGGGCGGAGAGTGAGTGAGTGAGGGCGAGGCGGAGAGTGAGTGAGGGCGAGGCGGAGAGTGAGGTGAGTGAGTGAGGGCGAGGCGGAGAGTGAGTGAGTGAGGGCGGAGAGTGAGTGAGTGAGGGCGAGGCGGAGAGTGAGTGAGTGAGGGCGAGGCGGAGAGTGAGTGAGTGAGGCGGAGAGTGAGTGAGTGAGGGCGAGGCGGAGAGTGAGTGAGTGAGGCGGAGAGTGAGTGAGTGAGGCGGAGAGTGAGTGAGTGAGGGCGAGGCGGAGAGTGAGGGCGGAGAGTGAGTGAGGGCGAGGCGGAGAGTGAGGGCGGAGAGTGAGTGAGTGAGGGCGAGGCGGAGAGTGAGTGAGTGAGGGCGAGGCGGAGAGTGAGTGAGTGAGGGCGAGGCGGAGAGTGAGTGAGTGAGGTGGAGAGTGAGTGAGTGAGGGCGAGGCGGAGAGACGGAGAATGAGAGACGGAGAGTGAGTGAGGGGGAGACGGAGAGTGAGTGAGGGGGAGACGGAGAGTGAGTGAGGGGGAGACGGAGAGTGAGTGAGGGCGAGACGGAGAGTGAGTGACGGAGAGACGGGGAGTGAGGGCAAGACGGAGAGTGAGTGACGGAGAGTGAGTGACGGAGAGACGGAGAGTGAGTGATGGAGAGTGAGAGACGGAGAGTGAGGGCGAGACGGGCGAGACGAAGAGTGTGTGAGGGCGAGACGAAGAGTGTGTGAGGGCGAGACGGAGAGTGTGTGAGGGCGAGACGGAGAGTGTGTGAGGGCGAGACGGAGAGTGTGTGAGGGCGAGACGGAGAGTGTGTGAGGGCGAGACGGAGAGTGTGTGAGGGCGAGACGGAGAGTGTGTGAGGGCGAGACGGAGAGTGTGTGAGGGCGAGACGGAGAGTGTGTGAGGGCGAGACTGAGAGTGTGTGAGGGCAAGACTGAGAGTGAGTGACGGAGAGACGGAGAGTGAGAGATGTAGTGATAGAGATACAGAGAGAGAGAAGACACCTGCCAAAAAATGTGAGTGCTGTTCTCTAATTAAGAACAACAGGTTCAGACTTTTCCTTTGTGCCAGTGCTGCTCTGGGCTGGGCCTGCTTGGATGTTTGCATTTACTCCTCACAGGGATACAAAGTGCTGAGTCAGGGGGTCTCGCTCTCTCTGTCTCTCGCTTTCTTTTTCTTTCTCTCTCGCTCTGTCTCTCTCCGTCTCTCTCTCGATACACATAAGGTGATGTCTTAACTGAGCCTTGTGCGTTCCGTTCCCTCTCCAACCCTCCCGGACAACGCTAATGAATGGACAACAAGCTGGCCTCCTGAGAGCGTGCGTGTGGTGGGGCCGTGTGTGTGTGTGTACGATAACCCAATGGTAGTTAGTGAGGGTTGTTCATTAAGCAGGTTTTTGTTGTCCAATTTTATTTCTGTCCCTTATGCAAGGTGTGGAGGCAACCAGTGGGGAGTGACAGCTCATAATCAGAAGAATGTGCTCAAGATTCATTTCCAGCCCACAAAGTCTTTCAAGTTCCAGTGAAATGCCTTTCTTGCGATAATCAATAACAATGTGATACTAAAAATAACAAGGTAGAAGAAAAATACACAAGATATAGAAATAAGAAGAGCACGGTAAAGGAAGTTAACATACTATATACAGGGTCAGTTCCAGTATCATGTTTACAATGTGCAGGAATACTGGATCGATATACTACATTACCAAAATCATGTGGACATCTGCTCGTCGAACATCTCATTCCAAAATCATGGGCATTAATGAACACATTTCTACCAGAGTTGGTCCTCCCCTTTGCTGCTATGCATTATTTATGTTCATAGAATTGGCAGTCACTTTTCAAACAAAGTTTTAATTGTGCTATGTTCTCCAGTAACAACACTTGGTTGCTCTCTCTCCCTGCTGCCTGCCTTTTTGTTTTTGTGACCAACTTTTTAAAAATTTGAGTTTTGTCTCTGTTTTTGTACCTGTAACCGCCCCACTGAAAAACAATCACAGAAATGCCTACCAAGATAACCCCAACCCATTTCCCCCCTCAGTCCCCATCTACCAACCCGTATCCTCCATCCCCACCCGGAAGCCATGTTTCCCACCTGCCAGAAGGGGAGCCACGGGAAGCATTGAACTCCAGAAATTCAGCCGTGGCAATATATTCATTTAGACAATTAGACATTCTGCCAGTTAAAACAACTGGTATGTTATTCCATCTACTGAGGTTGATTTTGATTTGAGCGTTCTGTTCAAGTTTCTGGCAATGGTTTTATCGAAGGAAGGAAATACAGTATATTTCTTCCCAGATGTTTAAAATATGAAATGATTGAGGTTCCATAAGTAGAGGTGGAGTCCTTCATCGGGGTCTTAAGGTAGTAGGGCTGATTTGGTTACGTATAACATGAGATGAAGCTGAATTGATCTATGATCATCTCTTTTAACTATGGCTGGGGGATTGGCATGTAGTATTTTAATCATATTAATGAATTGGAGCCAATTTCCATATGTTCCAAGCACAGGAGGCTGCTGAGGGGAGGTCGGCTCATAATAATGGCTGGAACGGAGTACGGCATCAAACACATGGAAACTGTGTCCGATGCCATTCCATTCATTCTGTCCCAGCCATTATTATGAGCCCGTCCTCCCAAATTAAGGTGTCACTTGACCGCCTGTGGATAATACAACCCAAGGAGCCGTTTCTGGTGAAACGTCTAAGATATGTAAATTGTCGATGGAGGATATCCGGTGATAAACACTTTTTTAACAAACCCGCTTTGTAGGTTCTGCACAATTTGGTCAAGATATCTCATTTAGCTTTTTTGGGCAATTGAGATAAATGATTTGCGATTTTGAAACACTTGGCTGAAAACTTCCATCAGACATGGTTAAAACAAGTGTCAGGGTAGAGAACATCAAATCTTAAAATGAGGTCATATGAATGAATACATACTGTGCTAACGGAATACATAACAAAATGAAACAAATATTTTCCAACATTGTTATAGGCTACATATGTTAATCGATAGGATTATATATATTTTTTTTATATATATATATATATATATATATATATATATATATATATATATTTTTTTTTTTAAATACCCCTTTTTCGTGGTATCCAATTGTTTAGTAGCTACTATCTTGTCTCATCGCTACAACTCCCATACGGGCTCGGGAGAGATGAAGGTCGATAGCCATGCGTCCTCCGAAACACAACCCAACCAAGCCGCACTGCTTCTTAACACAGCGCGCATCCAACCCGGAAGCCAGCCGCACCAATGTGTCGGAGGAAACACGGTGCACCTGGCAACCTTGGTTAGCGTGCCCTGCGCCCTGCCCGCCACAGGAGTCGCTGGTGCGCGATGAGGCAATCGATAGGATTATTACACCGAGATGTTAACAAACGTACATTTATAGCATGATCATAAAAATATGGTGTGCTATAAACCAGCACTTGTTCATTAATTAATTAATAACCTTATGATTTACACCCCAAAAAATGTTTCAACGTTTTTTTGCTTTGTCATTATGGGGTATTGTGTGTAGATTGATGAGAGGGGAAAAAAAAGTCATTTTAATCCGTTTTAGAAAAAGGCTGTAAAAAGTCAAGGGGTCTGAATACTTTCCCGAATGCACTGTAAATAGTAAACTACCTAGCTATTTCAGTGGATGTTGAACACATTTCTACCAGCAATTGAACACATTTCTACTGGCATATGTGTTAAATTATAGCCGTGGCATAAAAGGGATAATTAACTTGGGGCTCTGTGCATACTCTGGAAAATAATGTAACTCTGTGGAACGCACGACGCACTAGCAGAGTGGAACACACCTTCTAAGTCGTTCGTTATTCTTCATAAAATGTATATCGCCTCGTTTGATTATCCCTTACGTAACACACAGCCTACCGATTGCAAGGTGCAGCCTGTGTCCAAAACATTGGAGTCTGGTCCAGTCATTCAGCGCGACATGTTTCAACTTCTTCCTTCATTTTGTTATGCAGTGTTGGGATGGCGACTTAGGGGTGATACATATGTGCGAGATGGAGTCTTTGTATCTCCTATCCAGCTTCTTTTGTCTTTGCTGCATTTGTCGACTGTTTAAATAGGAACCATTTATTTGGCTAGGTGATGGCCCTCTGATTTTATATGTGTCTGCCGGATGTTTTTTCGTAGGGCGTTACACTAGAAAACCCATCAGCAATCAATGCCTGTTTTAAGGTAGGTGGCTGCGGGACTTTGCTGATGCCGGGTGCATCATTTACCATATAATCGTCGTAAAGTAGGGGATGTTTGTTCTTCAAATGATTCAATACGTTTGTCACGACAACAAGAGGCACTTTTTGCACAACACTTGCATGTGGTTGACATCGGTTTGCCTGTAGCCAGAATACTCCCATCCCACTGAAAATGCGCCCTTTGGCACCAAAACGGCATTCTCGTTAGCACAAGCAGCACTCGTGTTTCCACTGCGCACTGAGGTAAAGCCGCAGAATTTGTAGACCTCATACTGTACTATCTTTGGTAAAGCCCTTTCTCTCCTCACCAGCATCTAACTGTGCACTAGAAGCTGGGACACTTGTGGTTGGCCAGCATGTGAATGTCATGCAGAGGGTGAGAGATCGTAACCAACTTCAGTGGGCAGATGCTCACCTTCGATGCCGTGGGCACGCTGGATGAATCCTGGTTTCAACTGTACCGGGCAGATGGCAGACAGTGTGTATGGCGTTGTGCGGGCGAGCGTTTTGCTGATGTCAACGTTGTGAACAGAGTGCCCCATGGTGGCGGTGGGGTTATGGTATGGGCAGGCATAAGTTACGGACAGCAAACAGAATTGCATTTCATCTATGGCAATTTGAATGCACAGAGATACCGTGATGAGATCCTGAGGCCCATTGTCGTGCCATTCATCTGCCTCATGTTTCGACGTGATAATGCACGGCCCCATGCCACAAGGATCTGTACACAATTCCTGGAAACAGAAAATGTCTGTTCTTCCATGGTCTCAACAGACATGTCACCCATTGAGCAGCAGCATGTTTGGGATGCTCAGGATCGATGTGTACGACAGCGTGTTTCATTCCCACCAATGTCCAGTAACTTCGCACAACCGTTTGAAGAGGAGTGGGACAACATTCCACAGGCCACAATCAACAGCCTGATCAACTCTATGCGAACGAGATGCATGAGGCAAATGGTGGTCATACCAGATACTCACTGGTTTTCTGATCTACATCTCCTTTTCCTTTTTTTTTTTTTTAAAGGTATCTGTGACCAACAGTCTGTATTCCCAGTCATGTAAAATCCATAGGTTAGGGCCTAATTATTTTTTCAATTGACTGATTTCCTTATATGAACTGTAAATCAGTGAAATCGTTGAAATTGGTGCATGTTGCGTTTTATGTTCCGTGTGTATATATGGGGATAGTTTAGTGGCATAAATATGCGATCAAATGCATGTTCCCAAAAAGTATTTCTTATCTCTCTGATATAGGACAGACACTTCTGAACAAACTTCCTTTCGATTTTTGGGGGTGGGACTAACTGTGGTTCCATTTAGTGAATCTGTTATTCAATGCGTTTGTATGGGTTAATGGCAGTAAAGCCAAATTCCAATGTTTTTTTTATACTTCAAGGAGTCTTAAAATTCCAAATAAAATAGCAGAATTATCCTTGGTATGACCTTCTTAAAACAATTCCATATAGCTTAGTAGAACCCCCCCCCACACACACAGTTTTTTATTTTTTATAAAACTTTGGTGGCATCCCATAGAATCCGGGGGTCATCAAATTATTTGAAAATAAGTCCGTTAATTCATAGATATTTTGCAAAAGAAAGCCACGCATTTCAAAGCATGCCAACGGAACCGGAGCAGAGTTTCTGCTGCGTTTCTGACCTTATCCAGTCAGACTAAGTGCGAGACGTTTTCCAATTGCTTTTAATGACTTCCACAAAATTACCCAAATTACATTATGTATGGATTGCCTGCCTGCTACGAAGTGCCGAGTCGAGCCCGGGTGTGTGTCTTGTTTTGGCCGGCTGATTGAAGTCGACTGGCCTGGCATCTTGGCATAGTCCAGCTGGGCCCGCAAACCTTTTCTGCAGACTGTCACGCCCACTTACACTGAGTGATGACAGAGGCCTCCCTTCTCCCTCTCCTTCTCCCCAGCACTATTATTATTAGGAAAAGTTATTTGTACAATTATTCTTGTTTTTAGCATGCAGTGCACATCCCATCCCCACTCCTCTTGAGGAAAGCCCTGTGCTGCGTTGAAAGATTGAATTGCCTGTTGTCCTAACACATCCCATCCCCGCTCCTCTTGAGGAAAGCCCTGTGCTGCTTTGAAAGATTGAACTGCCTGTTGTCCTAACACATCCCATCCCCGCTCCTCTTGAGGAAAGCCCTGTGCTGCGTTGAAAGATTGAACTGCCTGTTGTCCTAACACATCCCATCCCGCTCCTCTTGAGGAAAGCCCTGTGCTGCGTTGAAAGATTGAACTGCCTGTTGTCCTAACACATCCCATCCCCGCTCCTCTTGAGGAAAGCCCTGTGCTGCGTTGAAAGATTGAACTGCCTGTTGTCCTAACACATCCCATCCCCGCTCCTCTTGAGGAAAGCCCTGTGCTGCGTTGAAAGATTGAACTGCCTGTTGTCCTAACACATCCCATCCCCGCTCCTCTTGAGGAAAGCCCTGTGCTGCGTTGAAAGATTGAACTGCCTGTTGTCCTAACACATCCCATCCCCGCTCCTCTTGAGGAAAGCCCTGTGCTGCTTTGAAAGATTGAACTGCCTGTTGTCCTAACACATCCCTTTCCCACCTGGGCCATAGAGGCTGACGGCAGCTCCCTCTCTCTCACCTACTTTTCCTCCTCCTCTGTCTGCTCGGAATGAGGCCAGCCTCCATTATCACCACGCCGCGTGGCGGGCCATGAATTTATCTCCCAACACGTCGTCTCTCCACACGATTTACTGGCGCTCTGCAATAGCTCTAAAATAGCAGTGAGCTCCCTCGAGCAGCATATATTAAATCGCTTCCACAAACGGCTTCAAGCAACAACTTAACAGGCCCGGTGGAGAAGGAACAGGATGCTAGCCTAAAACCCTCCCCTCCACTTTCCAGAAGCGGAGAATGTTGTGTAAGTCTGGAAGAGGGATACACTTCAGAGGGGCCAAGTCCATCAAGCAAAGCCCAGAGAGTCGGGACGAGATGTTGTTTGTGTGTCCCCTATATTGCACTACTTTTGACCAGGGCCCATAGGACCAGCATACAGGGCACTGGTCAAAAGTGCACTATGCCATGTGGGCTTTGGGAACCAGCATAGTTTTATTTCAATTGGATTTTTGTTGGCTTTTTTTTGGGGGGGGGGTCACGGAAGTCCCCAAATCTTACTATCCAAATCTTACATTGTCTAAAATGTTCTAATCTTCGTCATTCACCCCTCGTCAGAAAAAGGGGTAAATCCTCATCTCCAAATGTGAGTTTCCATTTCCAAACAGAGAGTGTGCCGAGGCGAAACTCTCCCAAGTGTGTGCCCTTGCCCATTTCTGACCTAATCATAGAACGTTAAGTCATGACTTCACATTAACTTAACAAGTGACATTTTCTTCTCTATTATTCTGGAGATCCCCCTTACATAATTGTATTGTTTTGGGACAGATGTAGATACAGATAAGGAGAGCTAACAAAACAAATAGCCTAATCATTAAGGCCTAATCATTAAGGCCTAATCATTAAGGCCTAATCATTAGGGCCTATTGTCATGCTATTCACTTGTTTTCTGTACAGCATATGCATGAATCGATCAACTAATGTAGAGATAAATAGTTGTTGCCCTATGCAGATCTCATAGCGATAAAGTGCTGGCAATTGAAATGCTCTTTTAAATGAACTAACTTTACCCACCTATAATCATTGTCGTGTTCCCCATTAACTGTACAATGACAGCTTGTGTTTGTAGCTTGTTTTCCTTTTTCTGTATATAAGTGAATGAATGTGAACTAACTAGCTTCAGTACAATAATCATAGTGATTCCAGTTGAGCCGTATAATGACAGTTGTATTGTGTGGTTGATTTCCCCTGCAGCCCACACGCCAGACAACAGCTTCCTGGGCTTTGTGGTGGAGCAGCATCTGAACGCCAGCGACATCCGCCACATTGACGAAGTCAAGCGGCAGAACCAGTCGCTGGTCTACGGCAAGGTGGACAACTTCTGGAAGGTACGGCGCTTCAGCTTGTGTATCCCGTGTGGCTGGCATGGCCAGTGTTCAAATGAAACGTTGACTCTTGGGGGTGCCTAATGTGTCTTGGTGTTGTCTGACGTTAAAATCTGATCACCCTCATACTTCAAATGTATGTATGCACTCACTGTATTGTAAGCCGCTTTGGGGGAAAAGTGTTTGCTACATAGCATTTATTCCAATGTTATTTACATTGTGTACAAACTCTGCTCAGCTCTTAGTTATTTGGGAGCCGTGGTAACGTTTTGTCGTGGACAAAAATAGACTTTTGTCTACATCGGCATTGAGGGTGGTAGAGTAGTGACAGTTGTATTGTGACAATACCATGTCATCAACTGGTGACTCTTCTTGTTTAGAACAAAAAATGACACGTGATCTAGTTCCCAGACATCAACACTACTAGAATAGAGCCCAAATGAGAAGGAAGTGCAACTCAGTTGAGTTCAATAGGAAGCTGGTCCCATTGGCTTCACAGTCCCGTCCCTTTGATCACAGGGAAATGGACAACGCTGTGGACGCTTTTAAGGAGACTGTAGTGACTGAAGTGACAGTGTTCACTGAGCCTTAATCTGCACAGAATGCCTTTCAAGATGAAAGCACCAGACAGACTATGCCATATATTCTTGGGAACCGGCGTATGGAATCTATTGTAACCCAGTTCCTTAACTCTTGAAAGAAAGTCACTGGAACACTTTGAGAGTTTTTGGGAGATTTCATGGAGACTAGAATGTAGTGTTCCTTTTTATAAACCATATTGCTGAGTTTCTGATTATTATGTTGATAAATAGTAGAATTCAGCTCTACTCTGATTAGTTAGAATATATTCCTACTCAGACTCTGTTGGGCAGAGGCATTGACGCAGGGATTATTTCATCTGAGATAAAAAATGTAAAAAAGGGTTTAGAGATTGTAACTACACCAGCCACAAGCATTTTGTCTGCGATTCGCTCGTTGGCACATTACACATTCTCGGATTACTGCCTAGTCTGTATGTCTTGGTGAGACTTGACAAGGGCTGCGATGATGACAAACTTGGTAAAGAAGTCGGTTGTAACGTTGTAAGCCAGCCATCTTTCGGAGGTCTTAACACACAGGGAGTGCATCCCAAATGGGCCCTGGCCAAAAGTAGTGCACTATAAAGGGAATAGGGTGCCATTTTGGATGCAGCCAGAGTAACTCGGGTGGAAGCGGATTCTGCAAACGAAAGAACAGAGATAATCTCAGATCTGTGGCGAACAACGCCCGGCTTTTTATCACAATCAGCTGGCACAAAGTCGGCAGATGGCGAGATGCCAGTCATGCCACCCACAACCCAACCTGGTCATCCAGGTTAAGGGATGAAGGACATATTCCTGGGGATCGAGACCTGGGTTCAAATGTATTAGATTGAGCCTGGTGTACCCGATGTGGTACACCAGACTGGCCGTGCTGGCCGTGCTGCTGCTCCAGTTTCAACTGTTCTGCCTGCGGCTATGGAACCCTGACCTGTTCACCGGACGTGCTACCTGTCCCAGACCTGCTGTTTTCAACTCTCTAGAGACAGCAGGAGCGGTGGAGATACTCTTATGAAAAGCCAACTGACATTTACTCCTGACTTGCTGCACCCTCGACGACTACTGTGATTATTATTATTTGACCATGCTGAACATTTGAACATCTTGGCCATGTTCTGTTATAATCTCCACCCGGCACAGCAAGAAGAGGACTGGCCACCCCTCATAGCCTGGTTCCTCTCTAGGTGTCTTCCTAGGTTCTGGCCTTTCTAGGGAGTCTTTCCTAGCCACCATGCTTCTACACCTGCATTGCTTGCTGTTTGGGGTTTTAGGCTGGGTTTCTGTACAGCACTTTGAGATATCAGCTGATGTAAGAAGGGCTATATAAATACATTTGATTTGATGTGCAGGGTTTTCACTTTTGGGACTATTTGATTGGTGCCATTGCGCCAATCAACAACAAATGCTATTTGAACTCAGGTCTGTGACCACACAAAGAAATGACCATGTCTTGCAGAACCAGCATCCACACACAACACTGATTTATCTAATACAACAGCCCTATATTAACCATGCAGTGCGGCTTGCCACACGCTCTCGCAAACCCGCATGCGGCACAGCACAGTGGGCCATTTAGTCTATCTTAAAGGGCAGAGTGCCGAACTCCCGTCACTTCTCCTTGAAAAACATTAGCAGCTAACCAGACACCCCGTCGTGTTCATTACCTCCGTTTTAATTAAATAGCCATTTCAGAGTCTGGTAATGAGTGAACGTGAGGAGAAAAGGCCTCCCTCGCACATTCCCTCCCCGAATCTGCGGGGGCTGTCTGCATTGCCTTGTGACGTACTGCTGTGATGGTGTCACAAGACCTGGCCGGCTATTTTCTTTTCATCAAGGAAACCAGGAAACAGCCTTTCAACTCCCTCATATCTTGCGATTGTGGCATTTTACTGCTCTCTACAAGGCTTGAACATGATGAGGGGTGGCCGTGCAAAATATAAGAGGTCAGAGGTCTCACTACACAGGACATCTAGTACAAAGTGCCTTTGCGACTTTTAACAACATTCAGGGACCAAACAAACGTCATTGCCTCCAATTGCTTTGTCTCTGACGGACATTAGATTTCCACATGTAATGCTCCTCACTACGGGGAATATTCCCCGTCTCTTATCAGTATGCAGAAGTGTACCGCTAGCCTCTCTCTTCCCCTCTCTGCAGGTGTGTGAATGGAGCCACTTGCGTCCCAAATGGCACCCTGGTCCAAAGTAGTGCGCTATGTAGGGAATAGGGTGCCGTTTGTGGTGCAGATTGTGTGGGGAGGTCTGATTTATAACGGGCACAGAATGGACGGTAATTGCTGTATCCATATAGGAGAGATTTATCGGCTTTATGAGTGGCATTAAATGTAATTAGACACAGCAGAGAGGAAGCATCTGTCGGCCGTCACTGCGTGGCCTACATACTCAAACACAACTTTCAGATAATTTCACCGGCAAACTCTAATGAGAATAATCCACTATTGTTGCTGTCTGGAGTGCCTCAGTGCGTATCGCTGCTCTCGTACTAACTAGTAAATGTGATGCCTAAGAATGAAATCTCAAAATATCATATATTACTTAGGCTACACAATAGTTTTTGTTTTTAAGTTAATTAATACAAAGTCATGATAGGCTGGTAAGATCCTGCATTTGAGGTATCAATGAGCAATTTCCTTAACATCAACCTTCAGACCTACTTTTCCCTATGAACGTAGGGAATTTGAGATGTGGGGTACTACATTATACAGCGGGTGGTTCTAATCGTAGATCCTAATTGGTTCAAACTGCATTCCAGCAGGTGTTTATTCCATAAGTTAACACCAGCTAAGGCTATGATGTTGAAATGCTTATTTACTGTTCCATCTCACTGCGCAATCCACTGTCTCATTAGCCCAACCAGGCATTAGCCCAACCACGGTCTCATTAGCCCAACTTGGTCTCCACTGTAAAAAAAAAAAAGAAATCATCATCTCCCTTTTCTTTGATAATTTTTTTTCTTTGCTAATTTTTATGAATATATATACAAAGAAATGTCAATAGGTCAAACAAAATGAAATGGTCCTGCTGAAAGGTGAATTCATCTCCCAGTTCCAAGTTTTCCTTTAGGATTTTGCCTGTGCTTAGGTCCATTCCGTTTCTTTTTTTTATCCTGAAAAACTCCCCGCCCAGTCCTTAACAATTACAAGCATGCCCCTAACATGATGCAGCCACCACTATGCTTGAAAATATAGAGAGTGGTACTGAGTAATGTGTTGTATTGGATTTGCACCAAACACAACACTTTTTATTCAGGACAAAAAGTGAATTGCTCTGCCACATTCTTTGCAGTATTACTTTAGTGCCTTGTTGCAAACAGGATCCATGTTTTTAAATATTTGTATTCTGTACAGGCTACCTTTTTTCACTCAGTTTGGTTAGTATTGTGTAGTAACTACAATGTTGTTGATCCATCCTCAGTTTTCTCCTACCACAGCCATTAAACCATTGGCCTCGTTGTGAAATCCCAGAGGGGTTTCCTTCCTCTCCGACAACTGAGTTAGGAAGGACACCTGTATCTTTGTAGTGACTGGGTATATTGATACACCATCCAAAGTGCGATTAATAACTTCACCTTGCTGAAAGGTATATTCAATGTCAGCTTTTTAAAATGTCTACCCATCTACCAACAGGTGCCCTTTGTGAGGCATTGGAAAAACCTCCCTGGTCTTTGTGGTTGAATCTGTGTTTGAAATCCACAGCTCGACTGAGGGACCTTACAATTATCTGTATGTGTGGGGTACAGTGATGAGGTCGTCGTTAAAAAATAATGGTAAACGCTATTATTGCACACAGTGAGTCCATGTAACTTATTATGTGACTTGTTAAGCAAATGTTTACTCCTGAACTTATTGAGGCTTGATATAAAAAAGGGGTTGAATACTTATAGACTCAAGACAGCTTTTCCTTTTTAATTCATTTGTTTAGAATATATTGGAGGCCCTCGACTTTATCTTGGGCCTAACAACACTCGTGCCAATATATCCTCCAAACATCGGCTTCTCTGGCATTATCAGTTAAATATCTTACTCCTGAAGTGCACAACGGCAGTAGGTAGCACGTGGGATATAGATGCCTTTGGCTGCTGGCTCACTCCCTTTACATTGTCCCGGTCAGCCATGGGGTGCGAACCAGCAACCCTCAGGTTAATAGCCATAAACAACGCCACCAACAGCGCCCAAGAGCTGCATTGAAAACTGGTTGAATCTACCAGGTCGCCTACGTCTCGAACAGACATGTTTGAAGTGGGAGAGGGGAAGGTGATAATCGAGCAGCCAAAAAGCAGGCCTCTCAAGGATCCGCTACCATGGCAACCGGCTCGAGCCGAGCGCACTCACCGGGGCAGAATGAAGGGTATCTGTTGGCTGCAGCTCTGCGCACTCTGAAACGGCAGTTGTTTGAGTCTTGTTGTTGTGAGCTTAGGTGGTTGAGGCTGTGCGAGTAATTGAATACACGAGAGAGTGCAAACCGTATATACGGAACAAAAATATAAACGCAACATGCAACAATTTCACGATTTTACTGAGTTACAGTTAATATACGTAAGGAAATTGAAATTGAAATGAATGAATTAGGCCCTAATCTATGGATTTCACGTGACTGGGCATGGGCTTATCCATGGGTGGGCCTGGGAGGGCATAGGCCCCACACACACTAGGGAGCCAGACCCAGTTTTTCCCCCACAAAATGGCTTTCTACAGACAGAAATAGTCCCCAGTTTCATCAGTTGTCCTGGTGCCTGGTCTCATATGATCCCGCAGGTGAAGAAGACTGATTTTGGGTGGACCTGGGCTGGCGTGGTTACAGGTGGTCGGCGTTTTTTTTAGTCCGGATGGGTTCACTGCCAGATTCGCTAAAATGACATTGGAGGTTAACATTCAATTTTCTGGCAATGGCTCTGGTGGACATTCCTGCAGTCATCATGCTAATTGCACGCTCCCCATGCTACACCTGTCAGGTGGATGGATTACATTGGCAAATGAGAAATGCTCATTAACAGGGTGGAAACAATGTTGTGCACAAAATTTGAGCGAAATAAGCTTTTTGTGCGTATAGAACATTTCGGGGATCTTTTATTTCAGCTCATGAAACATGGGACCAACACTTTACATGTTGCGTTTATGTTTTTGTTCAGTATAGAAAGTGAGATGAGAATATAGACTAAGAGAGCGAGAGGGTGGGTGAGAAAAAGAGGAAGAGAGAAAGATGGAGAGGTAGGGAGGAAGAGAAGGAGAGATGGAGGGAGGGTGTGAACATGTTGGCGGAGAGAGAACGTTTGAGACCGAGAGTCAGGGAGAGATGTATTAAAAAGAAACGCCGGTCCCAAATGGCCTTAGATCAGGGGAGGTGGACACCGGTGTTTGAAATGCTAATGCTGGCCTACGGACAGTACCCACAGTCCCTCCAGTGCACAAAGATTCATCAATGTAACACCGACACATTTTTCTCACTGAGCCACTCACACGCACACAGACACACTAGGGCGCAGACACTAGCGTGAGCACGGGCACACACCTACAAAATAACACAGGCGTTTACAAACAAACCCACACATATTCACCCAGCTGTACAGAAAAACCCACTCGTA
Organism: Oncorhynchus nerka; assembly: GCF_034236695.1. NCBI lineage: Eukaryota > Metazoa > Chordata > Actinopteri > Salmoniformes > Salmonidae > Oncorhynchus > Oncorhynchus nerka. The sequence continues at coordinate 31,473,637 of NC_088397.1, forward strand.
TGAATTTGTTCTAAACCGACTTGCCTAGTTAAATAAAGGTTAAATAAATTAAAAAAACACATAATGAATCAGGAACAGACTTACAAATGTACCAAGATATACGAAATCTGGAGATTCCAAGGACTGTGATTCTCTACCACTGAATGCTTTTCTATTTTATGGAACAAAAATAAGTTGATGCTGGATAGTGAACAATGCCGATTAAGCCTGTGCGCAAAAAAAACTCCCAGAAGTAATCAAATATTTTACATTGTTTCCTATCCAGCATCAATTTATTTTTGTTCTATAGTATTTCATCCCATGATCAAAGAGCACCTCATGGATTAACTGTAAACCAAAGAAGTGCTCCTCTCCTGTGTCTCTGCTGTTCTATTTTAATTGGATTCAGTGAAGCTCATAACCCATTACAAATGATTTAGCGTAAGGTCATATTGGCCCTGTGAGAGTACATGGGTTGTATTCACACTTGGTAGGTTCTCTCCACTGCCAGAATAATCTACCCCAGTATCCCAATATGTGCTGGTGAGCCCTGCATAACGCTAGGGCCTCGTAGGTTTAGCTCAATGGGCTAACACAGTCTTGTCAAACAGTACGAGACACCAAAAAGGGAAAGAGGGATATCGAGTCAGTTGTGCAACCGAATGCATTCAACTGAAATGTGTCTTACCACATTTAACCCAACCCCAGAACACACACACATACTTTTCCAGGTGATTTACAATGTAATTAAAGACCTCTCCTCTCTCATTGTGATCATCTGCCCTCAAACCAATGTCCTGGTTTGATTATTTCCCTAATACTACTCCCCATAAAGGCTAAGAAAGGCAATGAATCTGCTTCCTCCTCAAAGTTAGCCTGACATCCATCGTGTTGTCTTCATTATCTTGGTCCCTCGGGTCAATGTCCCTCAGTTTACATTTACAGGTGGGAGGCACACAAGTGCGCACGTGCACACACACTTTCACACAAACCAATACATACACTCTCACAAACACACACGCTGACAGGATTTCTCTGAACAACACGGAAGGTATGAGTTACTTCTAATAAACCAGCGTGTCCTCGTTCCAGGAACACACTGAACTGGAATAATGTTCTTTAAGAACTTTTTATGGAGTGAGTTTAGACTCTTAATTTGGTAAATATACAGTACCAGTCAAAAGTTTGGGGACACCTACTCATTCAAGTGTTTTTCTTTATTTGTACTATTTTCTACATTGTAGAATAATAGTAAAGACATCAAAACTATGAAATAACATACATAGAATCGTGTAGTAACCAAAAAAGTTTAAATCAAAATAGATTTTAGATTCTTCAAAGTAGCCACCCTTTGCCTGGACGACAGCTTTGCACACTCTTGTCAGTTGGAGGGTGTGTCAATGCACCCAGTCACTACAAAGTGTGTCAGACTAGGGGGTTTGGTCAAGACGTTTACACAGATCAGACACGGACAGAGTATGATTAGCTCGGTTTCAAAGGTGTTTTTAAATAATAAATCAAAAGAAAAGGATAGGTCTGCCCCATGAAACCCTCTCCGGGATACTGTCTTCTGGGCTCCGAGTCTTGCTGTATCCTGTCGGCCACACCAACTCAACTCCGTCTTAGCTCGGGTACCGTCTCCAACGACACGGAAGTCACCTTACTTCCCCCAGTCCTCTCCTGTGCGCTGCCCTTCTGGCAGCTTTATGGGGCTTGTACAGCTGGTGAGCAATCGCCCTTGATTACTCACCAACTCTCAATCAGCCCCAATTAGTCCTGGGCGGAGAGCCCGTCGAGACCTGGCACGTCCAGCAGATGGAGCCATCATACTCCTTCTGTCACCAGGCCTCGATGGGTCTCCCCCTGGTGGCTGACCTTCTGTATGCCACAAAAGATACTGGCGTCCTTCCTAACTTAGTTGCCGAAGAGGAAGGAAACAGCTCAGGGATTTCACCATTAGGCCAATGGTGACTTTAAAACAGTTAGAGTTTAATGGGTGTGATAGGAGAAAACTGAGAATGGATCAACAACATTGTAGTTACTCCACAATACTAACCTAATTGACATAGTAAAATAAGGAAGCCTGTACAGAATACAAATATTCCAAAACATGCATCCTGTTTGCAACAAGGCACTAAAGTAATACTGCAAAGAATGTGGCAAAGCAATTCACTTTTTGTCCTGAATACAAAGTGTTATGTTTGGGGCAAATCCAATACAACACATTACTGAGTACCACTCTCCATATTTTCAAGCATAGTGGTGGCTGCATCATGTTATGGGTATGCTTGTAATGATTAAGGGCTGGAGAGTTTTTCAGGATAAAAAATAAATGGAATGGAGATAAGCACAGGTTAAAACTCCTAGAGGAAAACCTAGTTCAGTCTGCTTTCAGCAGGACAATTACAAGACAAGACAAAATACAACTCTGAATGTGCATTTGCGCATACAAATTTGCTTGTGGATTTTGTATTTGTTGGTTACAGAATTTTCAGACTCTCTTTTCCACTGGTTTTATGTTATACAATCCATAAATGTGGCTATAGTGTCCATATTAGGACAGCCTCAGTCTAAGCAGATGACTCTCCTTTCCTCTATTTATAGCTTAATTTCCTCCTTTCTTAGATCCCTTTTCTCATTTTCTTTCCTAGATCCCTTTCCTCCTATGATATCTCCCTCCCATTTCCTCCCCTCCTTTGCTTTTCTAGCTTTTTCTAGTGAATGATCCTGAGTGGCCGATTTACAGTTTTGACTTAAATCTGCTTGAAAATCTATGTCAAGACAACCAACTTGACAGAGCTTGAAGAATTTTGATTTAAGAAATTATGGGCAAATATTGCACAATCCACACTTTGAGACTCCAAAGGTGTTTCTAACATATCTATCATATACTCAAGGGGGTAAATACTTATTTTATCAAGTTATAGTAGTGTTTTATTTTTCATTTTTCTTCCACTTTGACAGTATAGAGTATTTTGTGTAGATCATTGACAAAAAAATGATAACTGAATCCATCCAAGACCATAGATCAAAGTCCAACTAGAAAGCATGCACACACATTTATCACACACATTGTCAGAAGAAAATAGTTAATAAAAAATGAAGATGAATTAACCCTAAAATGAATTAATTAAAAAACGTATCGAAAACTGTAACCGTCTTGAGAAAATAGGCCTACCTGTATGATATCTTTACCGTTGAGGATGACTATCCTCAACGGCAGGGGTGGCAGGGTAGCCTAGTGGTTAGAGCGTTGGACTAGTAACCGAAAGGTTGCAAGTTCAAATCCCCGAGCTGACAAGGTACAAATCTGTCGTTCTGCCCCTGAACAGGCAGTTAACCCACTGTTCCTAGGCCGTCATTGAAAATAAGAATTTGTTCTTAACTGACTTGCCTAGTAAAATAAAGGTAAAATAAATAAATAAAAACCAACTCTTTACATGTTTTAACTGATCGGAGTTCTCAAAAAAAAACAGCACAGAAGGTATGAGTGACCCCCCCTCCCACAGTCATTAACAAACCAGTTAAGCAAGTGAAAGCTATAGTGTTGCTATACAGCATTCCAGTCCCCACACACAGACATACACAGAAGTCCTGGATTCAAATCGGGTTCCAATCGGAATGGTAGGAACCAATTGTGGACATGACTCCCTTGTCCCTAATGTATTTGAACCAGAGGCGGAAATTTCATGTGTATTTGAAATACTTATTTTCTGTGTATTTGACTATTTTTCAAATGTGTGCAAAAGTATTTGAAAGTATTTTTTTTTAGGATTTCCTATAAATAGCCTACTATTTTGAAATACTTGTTCAAATCCATGGAGTATTTAGATATTTGTATTTAAAAATGCACAGACAAATACATACCAATCCTTTCAAAGTGTATTTCCAAATACATTCCTATATGACTTACTTCAAATGCAAAAATATCCAAATACTTACTTCGAAATGTCTTTGAAAATAATTGAAATACCCAAAATAGTATGTGAAACCAGGTCACACACACACACTGCAGCCCCCGTCAGGTGCCATTACATTTACATTACATTTAAGTCATTTAGCAGACGCTCTTATCCAGAGCGACTTACAAATTGGTGCGTTCACCTTAAGACATCCAGTGGAACAGCCACTTTACAATAGTGCATCTAAATCTTTTAAGGGGGTGAGAAGGATTACTTTATCCTATCCTAGGTATTCCTGAAAGAGGTGGGGTTTCAGGTGTCTCCGGAAGGTGGTGATTGACTCCGCTGTCCTGGCGTCGTGAGGGAGTTTGTTCCACCATTGGGGGGCCAGAGCAGCGAACAGTTTTGACTGGGCTGAGCGGGAACTGTACTTCCTCAGTGGTAGGGAGGCGAGCAGGCCAGAGGTGAATGAACGCAGTGCCCTTGTTTGGGTGTAGGGCCTGATCAGAGCCTGGAGGTACTGAGGTGCCGTTCCCCTCACAGCTCCGTAGGCAAGCACCATGGTCTTGTAGCGGATGCGAGCTTCAACTGGAAGCCAGTGGAGAGAGCGGAGGAGCAGGGTGACGTGAGAGAACTTGGGAAGGTTGAACACCAGACGGGCTGCGGCGTTCTGGATGAGTTGTAGGGGTTTAATGGCACAGGCAGGGAGCCCAGCCAACAGCGAGTTGCAGTAATCCAGACGGGAGATGACAAGTGCCTGGATTAGGACCTGCGCTGCTTCCTGTGTGAGACAGGGTCGTACTCTGCGGATGTTGTAGAGCATGAACCTACAAGAACGGGCCACCGCCTTGATGTTAGTTGAGAACGACAGGGTGTTGTCCAGGATCACGCCAAGGTTCTTAGCGCTCTGGGAGGAGGACATCAGTGTTAATGTGGGTTTCTGTCACTGTCCCTCCCCGTTGGAGCCAGACTGAGCTTCAGGCCGCAGGGGAACAGCTCTGTGACTGTCTGATGTGACAGTCAGGGCTGCAGTCTGGAGTGGTGGGGAATGTTACTGTACCCTCACTCTGTGACAGCTTAGGCTAGACTCAAACATCAGAGCCCTAGCCTCTAGCCATACTACTGGCCTAAACATCCCTCACTTTACCCTCATGGGCATGGCACTGACAATGAACAATCAGTCTGCACTGCAGTAACCTTGTGGCGTTCACTGTTGTAATCATATATCATCATCACCATTTGCATACTTTTACCATTCTCAGGGCCACATCGTGGTTTAGTGTGTGTATATGTGTGTGTGTGTGTACACAATCCACTCCTTCTCTCCGCTCTTCCTCCGTAACCTTCCTCTAACCCTCCACCCACACACCTGTTCAGGCCCCAGCTCTCTATTAGAGAGTAAACATTTCATCTCATTACAAGTGGCCACCTCCACACTACCTCCACCCCTGCCTGGCTCTCTGCTCTCTCTAAGGTTGTGTCACAAATGGCAACCTTTTTATAGTGCACTACTGTTGACCAGGGCCTATTGGGCTCTGGTCAAAAGCAGTGCACTATATAGGGAATAGGGGTGCCATTTGGGACTCGGTCCCCTCTAAGGCTCCTGTTACAACAGGCTGCCAGGAGGCATCTGATAGGGCATCCCTCGGGGCCCGGGGCGACTGGCCTGTGTAAGACACACTCAAAGGAGAGCCTGATGTACTGGAGTCACTCCACTGTTCTCCTTCCTGTTCCTAAAGCTAACAAAGGATTCTGTGTGCACCGGAGACATACTGTGTCAGCCAGCTTTGCCTAGAAAGAATTAGCTTGCAGGCAGGTTGATTTGTATTTGGAATGTTTAGAATATGGATTTTCATAGAAGTTAGACTTTTTGGGAATGTTGTCTAAGATATCGATTTGCATGGTAGTTAGAATGTTGTTTGGAATATTGATTTGTATTGGACTTAGAAGGTCAAAGGATGCTGTGTGCCCTGGAGACATAGCTACTCCTCTGTGCTAGAGGCCTTCATGGATCTACACAAACCCGATTACCCTTGATCCCACCCGGGATCCAGAATGTTGTAGTTAAACCTCAGATCACTGTGTAAAAAAATATGTGAAATACTGACCAGTTCCTAAACAACAAATGCAAATGTCATACATTTACATTTGATTATCTTAAATGATTCTCAGTGGGTTCCCTTTCATCAAACCGAATATGTCAAAGTATCATTGTCAAACCCGCATTTTCGCTTCATGACAACGAGCCACTGCGGGTTAAATAGGCTACTGTTGTGGGAGAGGAAGAGGAGGACTCAGCAGAAAGGAGTGATAGCCTATAGGGAAAGGGTTGAATGCCTTCAACTGAAATGTGTCTTCTGCATTTAACCCAACACCTCTGAATCAGAGCGGTGCGGGGGGGGGGCTGCCTTAATCACACAACCCTTCGGTTACTGGCCCAACGGTCTAACCATTAGGCTACCTCCTGCCCCATAGGCTATATAAAGTGAGTTTCTGAAACATGGAGTTGTTTTTGCTGATGTGAAGAAGAAACTGAATGAAAGCGAGTACAGGGAGGTACAACCAGCAGGCATATCGTCTGTATGGGCCTCATTTATGCACATTAGTGGATACGAAGGAGAAAAGGGTTACCCATATTCTTAAGACCTGAGCGATAAACATTTGTTTTTAAATGTGGGTTTGCCTATTTAGTAGGCTATTTTTTGCAATTGTATTTTCTTTCTTTAATTTAAGTTAGCTAACTAATATTAATTTACTTGAGTGATAAGCTATTTGTCAGCATACCCTAGTTTCGGGACTTTCGCTCAAAGTAAATGAGACTATAATGCGGTGTTACCGACACATTCTTTCTGATCATCTTTAATAAAGAAGCCTTCTGCTCATGTTGTTGTGTGCATGTGTTATCCTTATGTTGAAAGGCGGCCAATTTATTGATTGTGTAAGGCATGGTATAATAAATATCAGGACAGCTCCTCTCTTCAATTATGAATGTTTAATTAACTCTCCGGACGGTAGGCCAACATGTCCTCTTAATAAATCGCAATTGTTGGAAATGAAATGGGACTGCAGGAGACTCCATCCTTCCTTGGCCTGTTTTCATTTTAGGCTTGCTGGTCAAACAGGCTATATAACCTACCTTTTTTATAGTTTAAATCAACTATAGGGATGTCATTATGAAAATACTAAGCTGTACACCACAAATAAATTATTTTAGATAGGCCTACAACCAAAAATGCATGTTCACTGCCAGACAAGTCGAACAAAAAGTTCACTGCCAGACGAGTCAAACAAAAATGGCTGACTTGCAGGGCAATAAAGCACCTTTAAAAAAAAATTTAAAAAATTGTTCGGATCCATGTGGGTCGGATACAGACCAGACCAAATTTGGATCGATTTCTCTCTCAACTCTGATATGTTTTGGTGGATCTGGTCCACTAAGATCCGAAACAGATTTTTTTTTTAAATGACCGGATCCTGTCGGGCTGTAAATTTTGCCTATTCAATTTCAGGATCTGAGAAGGTCTCTACTCTGTACCAGCCTGCTTTGCTTAGAAATAATTAGCTTTGAGGCAGAAGCGGCTGCCTTGGTGGCAGGTTGATTTGTATAGGAGTCGGAGCCTCGGGGAGAGGTGTGACGGTTTGAATGTTGGTTTGTAATCACTATTGTTACTTTTTAAAGTGAAGAGATGGTTGTTGCTCTAGCCAGGTCATAGAGAATGTGCATTCTTTAACTTCCGTGGCCTGGACGTGTGTGAACCCGTCCTCTTAAAAGATGGATACCACCGCACACTATCGAATGCTCCTGCATTCAAACCTTTCCCCAGGCAGCAATGGCTTGATAATGAGTGGTGCCAGCGTAGTTTGCCACTACCTGAGCACACCTGGTGGCAGCTTGGAAGGATGTACGTACGTGGGCGAGAGGAAAGCTGCTGTTCCTGTCACTTCTTCCTGGTTTCAGTTTAATCGGCGCCGCTGTCCGCAGCCTGCCATTATGGGTTCGGTCGGGGAGGATGTCGCAATCGATGCTTGATCAAACTGGTTATCCCCTCCCGCTGTCGCCTGTGTCCTATCCTTCACGACTGCATTTTTTCTTTCTATGAGCAGGGGAAATGTACCTTTAGGACTAGTTTCGGGAATGTTCTCCATTCAAACGTTTAGGTGTGACCGCTCAGGAAATTGTTGCAAACATTAAGCCTACCGTTATAATCAAGCTTTCTCAAACCGAATGAACAAATCTCTTATTTGATATTATGTTTTTTGTTGTTGTTTTTTACTATATATTGCCGCCAACCCAAAGAATATCCATGCTTACAGTTTTGATCATGAGAATGAAGTGAAGGCATGAGTCATCTTTCATCTCTCAGTGGATACTAGTTTCCGTCATTCTCCCTGAAACGTATATCTTCGTCCCCTTTTTTCCTCTAAGGCATGGTGCGCTACTTTTGACCAGAGCCCTAAGCGCCCTAGTCAAAAGGAGTGCACTTTATAGGGAATAGGGTGCCATTTGGGACGCAGGGCTCTCTGCGCATCTTCCTTTGTTTGCGAGAGAGATCATGTTGATCCAACAGTACACTCTCTCCGTTTGTTTTGCTCGAAAGTGTTTTTGAGTCGCCGCACTCCAGCGAGGAGCCATCTCTTATCAGCAATGAGCTCCTTGCCGGACATCATTTCCTGTGATTTGCAGTTTGAGGGAGGACTCTTTAATTGTTATAAGCCTGTACGAACCTTTGCGATGTCTTTTATAGTCGGTTATGGCTGTTATTTAATCCGAATCATTTTAAGGAGACGGTAATAAGACATTATAAGGGACCATGCGAGTCTTACAATGCATTATAACCTCATCGTAATGCATCACCTGTCAGCATTTTAAGTGCTACCACATATTGTTTTCATGTTGTCTATGTGTCATCAACGTTTAAAAGAGTACACTGCAGATTAGAGGCAGAGGTCCCGGATACAATAATAATGTACTACACAGTGTCCTTTAACCCTGTTTTGAGAATCTCAACATAGAGATCTATAATGAGGCCAGGTCATGTACTGTGTACAATACACAGTGTGGACTACAGTATGTACAGTGGTAGGGTCTCACTGACTGGTGGTTTTCTTCCTGTGTGCTTCAGGACAAGAAGACCTACCTAGACATCATCCACACCTACACGGAGGTGCACGCCACCGTGCACGGTACCAGCACTGTGCACTTGCCCAGCTACGTGAGAAACTACGGCATCCTGAGCGGCCGGGACCTGCAGTTCCTCCTCAGGGAGACCAAGGTGAGAGCAACACACACATACATGCACACACACACACACACACACACACACACACACACACCAGAGTTGAAGAATCCTGCCCTAGAGAGAGGAACCACACTTGCTACGCTGTAGGACTCAGAGGGCATAGGTACCAAGTCATTACTAAGAGCGACGGGATTGCTCATTAAAAAAAGCCTTGTTTCCTGATAAGATAGTTTTCTAGCCACGCAACTCGTCCCAGGTCTGTTTGTACTGTACAGCCCAACGACCCTCTGAAGCTCCAACCAAACTGCCTGTTCTCAATCCACACAACTGGTCTGTTTGTGCTGTACAGCCCAACGACCCTCTGAAGCTCCAACCAAACTGCCTGTTCTCAATCCACACAACTGGTCTGTTTGTGCTGTACAGCCCAACGACCCTCTGAAGCTCCAACCAAACTGCCTGTTCTCAATCCACACAACTGGTCTGTTTGTGCTGTACAGCCCAACGACCCTCTGAAGCTCCAACCAAACTGCCTGTTCTCAATCCACACAACTGGTCTGTTTGTGCTGTACAGCCCAACGACCCTCTGAAGCTCCAACCAAACTGCCTGTTCTCAATCCACACAACTGGTCTGTTTGTACTGTACAGCCCAACGACCCTCTGAAGCTCCAACCAAACTGCCTGTTCTCAATCCACACAACTGGTCTGTTTGTACTGTACAGCCCAACGACCCTCTGAAGCTCCAACCAAACTGCCTGTTCTCAATCCACACAACTGGTCTGTTTGTACTGTACAGCCCAACGACCCTCTGAAGCTCCAACCAAACTGCCTGTTCTCAATCCACACAACTGGTCTGTTTGTGCTGTACAGCCCAACGACCCTCTGAAGCTCCAACCAAACTGCCTGTTCTCAACCCACACAACTGGTCTGTTTGTACTGTACAGCCCAACGACCCTCTGAAGCTCCAACCAAACTGCCTGTTCTCAATCCACACAACTGGTCTGTTTGTGCTGTACAGCCCAACGACCCTCTGAAGCTCCAACCAAACTGCCTGTTCTCAATCCACACAACTGGTCTGTTTGTACTGTACAGCCCAACGACCCTCTGAAGCTCCAACCAAACTGCCTGTTCTCAATCCACACAACTGGTCTGTTTGTGCTGTATAGCAAACTCATATGGTGGTGCACACAGACAGATCTGGGGCCAGGCTATACCTGTCCTAAATAGTCTGAAAAGAGTCTGTCAGGAGAAACTGTGGAAAATCCGGAAATCAAACCAGCAAGCGTCAAGCTTGAAAAGAGAGAGTTATCAGAGATACTTGGAAGGAGATGGAGAGGGTGGGGGAGATCTTTGTAAGGAGAGAGTGGAGGAGATCTTTGGAAGGAGATGGAGAGAGTGGAGGAGATCTTTGGAAGGAGAGAGTGGAGGAGATCTTTGGAAGGAGAGAGAGAGAGGGAAGGAGATCTTCAAGATCTCCTCATTAACCTGGTGTTTGGAAGACCGGAGGGAGCGCTAATGAATTGCCATAAATCCAGACTTATTTAGCAGCAGCATTGTGTTGTTGAGATAACAAGAAGAATGAGGCCAGGCGTTTTCCAGCCACGCTTTCCTCCCTGCTTCTCTTTATGAATAAAGCATTTACCTGCTAACAGATTGCTTGTGTTAATTGCTCCCCCAAGATTTTTGGCAAAACAACACGGAATACATAGATGCAGTATAAAACAGGGCAGAGGTGGAAGGCACTGTATATAATTTGCAATGAACCAGCATTATACTGCCCTAGTATAATATTATATGGAATTAGTGTTGAGACAAGCATTTTGCTACACTCGCAATAACACCCGCTAAACACGTGTATGTGACCAATAACATGCGATTTGATTTGGATGCTTTGGCTGTAGCTAATGGGGATCCTAATTGAATTACCCAATCTCACAAAACATACACCACCTTGCGTTTACAACTGAATCGAAGACCGGGCTCATGTTGACTTAAGGTCCTAATTATCTCTTTGGCAGAATTCAACGTTGTACCATGCAGGAAGTACAGTCGGCTACGATTCTTGTCCCTCCCGCTCTACAACGCAGTTTGCATGTTCCCTGTGTGGAATGTGGTTTAACCATGGCTTGTTTGCATAGCCAGCATATCCTCCAGACCAGTCGAACGTGTTTATCATCTCCTAACTGTCCAGGATGATATGCATTGGTCTGGAGTAGGGTGACGTTGCCCCTTACACTCTGATCTTGGGTCTGTTTTGCACCCCCCCCCACCAATGGTTATGGTTAAGATGCAGGGAGGGTAAACTGACCCTAGAACAGGCTTTATTTGTCCAGTGCACAGCTTAGTACAGTAGCATGCTTGCTTCCAAGCATCTATTCTGTTATTAGGGGGAAACTTCACTCCAGGTTCATGCTATTGCACATTTCTGTTGAAATAACAGTCCACGGTGATACGTTTAGTCTGCAGTATGTAGTGCTGGATCACAGGCTTTTCTCTCCTAGGTCTCGGCCTTCTTCGTACTGGCGCATATGATCAGATTCTTCTTCTGAAGTTGTTCAATTAACCGTATTTCATCGGAGGTCATTGTATTCGCTGCTCTTCCCCTTCACATCGCTAGCGGCCTTTTCCTAAGTGGTATCTGAAGCACGTGCAACTAGCCCGGTTGCCTCTCACCTTCTCGCCACCACCCAATATAGAGTCCTTCTCACAATATCCATTTAGCATATGCTACGCTATGCTTTTGTATGCTGTGCAATTCTATGCTGTGCCATGCTACACGATCGGAGAGAGGGGGTTTGCTCTATAAATAGCAGCTGTTTGTCAGGCCGGTGGGCTCACTGGGCTGCAGTCTTGCCTGCGAGGAAGCACCATCAGTCAGCCTCTGCTGCCACCTGTCGACCAAACGCTGAAAGCTGCAGTCGATACTGTCTGTCCCACAGCTGTTCAGTGTTTACATTGGGGTTCTCCGGTTCTGGAGAGCTACTGTCCTGGGACTGCGGGTTTTTGCTCCAGCTTGTCACGAACACACCTGATTTAAGTCATCCTTCTAAGGATTTCACTCTGGACCGTGATTAGCTGAGTTAGATGTGTTACTGCAGGGCTGGAACAAGACCCTGCACACACAGTAGCTGTTAAGGAGAGTTGTGAGGTACAGTGGCTGAGGAGAAGGATGATATGGGTATGGACTGAAGAGAAGGGATGGTATGGGAGAGTCCGTGTACAGCAGTGTTGCCAACAGTGGGCTGAACTCAAGAGACCCTCTGTCTCCCCAGGCATGGCCGGCACTGACCCGGTGAGATCTTGCTCTCGCCGACTCACAGACCAGCCATTGTGGCCGTCGCCGGCCCTCCGCTATAACATCCCCAGCTCCAGCGGCTCTCTTTTTACTAGTGGGGCCTCAGACAAACACATTATTGTGGCACGCTTCACGGGCTCGTCACCTCTGGTTCCAGCATGTCAGAAGAGCCTCTCAGATATTTGCTTTGGTCGTCCGGCTCAATAGGTTTTCTATGATCCTCTGTGTGTACGGAGTCTTTGTTGTGATGATTGGCGGTGGGCCTCTTCTCTCCAGAGACAGGGCCGTATTTGTGCGAATAGCGTGTTTCATGACAAGAGCAAGTAGTACAGGTAATACAAGTACTGTAGCTACTGTCTCGGTGCCGAGTAGTGCTTGAACGAGATGGGTTAGTACATAAAACATTACACACTTATTTACCGAGTCTGTACATTTTCTGCTGGCTTTGCCAATGTTCTGCTTTTCTTTATTTGCTGCAATTTATAATAATAATAATAATATAATAATAACATGAACATAATCACCATTCAGTCACTGATGTTTGATCCCTGGCATGCATAACCGGTCAGGGGTTTCAAACCCATGAGTCTAATATCCAGAGACCAATCCTAACAACACCACAGGCCTTACTTCCCCTCTTCTGGCCATTGTTTTGTTTGTGCACGTGCGTGTGCACGTTTTCACTCTACCGTGTGTGTGTGTGTGTGTGTGTGTGTGTGTGTGTGTGTGTGTGTGTGTGTGTGAACTCCGGGTTTAGCCTCTCCTTGGGCCGACACCACACACACACACACACACACCACACTAAAGCGACTGAGAACTTGAGGCTGTGCTTACCAGACAGGAGAAGCCCTCTTTTACGAGCCAGTTTTACAGCCGAAACACTTAGGAATGGTTAAGAACCAATAAAAGCAGTCTGTGTGTGCTGCTGGTGCAGAGCATAAAAAACACAGACAAGGCTGTGGGAATTCTAGGAAGTAAGAGGTGTCTCCTTTTATTTCTCAGAAGAAGATAATATTGTACTTTCTCTCACCCACACCTGCAATAGTTATTTCGTCCTGGTACTGATTCTGCTGATGGGGTCTATTTCAGATAAGAGTCTACTTGCAATAACTGTGATATGTAGTTGTTGTTTCCTGCTCAACTTGAATGCATTGATTGAATGCGTTGATTTGTTAAGTTGCTCTGGACAATAGCGTCTGCTAAATGTCAATGTAAGTGCAATGCTCTTTTTCGCTCCACAGCTTTTTGTTGGCCTGTCCTTCCCCTACGAAGGCCCCGCCCCCCTAGAGGCCATAGCCAATGGCTGTGCCTTCCTCAACCCCAAGTTCACCCCGCCCAAGAGCAGCAAGAACACAGACTTCTTCAAGGGCAAGCCCACCCTGAGAGAGGTGAGATGGCGCCACTCTGCCCAGAGACCCCGGTCAAAGTGTGTGTGTGTGTGTGCGTGTGTGTGTGTGTGTGTGTGTGTGTGTGTGTGTGTGTGTGTGAGAGACATAACCTAGTCCTCTATTCACTTCTGTGCTGTTACCTCCCCTTTCTTTTATTCATGACAGGTCCTCTGTAATAAGTCTGTCTGGTGTTTGACGGATAGGGTCTAGTTTGTGGAGCGTGTGCACACAGTTCGTTCTTCATCTGTGATGTGACTCGACTTCAATGCGCTCCTATTGAAGTGAACTACTGCGTCATGTCTGTTTTGATTCTGGATTTAAAAAAGAACGGTCTATTTATTAGCTGACTAGCAAATTCAGCCAATCTGACTTCAGTGTTGTCTGGATAAGAGCATCTGCCAAACCTGCTAAATGACTCAAATATAAACGTGAATAAATAATCAAACGTATATATTGTGTGTTTTCTTCAGCTTGCCAAAAGTATTTTTTTTATGGCAGTCGAAGAAATTCTATAAAAATGTGTTCCCATGCAGTTGACCTCCCAGCACCCGTATGCTGAGGTGTATATTGGCCAGCCTCACGTGTGGACGGTGAACATCGACAACCCTGCGGAGGTGGACAGAGCCATCCGCTCGATCCTCAGTCAGAAGGTACACACACACACACACACACACACACACACACACAATACATGTTTCCCTGCGTGCATTCTCTCCTTTCTATTCTTTTAGCACAGTCTGAAATGAAAACTCTCCCAGTCTCATTCCCTAAAGCCTCGGGTGCATTGTACCAGTCAGGGAAGCAGAGAGCGTGATCACAAATTCCAAGGGGGCTCGATTAGAATAGATGAATAAGAGGAATTCACAGAGAGAGGAATTGAGAATAGCAAAGTGAGAGCTTTTCTTTCTCTCTCCCCTCACTGGGCCCGTGCATATTTAAGTCCAGGGGCAAGCAGCCCTCGTGGTTGTGTCCCCCAATAGCACCCTATTCCCTATATAGTGCACTACTCTATGGGCTCTGGTCAAAAGTAGTGCGCTATGTAAGGATTAGGGAATATGGTGCCATTGGGGACACAGACCTCGTGTGCTTCTGCATGGGTGCCCGAACAATGGGTTTGTTCATTAGAGAAGGCTACTGTGTCTCGTATGGTTTCTGACCAGTGTCCAGACCAACAGCCCTCAGCTTAATTTTCTCTCTCTGGATGTGCCCCAATGGCACCCTGTTCCCTTTTTATAGTGCACTACTTTTGGGCTCAGGCTCTGGTCAAAAGTAGTGCATTATATAGGGAATAGGGTGTGATTTATCATGCACCTTTGTCTCCGCTCTCTACGGCTGAGAGCATCGAATGTTATTCCACCAATCACAAATTGATCTCAAAGGTTAGTTGACCAATTACAGAGTTTCACAGCAGCGTATCTGAAGTTGTTTCGATGGAACAAGGATGCAGCTCAGTAGTTTGTCTCATTGAGTTTTGCTCTGTTGACTGTAGAACAAAATGACTATAGTGTGTGTGGAGTTCTCGCTGATATCCTCGGCGCTACTGTAGGTAGTTGTGTATATATTTCAGGAATATGTCTGTCTAGAAGACCTCAGTCAGGGTTGGAGAGTTTTGAAGCGCACACACATACACACACATACCCCTCTTTCTTTTTTTCTTTTTTTTCCTTTTTTTTTTCTTTCCTTCTTTTTTTCTTTCCTCTCCTCTCCTCTCCTCTCACTGACCCACTACGGTACCTGTCCCACCGTACTCTTAGCAAGCTGACTGGCATTCTACAGCCTATAAAGTGCTTTACGTCCCGCTGTAGCCTGACTCTGTGTTTTCCATCCTCAGATCGAGCCCTACCTGCCCTATGAGTTCACCTGTGAGGGGATGCTGCAAAGAGTCAACGCCTTCATTGAGAATCAGGTACGGCCTCGCTATAACTGTCCTCTCCATTCTCCTGGACAGCCGTCAGAGCCTTTACACACTATTGTGCTGACCCTAACTGTCATTTTTTTGGCTCGCTTTTCCAGTAAGTACAGTTCGGTACAAGATCAGCATAGTTTTGTTACACACTGCTTATGTCTGGCGTGGTTTAGGCAGGGCGTGGCTAGCTAACTATGCCTCTCTGATGGCTTAGGCGGACTGGCGCCAGGGCCCGTATTAACAAAGTATCTCAGAGTAGGAGTGCTCGGATCAGTTTTACAGCATCATAAATAAGAGGGGTGACCTGATCCTAGATCAGTATTCCTACTCTGAGACGCTTCTTGATTACAGGCCCAGGTATGTTAACGGGCCAGCTTGGCTCCCCATTAACGAACTGAGCCTTACTTTCTTTCAATATTGTCCATTTTAGTATCTTAGTGTGGAAAGGGTGTCAGAGCCTCTGGAGTATTCTACAGTGCACTTTCACTGGGGAAAAAAAGGATCTCCGTCCTGTTTCAGGTTAGAGCCCAAATGGCCTCTCCTTCTCCTACCACCTCTCTATTTGTCATGCCCATGCATACTATATCTCCTGTCTTGGTTCTTATCTCAGTGTTGACTTTGTAGCTACTGATGACAGCCCGCAGCTGCTTCTCTCTTCGCCGACTGTGAACAGATTGGGTTCCGAATGTATCTTTTTAGCAGAGTTTTAAAATTGGAAGGGGTGACAGACTTGGCTCTGTGTCCGTTGCCCCCTCGGTGTCTCTCTCCCTCGGTGTCTCTCTCCCTCGGTGTCTCTCTCCCTCGGTGTCTCCCTCGGTGTCTCTCCCCCTCTCCCTCGGTGTCTCTCTCCCTCTCTCCCTCTGCATCTGTCCTGCTGCACTTTGTGACAACTGCTGATGTAAAAAGATTTTTAAAAAGGGCTTTCTAAAATACATTTGATTGAGCCTGTCTGCATGAAGAGACGTCCCTATGCACACTTGTCATCTCCCGAAAGGGTCCTATGCCAGCCCTGGGAAATAGGTCTCAGGAGAAATGTCACTTTACACACCGCGAACAAACAAGCTGTCAAATAGTGTGCCGTCTGTCCTACCGACGGATGTTGCTACAACAATGGCTACAGTGCAACCACAATATGAGCTGTTGTCATTCTTTGAATGCTACGGTTCCACGTTCTATCTGTCATTCACTTGTATTTTGACTATTCACGACGGATTGTGAAATGACTCTCGTATAACTCTCCGGTGTTCTCTCTCCCTGTCTCTCTCCCTGTCTCTCTCCCTCCCCGTTACCCTTCTCCCTCTCCCATCTCCCCCATTTCAACCTTTTCTTCTCTCCCTGTCTCTCTCGCTCTCTCTCTCTCCCTCCCCGTTACCCTTCTCCCTCTCCCATCTCCCCCATTTCAACCCTTTCCTCTCCCTGTCTCTCTCGCTCTCTCTCTCTCCCCTCCCCGTTACCCTTCTCCCTCTCCCATCTCCCCCATTTCAACCCTTTCCTCTCCCTGTCTCTCGCTCTCTCTCTCTCCCTCCCCATTACCCTTCTCCCTCTCCCATCTCCCCCATTTCAACCCTTTCCTCTCCCTGTCTCTCTCGCTCTCTCTCTCTCCCTCCCTGTTACCCTTCTCCCTCTCCCATCTCCCCCATTTCAACCCTTTTCTCCCTCTCTGTCCCTCCCTCTAGGATTTCTGCCATGGCCAGGTGATGTGGCCTCCCCTCAGTGCTCTGCAGGTGAGGCTGGCTGAGCCGGGGAGCTCCTGTAAGCAGGTGTGTCAGGCGGAGCAGCTCATCTGCGAGCCCTCCTTCTTCCAGCACCTCAACAAGGACAAGGACCTGGCCCGGTTAGTGTGTGCACCTACAGTACACCTTAACCTGTACTCACACTTGTGCACACACACACACACACACACACACACAAATGCACGCCTGACACAGGCATTTTGCTTTCTACCCAACAGATGGCAGTATAGCATAAATAGACGATCAATACTTGCCTGCTGCTGTGCTGAATGTGGTTCACTAGAGGTCGCACACAAGTTATTCCCTTTTATAACGTTTCAGAGACAAAAATGATAAGACCGATATCAGAGGGGAAACGTCATTTATTGCAGTTGTCAACTTGAGCCATTTAAAATTCAACTCACTCATCGGTGTCAGCAGGGAATGGTTATCGAGACGTCAAGACTCAATGTAATTGCTGTATCAGGCTGTATCCAGGCCAACTTCAGACACAGTGATGCTCAATCTGTCTGTCTGTCCTGACTGTGTCTGCCTGTCTTTCTACCTGCTTGCCTGTCTGACCGTGTCTGTCCATCTGTCTCTTTCTGTCTGTCTCTATGATATCCCAGATGTTTGTGTACAGATACATTTTTACTTGTGTGTCTTTGTTCTGTGTATATTGTGTCTTATCTACTCCCGGCAGCATAATTCATTTCCCTGTGTGGACAATGAAGTAGAATTTCATATTTCCCATTATCTGTCTGAGGTTCGGCATGGACTGCCAGACGGTGGAGTCGTCAGGCGACACGGTGGTGCCTGCGTACAGCGACGCACGTCACCACTGCGTCTTCCAGTCGGACCTGCTGCTGTTCAGCTGCGCCGGCGCCCACCCCTCCCTCAAACGCGTCTGCCCCTGCCGGGACTACATGAAGGGCCAGGTGGCGCTGTGCAAAGGCTGCCTATAGCACCTGTCTGTCGGGGTGTGTGGAGAGGATTGGACCCCGTACCCTTCCAGAGCGCTGCAGGGAAGGGGGGGGGGGGTTGGGGATCTCTAGCTCTAACCACTCAGATGGCTTGACTCCTCCCCCTGGCTCCACACCTGCAGTCCTGCAGCCTAACTCCTCCCACAGCCAGGCCTCTGGAGGGAGGAAGAGCAGCCTGGGAACCAGACAACCAGGAGACATCTGTATTATTTATGTCTGTTTTTAATCGCCTGAACTTTGACCTTTTAAGGCATGTTGATCAGCTCGTCAGACAGACACAGCATCGGCAGCAAACTGTGGAAATTCAAATGGTGGACAGAAAGAGGCCAGTGAGCTATATACATACATACTCTGGGAACTAGGAATGTCAATGGAAAAGTTTTCAGTAAGGCACCGGGCAGGAGGAAAGGAGGGTACAGAAAAAAGAGACATTGCGCATCGGCCTGAATTACTTGAATCAATGGGAGTCGGTGTATATTTGAGGCAGAGCACATGGCAACAGAGCTCACTACTGCCCCTAGGATGTGTGGCAGTGGGTGGTACTGCAGTCGGTGGCCCAGTGACTCCACCCACTGTATCTCTCCAAGCTTGTAGTCGCATCGTGGGACCAACGAGCTGGTGTGTCGCCACACTCGGCATGCTTTCCTCTCTGCCCCCCTGTCCCCTTTTATCTTTGAACTCTTTTAGCTATGTCGGTTTGCACTGGAGACCCATAAGAGGCTGTCCCCAGGCAGTAAAAGCTCTGTTTCAATGTCCACACTAGCGTACTACTTAGGATGAAGCAATGCACATGGCATGTATTCTGAATGGTATGCTCCAATGGAAAGTTTCCCATAGACCCTGATCTATGGTCAGTTTTGCATTTCCCTTATTTATGGTTACGATTGGGGGAGTGGAAGCTGATCCTAGATCTGTACCTAGGGGAAACTTGACCAAAAGGAACACTAGTGTGAAGAAGAAGACGACACAGAGCCAGTTTTACACTGTAACTGTACCGCTCCCCATCGTCGCGTCTGGACAGGGGAGCGGGTCAGAGGTAGATATAATGTTGATTTTTAAATGTTCTAAATCGCAAATCATTTTGAATCCTGAGGCATTGTCCCTCGTGGTCATTCCCAACTACACCTCACACACACACCGTCCAGCATGGCTCCTCTGTAGCCCTGCATGGTAGATTGCCCCCTCCTCATGTTCCCAATGTACAGACTAGAGGCTGAGTTTTCGAAATCGCACACATTCACAGCTACACACACACACACACACCTGACTGACCGGTTGGAATGTGCTGGGGATAAGCGGTGTGTGCAAAATAATTGCCAGTAGCTAATGAAAATAATAATTAGTCATTGATCAATTTCAATCAAATGTAAAAAATAGTTTTAAAGGATTATCAGGTCAGATCAGTCACATGTGACAGTGATGACATAGTGTGGTACTGTTCTGTAGACAGTAGAACATCATCACAGCTGTAGTGGGAAAGGGCCCCTCTGGCAGATCAAACATCAGTCCGCTCAATCACCAGTATCACATAGGACCGTTGCCTTGACCACAATAGATTTATCGGGAACGTATTCTAAATTCGAAAGAGATATATTGATCATGAGTACTTGTATTATAGATATTTAAAACCTTTATGTATACAGTCCACCAGAAAGATACACACACAAACATCATTTCTATGGATGCACTGTAAGTTATAGCTCTTGGACAGAGCAACACACACACACACCTGCAACTTTACCTGTTTCCTTCATTTGGAGATCGTTTAGGATCCTAATTTGCCTGCCAATTCTTTTTTTTCTTTTTACGTGTCAATAAAAGCTTGAATTAGTAGTCCTTGTTGTGATTGGAAATAATGCACTACTTTAACCTAATTTACTGAAGTTTAACAACATATATGACTAATACTGTATATTCTTCATATGGGTTTTAAATTATTTTTTAAATGTGTTTTATATACAGATCTTTCTCTGTGTCTGCTGAATTGTTTCTTTTTATTTATAGAAAAAGGAGATTTCTTTTTACAGAGGGTCATTTTATTTATGGAAGAAATAATATAAAGTGAACACGTGTACATTCAAGTGGATGGATTAGACGGGAGTTGTTTGTCCCATCTGACTCCAACCTCCAGCAACAGTGATGAGAGAGAATGAGGAATGGCAAAGATAACATCCTAAATGCTTTGGCAACATGGCTGCAAAAGGAATTAGGGTGTCATTTCAGACACGCCTTGAGACCGTCCACGTAGACACTGACGAAACGTGTTGGACTGGACAGTAGTGACATAGACGTCTCGCTCCTCTCATCACTGTGTTTTCGGGGTGATGACGACGACATCGGGACAAAAAGCAGCGCGCACACATTTTTTAAATTTTTATTGTAAATGCCAGCAAAGAACCTCGTGTTGTTTTTTTTTTTCAGATCTTAATGCAAACCATTTGCACATGTTGTAAATATAGATACGTTGTCTTTTAGATGGTCACTTACGTTTTATGACGTGCTCCCCCCCCCCAAGCTCTCCGTACCGTCCAGATCAGTTTTGATTACGTTTGTGTATACGATCTGCAGCCAAGCTACGGTTTGAAAAAGTACATGACGTGCCTTTTGATGGTTATTACTAGACCGCTTATTGTACCTGCCCTATTGATCAACCGGTCCTAGTGCCAGAGAGAATTGTTAGTTGAGATCTCATACTTTGCTAGAAGGATAATGCTTCTTATAACATTTACTGTAAAGGTAAAACAGTAATTGTATGTGTTGGACTTAGTGGTGATGGTTAAAACACATGTCTCTTAATGCTGTTGTGGACATGTTTAGCGAAGGCTTTTGGTGGGGTAAAATGCAGCATATGAAAGATTCTGCTTCTTTGTGGCAGTGGCCTTGTTCTGCTCGTATTAGAGTCAGGCTTATTTTGAGTATGTTGTCAACTGTTTCCTTCATTTCATTGGTTGTCATGTATACACCGAGGGATCTTGAGAACCAACATTAAATAGCCTCTGTAAATTGTCTTCTTTTAAATGGGTTTGTCCCAAAACGGTTCATGGAACTCTAAATACGATAGCTGAAAGGAGGATGTGTTATGGGCATGAGAAAATGTCCTTGTGTCTCTTTTAACCCAACATCGAATGTCTCCGTTGTCAAAATCTGCATTTTGCATTCATGTGTATCCATTATGACTTTCCTTTTTCAATCTCAACCTTGTTTTAAGCCAATCATGGAAAAGCTAAAGCAGCGATTGTTATGGGACTAAATTATGACTGTACAAAAAATGATACATTTTGTTTTCACAGTTGCAGACAATTTAAGGGGGATATAACTTTATTTTTCAATAAACCTTTTTCTGTGACAAATGGGTCTGTCTTGTGTTTTATCGAAATGTACATTGTCTGCTGCCATCTCAAACACGTTGAGACCACTGATTACTGTTCAAAGTAGGAGCTCAAATAAACTGTTTTGCAGTACCTTAAAAAATATATATATTCCTGTTTCGTGTCCTTTAAGTCATGCAAATGATTTTTTAAATATATATTTTCCAATTGAAAACAAAAAGTTGTGTTTCTTATTGGCCAAGTTCTGGTAATCACTCCCAGTTTCTGTCCGTTTTCTTACATTTGGTGCATGCTGAACGCAACCCCCGCTCTCCCAAAAAGTAAAGTTCTCTCAGATGTGTAGAAACACCCCTAACACATTAGGGGTGTTACAGTGAGTTTAATGTGTAAATAATATAGAGTACATACTGCAGCAAGCATAGACCTCATATGAACCATAAATACTGAATTTCTGTGAACACATTACCAACTACGCTAGACATTAAGAAGAGAATCACAAACGACAGCATTTCCAACTGTTTACAAGAGCAATTCCCTGAAAGTAAACTTTCAAAGTTTATATTCTCATTTCCAGAATTCTGGGGTCTGTTCAGATGAGTGCAATGTTATACAATATCCATATTAATATGTAATTATCATAGAAATGCATTTTGTAGAAGCAGAAATGATTTTCTGTCTTGTAAAATTATGCATCATGTCAGCTCTATGCATTACATTTCTTTCTGCAATGTTCTGAGCAGTTTACTTACAGAATGTGCCCCAGGTCAATGGTTAAGGCTGTTTCTATGCAGTGCAATTGTGGCTTGGAAAGGATGACATTTCCATCTGCTAATAAATGATATGCCTCCTTTGATACCTCACTGTCTTTGATTGGTGTCCGAGACCAGCGAGCCATGTAGCCCAAAGGCCAGGCAGATGTTGATATGGAGTCATTTCATCTTACCGTCCAAGCGTATTGTTTGCAGCCAGTATCCACCGGCCTACCAGACACCCAGCAGCCCCCACAAGGCATGGGGCCCACAAGTTCTGAGGGACCATGTGCCTGACATTGCTCTACTTTTATTTTAACACATACTTTTGACAGTAACCCTTCTAAAAGTCATTTATAAACCTTTTTCATTGCCGTGTGTACTAGGACGTTAAGTGTTTGTTTCTTGGGCTTCAGGAATGTGACTGAAAAAGTGCCTCCCCACTGGGCACACACTGGTTGAATCAACTTTGTTTCCATGTCATTTCAATGAAATTAGGTTGAACTAACGTGGAATAAGTGTTGAATTGATGACTGTGCCCAGTGGGTCAGACCTTGAAACAAAACCTTGCTGGGGTCCAGAGAAACTGCGTATCCCCCGTGGACGGTTCGTACATAAAACATTCTCTATTCATGCTAATGCTTCTTCATGATGTTGCTCCCTGCGTTCAGCCAGGGGTAAACGACAGACTGCTGCAAACTGATTGGCTGAACACGATACGCAACATTGTTTACCCCTGGCTGAACGCATGGAGCATCATCATGAAGTAGCATTAGCCACTCTAGCATGATAGTGGAAAATGGTATTTCATAAAGTACATATTTCCCCCACCTTCTCACCATTAAATATAGTTAAGGAGGAAATCGACACCTTTGCAGCCTGAATAGAGGATGTTTTATGTACGAACTGTCCACGAGTGATACGCAGTTTCCTACAATGCGTTTGGAAGGTAAGATGAAACGACTCAATATCGCCTCCTGCTGGCCGTTGGGCTAAGAGCCATGGTGCTCCAAGGAGCCTGTCACGTTCCAGGCCGACTACATTGGATCAACCAATGGTTGTGTGCCACGTCATCGGCTGCAGAGTCGGGTATCCGATGAATCCATCGTGATGTGGTAAACTGATATTAGGGTTAGGTGTTGTGAGATCTGGCATGCTTCTGCAATGTAGTCAGCCTGGAACGCAGCCATAAAGTTAGGGGGTTGCGTTAGTATCCATCCTTTTTGACTGAAAACAGTCACAGAAAACAAAAGTTTACAGTGGTGCAACTCTTGCTCAATCACATTATCGAAGTTAATTGAAACCCATCCTAGATCCTGAACTTAGTACGTCTAAGTACGTCTCTTTCCTTTGAGAAGACAAATATTGACTTAGCTTAAGCACTCTTAATACAGAACAACACCCGCAACCGATTATCTAGCAAGTCTAGTTTCTGCTTAAATTGGCAATACCAATGTAAACATATCAACTTATATTACAATATGTACAAGAATTCATTGCTATGTACAAAAGGTGTTGGTAAGAATTAGAGTCAGGCCATGATTCAATCCAGAGTATGTTATAGTGCAGCACAGTTGACATGCAACAATGCCCCTTTTTATTTTACCCCCTTTTTCCCCCCCAATTTCGTAGTATCCAATTATTAGTAGTTACTATCTTGTCTCATCGCTACAACTCCCGTACGGGCTCGGGAGAGACGAAGGTCGAAGGTCATGCGTCCTCCGAAACACAACCCGACCAAGCCGCACTGCTTCTTAACACAGCGCGCATCCAACCCGGAAGCCAGCCGCACCAATGTGTCGGAGGAAACACCGTGCAACCTTGGTTAGCGTGCACTGCGCCCGGCCCGCCACAGGAGTCGCTGGTGCGCGATGAGGCAAGGATATCCCTACCGGCCAAACCCTCTTTAACCCGGACGACGCTAAGCCAATTGTGCTTCGCCCCACGGACCTCCCAGTCGCGGCCGGCTGTGACAGAGCCTGAGCGCGAACCCAGAGTCTCTGGTGGCACAGCTAGCGCTGCGATGCAGTGCCCTAGACCACTGCGCCACCTGGGAGGCCCCAACGCCCCTTTTAAAGGCAATTTCCCCGGCGTTCATGGAGATCGCATTTATATCAAATGCTGCGAATGTCGGCTCAAGTGTAAGTTAACTTTAAAAAGTGCATTTTTGGCTGTCCATTGCACTGCTCTATAACGAGCCTCGGATTGAATCCTGTCCAAAAAAGCCATTTGGAGTGAGTGCAATGACCAGTCCCACCTGTAAACAAAAATCCCTTTCTATATGTACAAAAATGTATTTTCTATTATAGTGCACTATAATAACTAATGTCTTATTGACAACTTTCATTGGTACAGTATTCTGAAAGACTGAATCGGTATGCACAGCTTGAAGGCTCGGTTTCAATCATCTTCCTTTAGGGCTCTATTCAATCAGTATCCTGAAGCATTACTGATTTACAAGGTCATTTCCTATTGAGTCCACATCTGCAGTGTTTACCGTGAATGCAGTCTCCGCCAACCCGGGAACATTGCCTTCAATCATGCTGTAATGCTGAATTTACACGATTCGGATTGAATGGAGCCCTTAAGTGCACTCCTTGTGCAATGGGTCAACATTGAATTTCTGTATGTCAACATTGCATGCATGTAATTGTATAATGTCAACATTGTATTCATGTAATTCACATAACAATGATTTATGTTGCTGACAGGTGTACAACACACAGCCATGCAATAGAGCACAGAGCCATGCAATCTCCTTAGACAAACATTGGTCGTAGAATGGCCTTACTGAAGAGCTCAGTGACTTTCAACGTGGCACCGTCATAGGATGCCACCTTTCCAACAAGTCAGTTCGTCAAACTTATGCCCTGCTGTAACTACCCCGGTCAGCTGTAAGTGGTGTTATTGTGAAGTGGAAATGTCTAGGAGAAACAATGGCAATGTGCTGTCCTCGATTGCAACACTCACTACCGAGTTCCAAACTGCCTTTGGAAGCAACGTCAGCACAAGAACTGCTTGTCGGGAGCTTCATGAAATGGGTTTCCATGGCCGAGGTGCCGCACACAAGCCTAAGATCA
The DNA here is from genome assembly GCF_034236695.1 of Oncorhynchus nerka. Classification (NCBI taxonomy): domain Eukaryota; kingdom Metazoa; phylum Chordata; class Actinopteri; order Salmoniformes; family Salmonidae; genus Oncorhynchus; species Oncorhynchus nerka. The sequence goes on from NC_088397.1 coordinate 31,499,197, forward strand.
CCATGCGCATTGCCAAACGTCGGCTGGAGTAGTGTAAAGCTCGCCGCCATTGGACTCTGGAGCAGTGGAAACGCGTTTTCTAGAGTAATGAATCATGCATTACCATCTGGACGTCCAACAGACTAATCTGGATTTGGCGGATGCCAGGAGAACGCTACCTGCCCCAATGCATAGTGCCAACTGTAAAGTTTGGTGGAGGGGGAATAATGATCTGGGGCTGTTTTTCATGGTTCGGGCTAGGCCTCTTAGTTCCAGTGAAGGGAAATCTTCAGCATACAATGACATTCTAGACAATTCTGTGCTTCCAACTTTGTGGCAACAGTTTGGGGAAGTCCCCTGTTTCAGCATGACAATGCTCCTGTACACAAAGTGAGGTCCATACAGAAATGGTTTGTTGAGATCGGTGTCTAAGAACTTGACTGGCCTGCACAGAGCCCTGACCTCAACCCCATGTAACACCCTTGGGATTAATTGGAATACAAACTGCGAGCCAGGCCTAATCGCCCAACATCAGTGACCGATCTCACTAATGCTCTTGTGGCTGAATGGAAGCAAGTCCCCCCAGCAATGTTCCAACATCTAGTTGAAAGCCTTCCCAGAAGAGTGGAGGCTGTCATAGCAGCAAAGGGGGGACCAACTCCATATTAATGCCCATGATTTTGGAATGAGATGTTCGACGAGCAGGTGTCCACATAATTTTGGTCATGTAGTGTATATACTACATATATAATTACATCCATCGTGGCAGATTGTGAAAGCTTTAAACAATATCATTGTATATGGTATATTTACTCGCCAGGACGACCGTATTTCCCCCATCAGACTTGGTTGAGGAATTAGATAAGGAAGAGAGAATGTTGTGCTCTAGCCAACAGACTTGGCTGTGGTGCACAGAAAAAGACTTGTTTTAATTCCAGCGCAGTAATCTCTGGCTAGAGTCTTTGTCTCCAGTCATGTTGTCTGTTGATGGTCTGCCACAGGCTTTTATTCAACACCCCTTAATGTGGCCCTCTTAAGCAATACAGCAAACACAGATTCCATACATGAGTTGTTGACAGGGACATTTGTGCTTTCATATTCACTAATCAAATGATACAGGTTTTGTCCCAAATATCACCCTATTCCCTATAGTGCACTACTTTTGACCAGGACCCATAGTGACTATGTAGGGATTAGGGTGCCATTTGGGATACAAGCCATTGATAAGAGTCGTCTGTCATGTTGTTATTGCACAGTGTACTGCTATACTATACTATTGTGTCTACAATTGATAATACAATGGGCATCTCAGAAATCCATTTCCCCTGCTGATTTTTTGGGGGATAGCAAACATGCCCTATAGCTACGAATAGTAGCAACTACCACCCTAAAATATACTTTACCTGTTACTACATCACGACTACATAAACACAACACATCTATTTTGAGCAGTGGTGTCATAAACAGAAATAGGCTGTGTGTGTGTGCCAAATGCCACCCTATTTCCTACATAGTGCACTTTTTATGGGCACCGGTCAAAAGTAGTGCGCTATAAAGGGAATAGGGTGGTCAAAAGTAGTGCACTATAAAGGGCATAGGGTGCCATTGGGGACACCCCCAGTGTTACTGAACAAAAGAAAAAGCCTATTAGAAACCATTGAAATCCCGTAAGGACTGAGATGCATATCTGAATCAGCCATCTTGTCCAAGTGGAGATTGAGATATGAACACCAGGCTGTAATCAGTGGACAATGTGCAGTGCCTTTGTAGCGGCAGTGGCATAATTTCCTGACGACTCAGCAGCCCATGTTCTTCGGTCTGTCCTTCCGCCTCCCCCTGCTTCGGCAGAGGAGGAGGAGAAACATCGAGGGAAACCTCCTCCGTCTTCCCTTTGACTTCGTAACGACTCCTATGGACGGATCAGGTTCGGAGTCAGAGAGAGACAGGGGGAACGCTGCAGAATGGACCACTTGGGTCTCACTAAAATGCCACTGGGCTGGCACAAGTGAGGTCTAAATCAAATCAATAGGTTTGTCATGGTGACTGTAGAGATCTACCAGGAAGAATGGAGCTGAGCTGGATAGGGACTGGGCGTAGATATACATATCCTAGAACAGACACTGGACGTACACATACTGTATATAACCTAGAACCCATCCCCCACTGAGCCCTCGCTGCCCTTCCCGTGGTCTTCTGTCACTCAAAGCGCTCATAGTTCCTCGTCTGTCTCACTCGAGGGACCATATCAACCAGCAGCCTGTGACAGGAAAGAGACATTCACATTAATGAAATCGCTAACATACACAGGCGCGCACACACACACACACACACAGGGAGAGATGCAACTGCATTTCATTGCCAATATTAAATGAGTGAAAACCGTCGTTCCTTGTAGTGGAAGTTCAGAATGTGTTGAGTAACTGAACCTATCACGTCTGATTATTTGAGTACATTTGTGTAACCACTGCAGCTGCTTTTGTTGGTGCATTGGTTGATGCACCCTGGGGTGTCATGTTTGGATTTCTTTCTCTTTCTCTTTCTTTTTTTGTACACTGTGTATATAGCTCAATTATCTTTTTAAATACTTTACATCTGGTTTTAGTCGTTTAAGTTTACACTGAAAACATTTTACCATCACAAACATATTTTTTAAATAAAAGAATATTCATTTTTCGTAGTGGCTGCCACGATTTAGAAGTGGCGGCCCGCCACTGCTAACTTAGTATAGGGGAAACACTGATAGTGGGTATAACATGTTTTTCCCCTACCAATATGCATTGCCTAAAAGAGTTTATCACCTAAAATATTCCTGGACTACCGTGGATGAATCACAGGCTTGACCATAGGCCTGACTAACCTTGTAATCCACGATTAGTTGATGTTCATGAAATCAAATTTAAAATGATTGTTTTATAAACCTTCATCTGGATTAATTTAATATGGGTCTGATGTCCATAATGAAGGCTGTGTGGTGCCTTCTCTTGTACAAATGAGTCAAACACTAAATGAATGAGTTTTGCTGTGTTTTCCATCTGTATCTAAGATGCAAACAGGTTGTGGTACATTGACGGAGTCTTCCATACCCCAGGCATGTACTCTCCTGTACCTATTTGTTTTTCCTTCTTTAAAGTTCTTCATTTGAGCAGCTATCAGTTTGAAAAGATCACGATTATAAGGATATGTTTTTAGGTCACAAACATAATCTGTAATGATATGTCTATACATATAGCTATTACATGCCCGGGCAAAATGGCCACCTAAAAGTCTGGAGATATAAGGCATGGTTTGACAAGAAGTACAGGAGAGCTACGAGGAAGAAGTGAGACCTCTCCCGCCAACTTCAGAAAAACAACACTGCTAACAACCATTTAAAATATGCCCAAGCAAGACGCTCCTACAAGCAGGCTGAGAAGCAGGCTAGAAGGAACAGGAACGTCAAACTCAATGAGGAGCTTACTGATAAGACCTTAACCAGTAGGAAATGGTGGAAGCATGTCAACTCCCTGTCTGGGGGAGCTGCAAATTCCCTGGACAGACGCCCCCCTACAATCTGCTGTTTTGAGTATGGAACTGCCTCACTGAAGACATCGTTGCTGAAATCACTGACACTGTTCTTCAGGCAATTCAAATGCCCAGCAGATGCCTATCTCCTAACTTCCCCACGCGCCTTGTAGGATTGAGTCCTTGGGCTGCAGCAAACCAATGATTATGTCAATTGGATGTTGTCTGATATTGCTTTTGTTCACAATTGCACCCAATAACAAGAAAAAAAGCAAAAAAAAGATGGGATAGCTAATTTAAGGTGGTTCAATACTGATGACGATTCTTAAACCAGTATCATCCAATACCGATATGAAAGCTGATATACCATGCCATCCTGACAGATACCGCCAAAAACAGAGTTTTTCAAGAATATTTCATAATTGCTATTATAGTTCACCAGTAGTGCCGTCAGGGGACCATTAAAATCCCTCTCTCCCTTCAATGATCGCATATTAGTGTGACACTTTTGCAATGTTCTATATTTCCATAGTTCCTCTTTTAGTTTTCTACAGCTCATTAGTTTCCTCTCGGTCAATGTAAATATGCTCAAATGTGTTTTCCTGCATATATCCATTGTAAATAGTTAATACCTGAGCGACACCTGAAACGCCCTGACGGCGTGTCCGGCGTTTGAGCACCTGGACGCTGTCAGAGAAGATATCACTACGAGAGATCCTTTTGCATGCTCCATCCACCGCGAGGCAGAGAGAGACTGGAACAGCCTGTGAAGATACTAGCGGGATCTATGGTGGGATTCACCACAGTCTACAGTACCTAGTTTCTGGTATTGTAATTGAAGTTCGCAGCTAGAGCTCATCTTTGCCTTTTATCTGATAGTGGGGTAGACTGTATCCAGCAGCATGTCAAACTCTTATTTGGATTCATTGTTTCTTCTACACCCAGATCATCCCTGCCCAGAGAGCTCTCTTCGCCTTGGTGAAGAGGAACATCAAAATCATCATCTACTGGGCCATATTTAATCGACAGGGTGTTGTTCAGTTGGTTTGGCTTTGCTGTTGAACTTTCAACTACAGTTTTTTTTCTCTCAAGATTTATCAGGAAAGACTACCACACTTAAACTGTACATCAACATAAGGCATCTAGTCCTCCAAATGTCTTGTTTTGAAAATTATTTATACTTTTTTTTTTTTGAGTCTGTCTGATGGTTTGGTTGAGATGTGCTACGGTGCGCTACCTGGGAAGACACACGAAAAGCATGAAAGAGAGCGGCAGCACCTTCTCCTCTCCCCGACTGCACAGTCAGATGAGGGTCACCATCGCTGGGATCATGCAAGGAAAGCTCTATTTCTTTGCCGCGCTGTGGTTCTACATTCATTGCTTCTGCGAGAATTTGTCCTCTACATACTTTGACATGACTATTCTCTGGACAGTCGGGAAAAAAGGAAAGTGAATTAGGTCAAAATCTGTCAAATGTTAAATACCTTTCTATTTTTGGAAGCGTGTTATTGACACTACAGGCAAAAATATATAGTTTAGGAGCAGCTGCTCTGTAAATACTGTAAATGCAAACTGTAAATAATTGTAGCTAGCTAACCAACTGTAAATAATTGTAGCTAGCTAACTAACTGTAAATAATTGTAGCTAGCTAACTAACTGTAAATAATTGTAGCTAGATAACTAACTAAATAATTGTAGCTAACTAACTGTAAATAATTGTAGCTAGATAACTAACTAAATAATTGTAGCTAGCTAACTAACTTGACTTACTGTGGGGGCAATTTTTTTTTATAGTTAGTTAGCACCAAAAGTGTCCCCACTAATGTTTACAAGCGTATTGACCGTTTTGGTGTATGAATGTTGCTTTCGCCCCCACCTGGAAAACAATCTAAGCGAAACACTGGCCATGTTCGTTTCGCATCATTCCCTTGGTCATAAAATGGTGAAATCGCCACCAACTGGGGCACGGGGCAATGTAGTTTCTACTCCAAGGTTCTTCTGAATGGTTACAATTTAAATTACAATATTTCTGATACTTAAATAAGTGTGTTTCTCAGGGAACATAACTATGTACATGTGTGTAACAGTGAATATTGAATATTATGTTTCTTCTACATACAGATCTAGGATTAGCTTCCTCTCCCTGAATCCTAACCTTAACTCTTACCGGGCATAACTGACCCAAGATCAGTGTTTAGAGGCAGCTTCCTCCTACACCAGGGGTACACAACTCTTACCCTACGGGGTCCGGACCCTGCTGGTTTTCGGTTCTACCTAATAATTAATTGTACCCACCTGGTGTCCCTGGTCTAAATCAGTCCCTGATGAGAGGGGAACAATGACAACATGAAGTGGAACTGGCCTCGAGGTCCAGAGTTGAGTTTGAGGGCTCGACACAATGTACCCACTCACTTGACTCCGTAGGCCAGGATGATGAGGCCTATCAGGACCCCTATGGACCCGTCCAGGTACCACACTTTGGGATCGTGCTTGAACACCTCGGCACTGATTAGGATGGAGAAGCCCATGACCCCGCCCACCAGGGAGTTGAAACCTGTAGATCGGACAAGACAGGTAGACAGACAGGAAGGCAGGTAGACAGACAGCTTAGTTTAGTCAACTGTATTATCACGTAGGGAATTCCAACACACTATGTAGAAATAGCATGAATGTGAACAACAATAATGAACACATGTATGTACATATATTTCATGAAATGCCATGTAGTCTGCCACAGAGTCTTTATCCAAAAGTCCATAAGACCGACAGACACGGACGAACAGAGAGACGACTTTGAATCCTTTTCTATTGTCTCTCTCCTCATTCGATTCCTACGGTATAAGAGCCCACTTCCTGGCTCCTCTGCACCTCAAAAAGACGCCGACTGACGAGGACCTCTGCCAGTATTTTACATACTGCACATTTGACATGACCAGACTGGGCACGTCAATTACCTCCGTAAAGAACATCAGGGGCAATCTGCAGTTCAAACAACAAAAGGGACACCCCGCCACTGTTATGGTAAACAGCTGCGAGGACTGACCATCCATGAGATCAAAATTACACTGAGGCTAGACAGTGTTTGTTTACAGTGACATTGTTTAAAAACAAGGGAGCAAAACAAGCGTATATTTTTGTGTTCTCAAGGAGTGTGACAGTTGAACTGCTTATGAAGCATTTATAAGTTATATTCATCAAGAATCAATATATATATCAGTATATATATATCATTCATTTAGAAATCCAAAAATGTATGTAGCAATCACAGATTGCCCCTTTGAAGGCTTGTTTAATGTCACGCAGCGAGAGGAAAATCTGGTGGGTAATTAACTTCTATTCTGCTAGCTGTCACATACAATTTAATGAACCCCCCACACACACTTTAATGAGCGAATGTCTCCATCCAAAGCTGACCTTTCAAACTGGTTTGACGCCAGCCTGTCTGCCACAAATCTCTTATTGAAACGAGAAGGGACATTTTAAGAGCTCAGGAGCTACGGAGTTGTCCATAAAGACTCATAAGTAGTGAACAACTTTCTCAATTATAGAAGGAAATAGATGTGTCTGTGTGGGTACGAATCCCAGCACCTACCGGCTCTAAAAATATGGAAAGAGAAACCAGCCAACCTGACAGCTGATGAAACTGAGGAGTATTTCTGTCTGTAATAAAGACCTTTTATGGGGGGAAATTCATTCTGATTGGCCAACCCATGGCTGCGCCCCTGCCTAGTCATGAGAAATCCATAGATTAGGGCTTAATATATTTATTTTATTTGACTGATTTCCTTATATGAACTGTAATTCAGTAAAATCGTTGAAATTGTTGCATGTTGCGTTTATACAATCAAATCAAACTATTGGTCACATATACATATTTAGCAGATGTTATTGCGTGTGTAGCGAAATGCTTGTGTTCCTAGCGCCAACACTGCAGTAGTATCTAACAATTCACAACAATAAAAACAAATCTAAAATAATAGAATACTGTATATACATATGAAATGAGTAAAGCCGGTCGTAAACATTATTAAAGTGACTAGCAATTCATTATTAATGCGAATAGCGATTCTATGTTTATGTATATAGGGCAGTAGCCTCTAAGGTGCAGGGTTGAGTAACCGGGTGGTAGCCGGCTAGTAATGGCTATACAGTGGGGCAAAAAAGTATTTAGTCAGCCACCAATTGTGCAAGTTCTCCCACTTAAAAAGATGAGAGAGGCCTGCCATTTTCATCATAGGTACACTTCAACTATGACAGACAAAATGAGGGAAAAAAATCCAGAAAATCATATTGTAGGATTTTTTATGAATTTATTTGCAAATTATGATTACAAACAAACAAGCAAGATTTCTGGCTCTCACAGACCTGTAACTTCTTCTTTAAGAGGCTACTCTGTCCTCCACTCATTACCTGTATTAATGGCACCTGTTTGAACTTGTTATCAGTATAAAAGACACCTGTCCACAACCTCAAACAGTCACACTCCAAACTCCACTATGGCCAAGACCAAAGAGCTGTCAAAGGACACCAGAAACAAAATTGTAGACCTGCACCAGGCTGGGAAGACTGAATCTGCAATAGGTAAGCAGCTTGGTTTGAAGAAATCAACTGTGGGAGCAATTATTAGGAAATGGAAGACATACAAGACCACTGATAATCTCCCTCGATCTGGGGCTCCACGCAAGATCTCACCCCGTGGGGTCAAAATGATCACAAGAACGGTGATCAAAAATCCCAGAACCACACAGGGGGACCTAGTGAATGACCTGCAGAGAGCTGGGACCAAAGTAACAAAGCCTATCATCAGTAACACACTACGCCGCCAGGGACTCAAATCCTGCAGTGCCAGACGTGTCCCCCTGCTTAAACCTGTACATGTCCAGACCCGTCTGAAGTTTGCTAGAGAGCATTTGGATGATCCAGAAGAAAATTGGGAGAATGTCATATGGTCAGATGAAAACCAAAATATAACTTTTTGGTAAAAACTCAACTCGTCGTGTTTGGAGGACAAAGAATGCTGAGTTGCATCCAAAGAACACCATACCTACTGTGAAGCATGGGGGTGGAAACATCATGCTTTGGGGCTGTTTTTCTGCAAAGGGACCAGGATGACTGATCCGTGTAAAGGAAAGAATGAATGGGGCCATGTATCATGAGATTTTGAGTGAAAACCTCCTTCCATCAGCAAGGGCATTTTTTTTTTTCACCTTTATTTAACCAGGTAGGCTAGTTGAGAACAAGTTCTCATTTGCAACTGCGACCTGGCCAAGATAAAGCATAGCAGTGTGAGCAGACAACAGAGTTACACATGGAGTAAACAATTAACAAGTCAATAACACAGTAGGAAAAAAAAGGGGGAGTCTATATACATTGTGTGCAAAAGGCATGAGGTAGGCGAATAATTACAATTTTGCAGATTAACACTGGAGTGATAAATGATCAGATGGTCATGTACAGGTAGAGATATTGGTGTGCAAAAGAGCAGAAAAGTAAATAAATAAAAACAGTATGGGGTTGAGGTAGGTAAAAATGGGTGGGCTATTTGCCGATAGACTATGTACAGCTGCAGCGGTCGGTTAGCTGCTCAGATAGCAGATGTTTGAAGTTGGTGAGGGAGATAAAAGTCTCCAACTTCAGCGATTTTTGCAATTCGTTCCAGTCACAGGCAGCAGAGAACTGGAACGAAAGGCGGCCAAATGAGGTGTTGGCTTTAGGGATGATCAGTGAGATACACCTGCTGGAGCGCGTGTTACGGATGGGTGTTGCCATCGTGACCAGTGAACTGAGATAAGGCGGAGCTTTACCTAGCATGGACTTGTAGATGACCTGGAGCCAGTGGGTCTGGCGACGAATATGTAGCCAGCCGACTAGAGCGTACAAGTCGCAGTGGTGGGTGGTATAAGGTGCTTTAGTGACAAAACGGATGGCACTGTGATAAACTGCATCCAGTTTGCTGAGTAGAGTGTTGGAAGCAATTTTGTATATGACATCGCCGAAGTCGAGGATCGGTAGGATAGTCAGTTTTACTAGGGTAAGTTTGGCGGCGTGAGTGAAGGAGGCTTTGTTGCGGAATAGAAAGCCGACTCTTGATTTGATTTTCGATTGGAGATGTTTGATATGAGTCTGGAAGGAGAGTTTACAGTCTAGCCAGACACCTAGGTACTTATAGATGTCCACATATTCAAGGTTGGAACCATCCAGGGTGGTGATGCTGGTCAGGCGTGCGGGTGCAGGCAGCGAACGGTTGAAAAGCATGCATTTGGTTTTACTAGCGTTTAAGAGCAGTTGGAGGCCACGGAAGGAGTGTTGTATGGCATTGAAGCTCGTTTGGAGGTTAGATAGCACAGTGTCCAAGGACGGGCCGGAAGTATATAGAATGGTGTCGTCTGCGTGGAGGTGGATCAGGGAATCGCCCGCAGCAAGAGCAACATCATTGATATATACAGAAAAAAAGAGTCGGCCCGAGGATTGAACCCTGTGGCACCCCCATAGAGACTTCCAGAGGACCGGACAGCATGCCCTCCGATTTGACACACTGAACTCTGTCTGCAAAGTAATTGGTGAACCAGGCAAGGCAGTCATCCGAAAAACCGAGGCTACTGAGTCTGCCGATAAGAATATGGTGATTGACCGAGTCGAAAGCCTTGGCAAGGTCAATGAAGACGGCTGCACAGTACTGTCTTTTATCGATGGCGGTTATGATATCGTTTAGTACCTTGAGCGTGGCTGAGGTGCACCCGTGACCGGCTCGGAAACCAGATTGCACAGCGGAGAAGGTACGGTGGGATTCGAGATGGTCAGTGACCTGTTTGTTGACTTGGCTTTCGAAGACCTTAGATAGGCAGGGCAGGATGGATATAGGTCTGTAACAGTTTGGGTCCAGGGTGTCTCCCCCTTTGAAGAGGGGGATGACTGCGGCAGCTTTCCAGTCCTTGGGGATCTCAGACGATATGAAAGAGAGGTTGAACAGGCTGGTAATAGGGGTTGCGACAATGGCGGCGGATAGTTTCAGAAATAGAGGGTCCAGATTGTCGATGAAACGTGGCTGGGTCTTTCAGCATGACAATGATCCCAAACACACCGCCCGGGCAACGAAGGAGTGGCTTCGTAAGAAGCATTTCAAGGTGGCCTAGCCAGTCTCCAGATCTCAACCCCATCGAAAATCTTTGGAGGGAGTTGAAAGTCCGTGTTGCCCGGCAACAGCCCCAAAACATCACTGCTCTAGAGGAGATCTGCATGGAGGAATGGGCCAAAATACCAGCAACAGTGTGTGAAAACCTTGTGAAGACTTACAGAAAATGTTCGACCTCTGTCATTGCCAACAAAGGGTATATAACAAAGTATTGAGATAAACTTTTGTTATTGACCAAATACTTATTTTCCACCATAATTTGCAAATAAATTCATGAAAAATCCTACAATGTGATTTTCTGGATTTTTTTTCTCATTTTGTCTGTAGTTGAAGTGTACCTATGATGAAAATTACAGGCTTCTCTCCTCTTTTTAAGTGGGAGAACTTGCACAATTGGTGGCTGACTAAATATTTTTTTGCCCCACTGTATATGGCCTTGAGATAGAAGCTGTTTTTTAGTCTCTCGGTCCCAGCTTTGAAGCACCTGTACTGCCCTCGCCTTCTGGATGATAGTGGGGTGAACAGGCAGTAGCTCGGGGTGGTTGTTGTCCTTGATGATCTTTTTGGCCTTTCTGTGACATCGGGTGCTGTAGGTGTCCTGGAGGGTAGGCAGTGTGCCCCCGGTTGGGCTGACTGCACCACCCTCTAGAGAATCCTGCGGTTCGGGGCGGTGATACAGCCCGACAGGATGCTCTCAATTGTGCATGTGTAAATGTTTGTCAGGGTCTTAGGGGCCAAGCCAAAATTCTTCAGCCTCCTGCGGATGAAGAGGCCCTGTTGCGGCTTCTTCACCACACTGTTTGTGTGGGTGGTCCATTTCAGATTGTCAGTGATGTGTACGCTGAGGAACTTGAATCTTTTCACCTTCTCCACTGTGGTCCTGTTGATGTGGATTGGGGCATGCTCCCTCTGCTGTTTCCTGAAGTCCATGATCAGCTCCTTCATTGTGTTGACGTTGAGGGAGAGGTTATTTTCCTGGCACCACTCCACCAGGGCCCTCACCTCCTCCCTGTAGGCCGTCTCGTCATTGTTGGTAATAAGGCCTACTACTGTTGTGTCGTCTCCAAACAAACTTAGGGAGGAGGCTTCTGATGTTAACATTCATGAAACCAAGGCTTTTACGGTTACAGAAGTCAACAAATGTTAGCGCCTGGGGAATAGGAGTGGAACTGTGGGCTGCAGGGCCTGGGTTAACCTCTACATCACTAGAGGAACAGAGGAGGAGTAGGATAAGGGTACGGCTAAAGGCCGGTTGTCTAGTTCGTTGGGGACAGAGAATAAAAGGAGCAGATTTCTGGGCGTGGTAGAATAGATTCAAGGCATAATGTACAGACAAGGGTATGGTAGGATTTGAGTACAGTGGAGGTAAACTATGCGTTGCGTGACGATGAGAGAGGTTTCGTCTCTGGAGGCATCAATTAACGTAGATGAGGTCTCCGCATGTGTGTGTGGTAGGACGAAGGCATTTTGAGCGGGACTGAGGGCTCTACAGTGAAGGCATATTGACATTAAAGAGAGGCATAAAGCAATCACAGGTGTTGATCAGGAGAGCTAAGACAACAACGGATAAATGGCGATGAATGGGCAGAGCAGGTCAGTTAGGTACATACAGGACCTGAGTTTGAGGCTGGGGCCGACAGGTAAACAAAATGAGGTACCGTGTTATTGAAACAGTCCAGGGAGAGTAGCAATAGGTGAGTCCGGGTGCTGTTCGGTAGTCACTACTTCGCTGGGCGAGCAGGGGACACAGCGTTCAGAAAAAGCTAGCGGGCCGGGGCTAGTAGATCGTTCTGCGGCGATATCATAACAGAATAGCCTGTTGAGACCACATTGGGCGATCGCGTCGGCAGTCCAGTCGTGATGGATCAGTGGGGCTCCGTGTCGACAATAAAGGGTCCAGACCAATTGTCAAAGGAGGTATTGTAGCCCTAGAAATAGCTGGTATATGGGCCTAGCTCGAGGCTAGCTCAAGGCTAGCTGGTGCTTGCTTCGGGACAGAGGTGTTAGCTAACAGCAGCCACTCGTTTGAGCTAGCTACCTGCGAGGATCAGGAGTAATGACCCAGAGCGGCAGGAATCCGATGATTTGGTAGAGAGAAGCAGTCTGATATGCTCTGGGTTGATATCGAGCTATGCAGACTGGCAGGTATTGTCCGAGCTAAGGCTGGATGATTCCGGAGGGAAAAAGGTGAGGACCGCTAGGCGTGGCTAACAAAGACTAGTAGCTAGTTATCTCCTGATGGAAGTTCCAGTTATAATGTAAGAAATAACACACAAAAAAAACTAAATACTGCAAAGTGGCTCAGGAGCTAGAAGCAGAGCTACCATGTCTGTTGGCGCCATCTTCTTCCCTATATGTTCCAGCCCTCTGACCATCTGCTCAAGAAAATAAATCGTCCTGCGGCTGAATCTAGTTGATGGTCACTGCCCTACATAGTGCACTAAGTAGTTCCCAATATATTCCACAGATTTCATGATGGTGTCTTTAAGCCAATCACCTTCCATCTTCGTGCACTATGGGAATAGGGCGCCATTTCAGACACAGCCATAGCCTCCTATACACCATACCTTTTCCCCTTTTCATTTTTCTCAATGATTCCCTATGGAGTTTTTCACCCTCGTACTCCACCTTCCTCCAATTCTCTAACTGGCCTGAACTCAAGTGGGAGTGGCCTAGATCAGGCAGAAGTATGCGTTGCTACAGATCAAGGATCATCTTCTCCTCCTCCCAATCCAAGTTGGAAAAATAAAAAACTGACCCAAGATCAGTGTATTGGAGCAACTACACACCAAGTTAGGTACCTACCGTCTGTGATGAGGGCTCTGCTGGTGAGCACCCTGCCCAGCATGAACTTGAACACGGACAGAATGATACACATCACGCCACTGACGATGGACACACTGAAGAGGAAGTCATCCTGATAGAGAGAGAAAAGTAGATGACAGAGGAGAGGGGGGATTGTGAGAGAGAGGTGATGAAGAGGGAAAGAAAAAAAAGAGAGAGAGAGCAAGAGAGAGAGTGGGTAAGTGTTGCAGAGTGCCTCCGCTGTAGAATTAATATTGCACTATGGCCTTGAAGGCATGAAAAGCTGCATTTCTGCAAGGTTAATAACCTCATCAGTCCCATGAAATCCCCCAGTGCAAAAATGCACCACTTTCATCAATCTGCTTGCTCTGCCCTCATATTTAGCCTCACATTGAAGTGTTTTACCATTTTCTTTCCAGTACAACCATAAACAGTTTCATTTAGGAGTTTCATTGAAAAATGTCAATAACTACAAAATAGGCCGCCAAGCAAAAACTTGATATAAAACTAATTTATAAGAATGCTTTAAGTACAGGAACTATCTCCTCAGTGGGAAATGAATATCAAACTAGTCAGTGACAACTGTGTGGAGTTTGTGACAGCAACAATGTAAGCTTATTACAGTATTATACCACTTTGTCCTGGGATTTCCTATGATCTTCTATGTAGAAGAACCCCTTCTAATGACTCATGTGGCCTGTGAGCGCCAGAGCAAAGCAGATTACATGTGCATGTTCGTGAGAGTCTCAGTTTTCATATATGGGTCATAGTCGTCTGTAGGTCAAACCAGACTTTTTTGTTAGAAGAACCATTTTCAGGATCCGCCCTTGTCTCACATACGACGCTCAGCCTCCGTTCTAGCTCAGCCCTTGTTAGCTCAGCCTCCGTTCTAGCTCAGCCCTTGTTAATCACACACTGAAGGTTGGTATCATGATGCAGAAGAAATAGACCAATCAAATGCAACAACCCAGCTGTCTAGCTCAGCCTCCGTTCTAGCTCAGCCCTTGTCAATCACACACTGAAGGTTGGTATCATGATGCAGAAGAAATAGACCAATCAAATGCAACAACCCAGCAGTCTGTAGCTCAAACACACTATGTTTACAAGGGGTTAGAAGACTTAAAACCTGCCGGCGGGATATGGGACTCAAAGCGTTTTAAACAGGTAACAGAGAACAGCCAGAGATAGACTACAATTACGTAGAAGGACAGTGAAACCTGTAAGCCCAGTAAACACATGGTATATTCCTGAGTCATTGTTGAGTTTAGAATGAAAAAACAGTTTGTTATATATTACTGAGATGTTAGTGCAGGGGCACAACATCCACTATGGACGGGGAAGGTCATGACCCCCCCCCCACGTTCTAAAATTCCGTGATAAAATAAGAAGGAACAGTATTCTTTAGGACTATGCAGATGACTCAGAGCAGTCGGGCAGGCTGTGTGAAAGCGAACTGAAAGGCTGGCTTTAGGACCATGGGAGGTGCTGTCAGTGTATGTGTGTTGAGCTTTTTCTGTGGCAGAGAGCTAGCCAATGGTTAGCTAGCTAGCTAGCACACTAGCTATTTTTTTTGTCTCACTCACACTGGATCTGAATCAATCAAGATAAAAACCAGCGGCCAAGCAATTAAAGACTGATATTCAGATGTTTTTTTTCACCGCAATGTGAGTCTGTATAGCCATGTATTGATCTGTCAGTTTCCCTAGCTAATTCATTTCAACTTTTTGTTCTCACACTGACACTGTAATATGCAGGAAATTAGCTTTAGATTAGAAATTATTTGTGTTTGTCCGCCCCCACTTCTAAAACCATTGTTGCGCCCCTGAGTGAATATACGTAGTTAGCTATAATTAAAGTATACAAGGTCTATAACGTGAATTGTTTACATGAGATATACATAAAAATGCCATTGTTGTCTGTGGGGATTATTTAAATCATGAATTGAATCATTTCACTTCCTGAATTTACAGAATTGAGAACTGAATTGAGCCCAATCCTACTATGCTGCACAGTGCGCACCATTTCAAATCTCTTTTATGGGAAGTCTAGCCTGGTCCCAGATCTATTTGATCTTCTATGGCCGTAGAAGCTAGCTATACAGCACAAAGAGACCTGGAATCAGGCTAGGAAAGACCTGCTCCCCCAATGACTTCTTCTGACACTCCTTTTAATATTGACAATTCTTAGCACTGCGGTGCTTGGGTTGAACGAAGCACCGGCACGTGACATTTAAAAGCCCTCTGAGGAGATGAGATGGGAGATGGCTAAGCAGAGATCAGGGCTGTATGGAGGAGGGTGAGTCACTCTCTCTCTCTAATTCACAGGCTGCGTCGCAAATGGCACCCTTTCCACATATAGTGTACTTCTTTTGACCAGGGTCCAGATGGCTCTGGTCAAAAGTAGTGCACTATGTAGTAGGGAATAGGGGGTTGTTTGGAATGCAGACAGAGAGACACACTCAACATTCAAACACAGTGCCTGACATTTACAGTTGACAGTCCAGGTTTTACTGTGAGGAATCGAATTCACATGTTATAGGCTGCATCCTGATTGTCTACCCTTCTCCTGAAAACTTGTCTTACAATGCTAAATCTATCCAGCCAATGCAGAAGGTGTCTCCTCTTAAACTGAATTTTAATACACCTGTTTCGGCCCTATTCTCACTACGAGATATGAAGGAGAGCCTGAGGAGTGGAGTGGCGAACCAGAATTCTACATTACATACTTTCCTTACCTTCAAATTGACCGTAAATATCAAAGTAGCCACTAGCCAGTAACCACAAACTAATCAACAATGACAGACATTTTTCCTAAAACATTAGCTACACTGTTGAATAATGCAACCAAGCTATATTACACTCTTCAATTCATAAACATGTGCAGCCAATTAAAATGTTTATTTTCTCATCTGTGGGCTACTGTACATTACATTTAACTTCAAGACAAAAGCACAGAGTTGCTAATAGCATGTCTTCATCAAGTAACGATAGCATATCAAAAATGACCGATTAACCCTCTCATACGAATTTAAAAGCACAGTAGGGCCTACCTTTCAACATTACAACGAACCAGGCTTAATATTATGCAACTCATGACATGTGTAAAAGCAAATTGCAACTGAAAACAATGGGTTTAAGTGAATTCACTACAACAAGCCGTTTTCTATGGAAGCCCATACCAGCAACCAAAAAAATGGAATAAAATAAAAATGCCTCTTGATTTGTCAACGTGCACAATGTCTGTGCTTCAGTCTGACTGTAGTCCACTGATAATAACCACAGCTACAGCTAGCCTAGAGGAGCCTATGTGCTCTGATCCCATCTGGACCTGGCCTTGGGGAAACATAACGTCGTGTTTTTATAGCCTAAATTAGGCCCATTTATTTGGGTTCTGGGAAAATGTGAATGTGATCAACTTTGGTTTATATTCTAACTTTGGGTGGCTCGGCTAACTAGGCCTTTTTAATAAAAAATGATTGACTGGAATGAATCAATCGAAACAATAGTGATGACATACTGTCTGAGTATCTTTTTAATTACAAATACAAAGGCCTACACTATGTAACCCTGCATACAGCGAGCTCGAGCTTTTATTGTCCAATTGCAGTTGTTGTCTGTGTAAAGGGTTTTAATGTTTTCATCAAAGAATTTAAGAAAAACTTTCAATCGAAATGAAAACTTCTTGGCAGGGAAAAAACTCATTTGAATAAATGTAGGTTTTGACACTCTTACAGTATGTAGGAGCTGTACTCTTCATCAGTGAGTGATGGAGAGTGGTAAAGGAACACTGTTTGCATCCTCAGCACCTTGCATTCCCACTGGATCTGGCATGTGAACCACATCAACGACAAAAGAAGAAGATACAGCTGCCAGGCAGGCCGCCAAGGGCACAACAGTGTGTCTGATACAATCCACTGTTTTTATATCTTGTCACTAATATATTTCCACTAATATTTCTTTATGCAGTTCATCCGTTACAATTGTTCGTGCACTGGTGCTTTTGTTCAGGAACGCAGGAAATGGCTGGTTATATTATTATTATCATCTTTTTCGTTTCTATTTGACTTTATTAATTTCTATAACTCTATTACTAATCGAATCTACAAATACAGCTGATCAAATTGACTACACTGTAATGTTTTTATTGTAATAGAAACGAAAATAGGATATAGGCCTACATTTTCTCTATGACTTTGTAGAATTCGTTTTTTTTTAAACATATCCTTGACTCTATCTAAACAAATAACTATTGTTGTTATTTGTTTTAATATATATATTTCCATTAATATTTCTTAATGCAATGAATCCTTTACAATAGTTTATGCACTATTCTACAAGCATGTATTTATCAAGCAGGTTTAAGCACCTTGCAGGTTGATATGCATCTGATACATATGCTGTCGGGCTCGCCCGGCATTGGTCTCTAGCGGGTACGTATATACTAAAAGGCCAGCGGTCCTAGTGTTAAATGTGTTGCACGTTAGGTGTGCCTCCAATAATTAGCCTCATTCCCTCGAGACAAATCATAGGTAGTGGTTAAGAGATGGGATCAAGAGATGCTAGAACGAGGAGCTCCACCCTCTCTCTTTGCAAATTACGGGACAAATATCCCCTCCCGAAATTCAAAAGCAGCTAACACCTAGAAAATCGTGATTTGTCCAATTAACCAATGATGAAAAACCCAAAACACCAGAAGTGCTTATGACATCAATGGCCTTAGGCTACCTTGTTTGCTTTCTATGATTAAAAACGGTCTCTTAGCTTCGACTTATTGCCTGGCAACAGAGTAATGCAGTTAGCTATTCTAGTAGTTCTCTTTTCACACCTGAGCTCTGCCACATTCCTCCTGTAATTATCCACCAGGAAGAGAGACACCACAACATCATGTTTCACTTCACAGATATCTCTGTTTCTCTCTCTCTGTGTGTTTTCTATCGCTGTTTTCTCCCTCTCCCCTCCCTTTTCATCTCTCCCTCTCGTGCATCGACAGCAGCCAGATAAACACTTGTTTTCTCTTCACAAATCTCTCTTTCTCTTTGTTTCTCTTTCTCTCTCACACTCTGTCTGCCGGACTGTCTCCCCCTCTCTTTTCTGTGTTTTGTGTGTTTCTCTCCCGCTCTGAGCCTCTTCACACGTACTACACTTTTCGTAGAAATACCGTCGGCTACACATATTGCTGAAATGTAAACGTGCGTACTTGCTACGTCTCGACCGTTACCTCCGGAGGTACTGAGCCACGTAAAACCATGGAAGCCCATCCCCACCTCCAAAAAACATGTCAAATGTAGATCATTTGTAACCTTGTGTGGTGATTTCAGAGATGGCACCACAGGTCCCAGAGTGGTGGGGAGGAAATCGTTTTTCCTGATCTGGTAGTAAGTACAGTAGGCTAATCTAACCAAATCCGACCCTAGTTGTAGCGCATGACAAAATAATAAATCGGCTTTGATGGGACCAGATAAGTTTTCTAATCAGGGCATATAGTATTTTTTTTAACTCCTGAAAAAACTACTGGCCCTAGGGTGTAAGAAAACATTAAACCCCTTTACACAGACAAAGAGGCAACAACTGCGATTGGACAATAAAACTAACAGGTTCGAGCTCGCTGTATGCAGGGTTACATAGTGTAGGCCTTTGTATTTGTAATTAAAAATATACTCAGACAGTATGTCATCACTATTGTGTTGATTGATTCATTCCAGTCATATCTACATAACTTAAGCTATACAAAAAAATGACGTTACGTTTCGCCTGGCACAGATTGGATCAGAGCGCATAGGCTTCTCTAGGCTAGTTTCAGCTGTGGTTGTTATCAGTAGGCTACAGTTGATCAGAGTGAAGCAGAAGACTTTAATTGTGCACGTTGACAAATCATGAGGCTTCTTATTTAATTGTTTGGGTGGCGGGTATGAGCTTCCATATAGAACACCTTGTGGCAGTGAATTCAATTATGCCACCGTTTTCAACCGCAATTACCACATGTAATGGTTTGCATGATACTGCTAAAAATTGAGCCTGGTTTGTTGCAATGCTGTAAGGTAGGCCTACTGTACTTTTATATTCGTACAGGGGGTACTCGTTCATTTTTGATAGGCAAACGTTACTTGATGAAGACATGCGGTTATAGCAACTCTGCGCTTTTGTCGTGAAGCTCAAATGTAATGAGTGTAGCAGCCTACAGACGAGAAAAGAAACCCTTTGTCTGCACATAGTGTCGTCCAAAAGTATTTGCCCCCTCTCTGATTTTCTCTATTTTTGCATATTTTTGATACTGAATGTTATCAGATCTTCCAACAAAAACCCAATATGGACGACATGGGTCTCATTACACCTGGCAAAAACCACACTGCATTCAACAGTAAGAACCTTATACCAATGGTCAAACATGGTGGTGGAAGTGTGATTGTTTGGGGATGCTTTGCTGCCTCAGGACCTGGACAATTTGCCTAAATAGAATGGACCATGAATTCTGCTCTGTGTCAGAGAATTGTACAGGAGAATGTCAGGCCATCCATCTGCAAGCTGAAGCTGAAGCTCAGCTGGGTCATACAGTAAGACAATGATCCAACACACAAGTCTACGTGAAAATGGCTAAAAAGCAACACATTTG
The DNA here is from genome assembly GCF_034236695.1 of Oncorhynchus nerka. Classification (NCBI taxonomy): domain Eukaryota; kingdom Metazoa; phylum Chordata; class Actinopteri; order Salmoniformes; family Salmonidae; genus Oncorhynchus; species Oncorhynchus nerka. Next base: position 31,519,223 of record NC_088397.1, read on the forward strand.
AAGTTTTGGAATGGCCTACTCAAAGTCCAAACATGATCCCAAATTAGATGTTGTGGCAGGACTTGAAACGAGCAGTTCATACTTGAAAACAAATGTCACTGAGTTAAAGCAGTTTTGCATGGAAGAGTGGGCCAAGCATTCCTCCACAGCGACGTGAGAGACTGATCAACAACTACAGGAAGTGTTTGGTTGGAGTCATTGCAGCTAAAGGTGGCACAACCAGTTATTGAGTGAATTGGGGCAATTACTTTTTCACACAGGGACATTGGGTGTTGTATAACTTTGCTTATGAAATAAGTATGTCATTGTTGTGTTATTTGTTCACTCAGGCTCCCTATATATACTACTAGCTTTTGTTTGAAGATATGATGTAAAAAAAAAATGGTTGTGAGAATTAGAAAAGGGGCAGCTCTGTACACGCTGGTTAATTGTTGCATTATTCAAGAGTAATATGTTGTAGAAGAAAAGTTACTGTTATTGTTGAATAGTTTGTGCTTACTGGCTAGTGGCTACTGTGATATTTACGGTCAATTTCATTTGAGGTGCGGATCAAGAATGTTGCGTTGCCAGCCACAGCAAAAGGTAAGGCAAGTGTGTAATGTGAATTGATAAGTAGAATTCTCGTTCGCCGCCCCGCTCCTCAGACTCTCCTTCATATCTCGTAGTGAGAATAGGGCCTCTCTCTCTGTCCCTCTCTCCATTCTGGAGGTGTTGTCTCTTCACACATTCCCACATGAAAGTCTTGTAAATGGAATTCACACCCGATGTGACCAGTCTGGCGATGCGAGAATGAAACTATATGTTAGCTCTCGGAGTTTATACTTAGTTGTGTCCCAAATGGCACCATATTCCCTACAGAGTGCACTACTTTTGAGCCCGGGCCCATAGGGCTCTGGTCAAAAATAGTGCACTATGTTGGGAACATGGTGTCATTTGGCATTGGGGACACCATAATGGCACAATGCTCTAGTTGAAGAGACTTCAGATAACCCAAGTGCAACCAGTTGACAACTTCGAAGAGTGAAAAGACTCCATATTTCTGTTGATTTAGACGGACTTACTATACGTTGTATTACAGTGAATCTTCATTCTATTGTCCATCCAACAACTACACAATAAGACTTTGTAAAGATTTGTAGGTGTATTTGTGATGCCCCATCAGTGAAATGTACAGTACACTGTCTGGACCCCCCCACTGCCTTGACAAATGACACCCAACACATTTGTCATGACATGAACAAGACACAAGCAAAGCTGTGCGACAAGAAAAAAACAAGTCACCAAACCGAGTTACACTCCTCTGTTTTTTGACAAGCAATTTCAGAGCACCAACCAGATGTTCATTGGAATCCCTTTGCTGAAGTAAAACCTATTTGCCAAGGCTGCTGGCACTGCCAATGTGGGTATTACAGTACCCAGAGCTGGCCTTAATGAACGCTCACATGCCCAGACATGTGGAGCAGAGCGGAGAGTAGGGCTGTGTCTCAAACGACACCCTATTCCCTACGTAGTGCACAACATTTGAGTCTCTTCGTTGAGCTGGACCATATGGCTCCGTTCACCAAAAATAGCTTTTCGTGTGACTCCCATATAGCTTTTTTCAAAAGATAGATAGATAGGCAGTGTAGTGCCCCTGGATTGAGAGTTATAGGTGCAGTTAAGGGTTAAGTGCCTTGCTTAAGGGTACAACGGCAGGAGATGGGATCTTTTACCACTTCAGGCAGTAGCTTGGTAGCCAGGTCATGGATTGCCTTTCCCAGGATACACAGAGAGGACAGGATGAAGACCACCCCCAGGATCACGCAGGCTCTGTAGAGAGAGAGAGAGAGGGGTGAGAGGGAGGAGGGCGTTAGGGGGGGGAAGCGAGAGAGAGGAAGGGAGCGGGGAGAGAGAGGGAGGGAGGTAGACAGGGGAAATGGAAGGAAAGAGAGTGAGAGAAAGTAGTGATTAATAATATTGTGCTTTGATAATAATTTGTGTGAGGGATCATATGTTGTATTTTAAAAACATTCCCAAATCATCGGCCACCTTTCCATGACAAAGTAGACCTGCTGCAACTACCCATCATATAAGCTTAACGCCACTTAACACAATTGCAAATCGTCTCCATTATTTCCACAGCTTGTGGAAGAGAAAAGGCATCCGTTAAATAAACAACCATTTTGCTTTTCTCCGTGGCTGATTCAGAGAGTTGAACACAGTCTCCACGGATCAATTTGAGAAGAGATTTTCTTTAAAGACAGTTTTATCCAATTAGGTAAAGCCTGGCTGGGAGAAGCCCCAAAAATCGGTCAACTGTGTCATCTGGGGTGGTCAGGCATGGTCGGGTTAGCTGTCTGTCTGCTCTCTCTCCCCCCTACTTAATCTACCAGTCTAGCGCAGACTTAGTTGCAATACACACACCATACATTATCACAAAGAACCCATGAAAAGGGCAAAAACAAGACAAAGTGTCAAAAGTAGACAGTGTATTATAGATATAACATACATGATGTTCAGACAAAAACATAATGGATGGAAACATGTGTGTGGGTCTGTGTGCGTGTGTGTGTGTGTGTTGATGCTCACAGCTGGCTCCCGCTCAGCAGCACCCAGCCCCCTGGGTCCAAACCGGAAGGTAGCTAGGCAACACAAAGTAGAGCGAGAGGAGAGAAGCCATGTAGGAATGATTTCAGTGGTGCAGCGGGGGAGAACGAGAGAGACCCAGAGCTCTGTGTGTGAGAGACCTCCTGGGGCTGTGTAAAGCTCAACAACAGAGACTCTCCCTCACAACGGACTTGATCTTCATTGGGCTATAATCCCACTGCTTAGAAAAGTCCCTTTTTTGGGGGGGACTCATCGACTCTAGGCAATTGGCATCAAGCACATTTGCAAGTTTGATTTTCCTCAAACATCGCAAGACAGTCAATTTAGTTTTGACATCAAAGTCGCAAGATGCAAGGTCTTGATCGGACATGGCAGAACTGTGGTTGACCAGGCTGAGGACGCGCGCACACGCACGCAGAGTCATCCAGTGTGCGTCTACCCTTTCTCTCCTGCTCCATGTGTCATGTCAGCTGACGAATACAACAATATTCCCCCAATTACAGTGGAAGAAAAACTTGCTGTAAAATTCATGCTGCTCGTTCATTCGTCTACAGACCTGGTAATTTAATTGTCCGGTGGCCTAGTGCCTTACAAGGCCTCTCCCCTGAGGGATCACACATACACACACACACAAACACACACACATTCACCCCCCACAACACATACCTAGGAGAGGACAATTACTAGCTGCTGGGTAACACAAACCTTCCAATTAGGATTCTGGACCAAAGAGGTGTTCACCGGTACAACTGAAGGCTCATATTAGCCTGGTTAAACCAGATTGAATGCTGCCCTCACAATGGTAGCTCGTTTATCCAGGCTAATATGAGCCTATAGGCTTCTACAGTAAACCAGAGGCTGTCAATCTGCTGCTGTAATGCCGGTTAGCCTGGTTAAACCAGAATGAATGCTAAATTCACCACTGTTTCATCATTAAAGCAGCATTCAATCTGGTTTAACCAGGCTATAGGCTTATACACCAGAGTCTCCATGGCGATCTGCTGGGGTTCTAATACTGCACACTACAGTCCCAAAGAATGAAATGTATTGTAATGACTACAGCGATTATGCTTAAGAGAGCTTAGAGTGTGCTGAAGAGACAACATAGTGCTAGAATACAGTATAATTTCTAGGCTTTATATAGTTTTGCTGGTCATCAAAAACAACAAATATGATAAATATGGTGGTGATACATCTACTCACATGTACTCCCTGTGTGCAGAGTGAACGGCGGCGGCGTTACTATAGCGCCACACCACGATGATGGAGGACAGCACGTCCAGGGCGGCATCAAACTACAGAGGGTAAACAACAACAACATCAACGACAACACTGACCAGCTATTCAACAGAAACCCATGAGGGATGGGGGGGGGTCACTTAAATGATTGTACCCTTCAGTTATCCTCATCCCAATAACTCAAAGTCAATGCCAATCTAGCCTAAATTACAAGCTTAGACTCCGAAGGTTAGCAGGACTCGATATGGCCAGGCCCTTGTGGAACCAATGTGTGTTTTTGAGATCGACTACATTGCAGTTGGTCTGCGCAGAATAATTTGTCTACGAATCACCTTGCATCCCAAATAACTAGCTAGAGCTACTACTCTTCACGTGATCAAGATCAGTGATCCTGGGGGCCTCCCGGGTGGCGCAGTGCCACCAGAGTCTCTGGGTTCGCGCCCGTGGGACGACGCACAATTGGCCTAGCGTTGTCCGGGTTAGGGAGGGTTTGGCCGGTAGGGATATCCTTGTCTCATCACGTACCAGCGACTCCTGTGGCGGGCCGGGCACAGTGCACGCTAACCAAGGTTGCCAGGTGCACGGTGTTTCCTCCGACACATTGGTGCGGCTGGCTTCCGAGTTGGATGCGCGCTGTGTTAAGAAGCAGTGCGGCTTGGCTGGGTTGTGTATCGGAGGACGCATGACTTTCGACCTTCGTCTCTCCCGAGCCCGTACGGGAGTTGTAGCGATGAGACAAGATAGTAGCTACTAAAAACAATTGGATACCACGAAATTGGGGAGAAAAAGGGGAAAACACAAAAAAAGATCAGTGATCCTGTGCCTTGCCTTGCTCAAACTGACCCCTCAAACACACTGACTGTAACGTGTTAGTATTGACATCTGCCCTTTAGCACTCAGTAGTAGATTCATTCAAATACATTTTAAAAGTACCTACAGCGAATCCGAAAGCCGAGGCACTGTGTCTCATGAAGGAAACCGCTGGGGGGGGGGGGGGGGGAAACAAGAGAAACACAAGTTTTACTATACATGAAGAACATTCATTCATGAAATGCATTTCTATCAGTGGTACTGTTGTGAATGACTTGAGAATAACCGTTGCTTAGCAAACACTGGCAGCCGGTTAGCTTGAAACCAGCCTACCGGTAGTTCCTAGTAGTAAGATATAACGTAGTGTTATCACTCAGCCTCCGCACCATTGTCAGGTTCACAGCGTTAAAATCCCTAGTGTGCCCTTCGAAAGCAATGGGTCCGCTGCTTCTAATTGCAGAGCAGTGAGCAGGTTTGAGTACCCCACCAATCTGTACATACAGCTGTTTGTAACGCAGATTGTTCCTGAGGCTACATTACAACCTCCCCCCTACCCCAGAGTTGAACTCCAGAGTGATTACCATATTCAGGAAATGAGAAATCATGGAATTCAAAACACATCCAACCCCAACCCAGAGAGATTACCCAGCACTGAAGACTACGCAATGTTCATACTAACACAGCCCAGGCTAACGACTACTGGCTTTGGGTTCCAAAATAATGGCATCCTATTCCCTATTTAATGCACTACTTTTGACCAGGGCCCAGAGGGCGCTATATAGGGAATAATATAGGGAATTGGCTGTCATCCGGGTTGTAGCCTGCCTAGGCTTCCTATTCAGGCTGTTTTGAGTAAAAGAGACCCGATCCAACGATCCTAGATCATCACCTCCTAATCTTCCAATCTCACATGTCAAACACGTCTCCAAACTCAACCATCAAGTTTGCCGACCAGGGGGGAAAAAAAGCGATAGGCCTGATTACCGACAACGACGAGACAGCCTAGAGGGAGGAGGTGACAGACCTGGCGGAGTGGTGCCAGGGAAATAAATCTGTCCCTCAACGTCAACAAAACCAAGGAGCTGATCGTGGACTTCAGGAGACAGCAGAGGGAGCACGCCCCCATCCACATCGACAGGGACGCAGTGGAGAGGGTGGGAAAAACGTCAAGTTCCTCGGCGTGCACATCACCGACAACCTGAAATGGTCCATCCATACAGACAGTGTGGGGGAGAAGGCGCAACAGCGCCTCTTCAACCTCAGGAGGCTGAAGAAAAATGTGCTTAGCCCCTAAGGACCTCACATACTTCTACAGATGCACCATTGGGAGCATCCTGTACTCTACCCTGCACCTTCGAGACCGCGGCCCTATGTACATAGTCATTGAACAGTGGGCACTTTAATCATGTTTACATATTGTATTACCCACTTCATGTGTATGTGCTGTATTCACGTGGTCATGGCTTGCTATAAACATTTTAAAAAGGCATTCCGTTACTGTTTGATTAAAGGTTAGAATGGGCGAAACGAGTGACCTAAGCGACTAATGAGCATCGGTGCTCGTCGGTGCCAGTCGCGCCGGCTCCTGTATCTCAGAAACAGCCGCCCTCCTGGGCTTTTTCACGCATGACAGTGTCTAGGGTTTCACGAGAATGGTGCGACAAACAAAAAACATCCAGTCAGTGCCAGTCCTGTCAGCTCGTTGATCAGAGAGGTCGAAGTAGAAAGGCAAGAATTGTGCAATCTAACAGGCAGGCCACAAACAGACAAATAATGGCGCAGTCGGTACAACAGTGGTGTGCAGAATGGCATCTCAGAATGTACAAATCGTCGATCCTTGTCACAGACGGGTTAATTGCAGCAGGCGACCACACCGGGTTCCACTCCTATCAGCTAAAAACAAGAAGAAGCCACTCCAGTGGGCACGCGATGACCAACACTTGTCTGACGAATACCAGTTCCTGTTGCGTCATGCTGATGGCAGAGTCAGGATTTGGCGTAAGCGGCATGAGTCCATGGCTCATCCTGCCTGGTGTCAACGGTAAAGGCTAATGGTGGTGTACTGGTGTGGGGAATGTTTTCCTGGGACACGTTAGTTCCCTTGATACCAATTGAGCAACAATTGAACGCCACAGCGTATCTGCTGTTCGCAGCATGCATGTACTGTACCACTGTCCAATCTGCAGCATGCCATCGTGTCAGCACGGACCAACATCCCTGTGGAACCTTTCCGAAATCTTGTAGAATACAACCTCCCAAACATTCAGGTTGTTCTGGAGGCAAAGGGGGGTCCAACCCTGTACTCATAAGCTTCAGAAATTGAGAAATTCTTTTTTTCACTGGCCTACACACAATAGCGCATAAATCATAAAGTGGAATTATGTTTTTACAAATGTTTACAAATGAATAAGAAATGAAAGCTGAAATATCTTGGGACAATAAGTATTTAACCCCTTTTATATGACAAGCCTAGATAAGTTCAGGGGTAAACATTTGCTTAACATGTCACATAATAAGTTGCATGGACTCATTCTGTGTGCAATAATAGTGTTTAACATGATTTTTGAATGACTACCTCATCTCTGTACCCCACACATACAATTATCTGTAATGGTCCCTCAGTCGAGCAGTGAATTTCAAACACAGATTGAACCACAAAGACCAGGAAGGTTTTCCAATAGCTCACAAAGTTGTTTTTAACATTTTTCGATAGGTAGGCCGAAAAGTTTTTAGGCAAAATAACCCAATCAAAACAGAAAGCTCCTTGAAAGTAGGAATATGCCAGGCCTATTGGTCCTAAATTAATAAACTTAAAGAGATCGGATTTTTTGTTTATACATACTTTGCCTCAATGACACACTTAGTTAGCTTCCCACCTCGTTCCTTTCTGTTAGCATGTGCATGTAGTAAATACACCATCACGCTTTCGGAAAATATGTGTCTTTTCAGATTCCACAATGATTCTTTAGTCGTGGTCACTACATCACATCTTCATCTTTGTAAGTCACCTTGATTTTGCACCTGTGTGTTTTATCAGTTTCTTTGTGGAAATATTTAGCTAACTCCATGACGGTAGCTGAAGCAAGGGGCTAAAGCGGCACACAAGTAGACTCCAAATGCATGCTGGGTCAGGCATGCCCTGAGCCCGTGAAGTGAGCACTACTGGAGCGAAATTGGAGCAGCCGAGAAGGCCGACACTCCAGCCCTTGGGAATCTCTCTCTCTCATATATATATATATATATATTCAGGACTCTGACATTGCTTGTTCTGATATTTCTTAATTTACATTTTTGGCATTTGTGTGTATTGTTCTGTATTGTTGTACTGCACTGTGGAGCTAGAAACACGCTGCACCTGCGATAACATCTGCATATTTTAAATATGCGTACGCGACCAATAAAATGTTATTTTATTTGATCTCAGGGTGGACACTCTAACCACAAGGCCACTGAGTGGCCAACTGCAACGTGCAGTGAATATATTCAGTACCCTATATTCAGTAGTGAATATATTCAGTAGTGAATATAGTCAGTAGCCTGTGTTCAGTAGTGAATATATTCAGTAGCCTGTGTTCAGTAGTGAATATATTCAGTAGCCTGTGTTCAGTAGTGAATATATTCAGTAGCCTATGTTCAGTAGTGAATATATTCAGTAGCCTGTGTTCAGTAGTGAATATATTCAGTAGCCTGTGTTCAGTAGTGAATATATTCAGTAGCCTGTGTTCAGTGGTGAATATATTCAGTAGCCTGTGTTCAGTGGTGAATATATTCAGTAGCCTGTGTTCAGTAGTGAATATATTCAGTAGCCTGTGTTCAGTAGTGAATATATTCAGTAGCCTATGTTCAGTAGTGAATATATTCAGTAGCCTATGTTCAGTAGTGAATATATTCAGTAGCCTATGTTCAGTAGTGAATATATTCAGTAGCCTGTGTTCAGTAGTGAATATATTCAGTAGCCTATGTTCAGTAGTGAATATATTCAGTAGCCTATGTTCAGTAGTGAATATATTCAGTAGCCTGTGTTCAGTAGTGAATATATTCAGTAGCCTGTGTTCAGTAGTGAAAATATTCAGTAGCCTGTGTTCAGTAGTGAATATATTCAGTAGCCTGTGTTCAGTAGTGAATATAGTCAGTAGCCTGTGTTCAGTAGTGAATATAGTCAGTAGCCTGTGTTCAGTAGTGAATATAGTCAGTAGCCTGTGTTCAGTAGTGAATATAGTCAGTAGCCTGTGTTCAGTAGTGAATATATTCAGTAGCTTGTGTTCAGTAGTGAATATATTCAGTAGCCTGTGTTCAGTAGTGAATATATTCAGTAGCCTATGTTCAGTAGTGAATGTATTCAGTAGCCTATGTTCAGTAGTGAATGTATTCAGTAGCATATGTTCAGTAGTGAATGTATTCAGTAGCATATGTTCAGTAGTGAATGTATTCAGTAGCCTATGTTTAGTAATGAATATATTCAGTAGCCTATGTTTAGTAGTGAATGTATTCAGTAGCCTATGTTCAGTAGTGAATATATTCAGTAGCCTATGTTCAGTAGTGAATATATTCAGTAGCCTATGTTCAGTAGTGAATATATTCAGTAGCCTGTGTCCCTTGTAGCCCCGGTCTCCCCACTGTGTGGCCAACTGCGACGTGTAGTGAATATATTCAGTAGCCTATATCCCTTGTTGCCCCGGTCTCTCCTAATCTGCATAGGATGCGCTCATACAGTAAATGCACTGCTACTCACAAAAAGGTTTTAGAGATGTCAAGTTAAGATAATGCATGCATTTCATCAAATGCTCGCAGTCAAAGAACCAATAATACTGCCAGCCTCTTGCTGTTTTCCTGTGTTTGGTCCAAACTGCGTTCTCCCCTCCCGCGAAATGCACCAATGGAAACAGACCGAGGCCACACGTTTTGAGCGAAAGATGTGCGTTGTTTGGTGCTCTCCCAAGTACAGATAATGTTCACACCAGTCCAAACGAACTGAACTAAGGGGGTAAACGCAACAGAGTTCGGAAAAACTGCTCCAAACCAATTTGGTGTGAAAGCCCCCTTTTGGCCTTTCCACTACAGTACTATGTTATTTAAGAGACCAATAATGAAAAGGCTTTTATTATTCTGGGTCATGTTCATTATGCACCAAACAGAAGAAAATAGACTGAAACAGGGAGGGACGACTTGGACTTGTCCAATAAGAAACTATCATTTTCGTTTTTTCATTGAATAATGATTTTTGCTTGGGTGCCCTAATGAACAAGACCCAGGTTTTCTCTTTCTGCAGTCCTCCTGGGGTGTAAAGCCCCCACCCATTTATCCTTCTAAACATAGTGACACACAGTGGGTGACAGACAGATCGTTCTGGGTCATCCCAGTCTATATGTCACATGTCAAACCTCCCCACCCTCCACTCATCGTCACGGTGACAGAGGCTGGCACATCTGCCTGACAGAACACCAGCCACACCTAGAACAGAAGGACTACACCCGAAATGACACCTTTTCCCCTATATAGTGCACTACTTCTGAACAGGGCCCATAAGTCACTATATAAGTAATAGGGTGCCATTTCAGACACAGCTAGGGTCTCCGTGTGACAGGACAGATCTGGTTCGTGACCAGTCGTTTACAATGAAGGCAGGAGAGATCAATTCTCCTCACTTTGTCAAGCCAGATCAAGTGTCTCAGAGAAAGGGTTTGAGAGGAGGGCTTAAACCAACGCAGCACAGTAAAGGCATCCATCTTAGGGTTGTCACATTACCCATATAGGTATCATGGTGTAACCGGTGTCACACTGCTTGAGTAACAGTACCGCTTCCTTCCTCAAGAGCCCACACTTATGTTCAGAGTTTGATCCTCTGGGTGTTTCTCAATATGCATAATACCGTGCTCCACACTCTCACATTTCCGAGTTCCTTCTCCAAGGGCATTCTCTTGAGTACAATCTTGTGAGGACGAGAGTTTGGAGAATGCATGAAAATGTACATAAAGAAAATGCAACGCTCATAATGATCAGCTACATGTGATTTGTATTAATCTAGCTGGCCAACTAGTTTTACATGTTAAAAAAAACGACCTAAAACAAATGTTGTTATGAAAGGTAAATGGCCAGCGTTAGCTACAAATTCTGTGTGGGTCGCTAGCTAGCTACACATTTTTTGTCAGCCTAGGCACAGAGGTTATTCTATGCAGTTAAACAGACCAAAGTTAACATCTTATGGTTAGTCAGGCGTCACATGCGATGTGAGCGGGCAACTTTTCATTCCAATGTCCGAGCTCTCTCACTTCAACTCAAAACCAGCCGCCATTGACTTCAGGACATTTTGCGTAGTTTTTTTTTATGTGGTTGCATCATACTACGTCAACAATACTGGGAATATCTCAGTTGAAGCTTGCGTCGATGCATACTTCGAAATATGTACAAATGAAGTACACATCTGAGAATTGCCCTCCGTGTTCCATTTCGAATACTTTCATTACGACTCATACTCCGGCCGTTCTGTGGTCCAGTTTGCTTGCTCTGAGCATATTAAGAAACACCCCTTAAACACACGTAACTTCCTTATTGACACACCTTAACCAGCTGCACCACCGGAAAGCTAGCAATTCAATGGCTCAGGCAGTGGTATATGAGGTTGAGGAGTTAGTTTAACCAATTCATCTTGTTTTCGACGAGGGAAAAAAATGTAAGAGCACTCCATTTCACGCCAAACCCACTGGCAGTTAAACCCAAACCCACTGCTAGGTAAAGCCCTGCCTTATCTCAGCTCGCTGGTCACCATAGCAGCACCCACCCATAGCACGCGCTCCAGCAGGTATATCTCACTGGTCTTCCCCAAAGCCAATTCTTCCTTTGGCCACCTTACCTTCCAGTTCTCTGCTGCCAATGACTGGAATGAACTGCAAAAATCACTGAAGCTGGAGACTCATATCTCCCTAATCTTGTTCTCATATCTTCCTCATCACCTATACATAGCCCATCTGTAAATAACCCATCCAACTACCTCATCCCCATACTGTATTTATTTATTTATCTTGCTCCTTTGCACCCCAGTATCTCTACTGCACATTCATCTTCTGCACATCTATCATTCCAGTGTTTAATTGCTATATTGTCATTACTTCGCCACCATGGCCTATTTATTGCCTTACCTACCTCATTTGCACACACTGTATATAGACTTTTTCTACTGTATTATTGACTGTATGTTTGTTTATTCCATGTGTAACTCTGTGTTGTTGTATGTGTCGAACTGCTTTGCTTTATCTTGGCCAGGTCGCACTTGTAAATTAGAACTTGTTCTCAACTAGCCTACCTGGTTAAATAAAGGTTACATTAATTCATTCATTCATTATTGAGGAAAACAGTCCTATTGTTGGAAACAAACAGCCTTATAATATCACATTTGTTTACTTTCCAAGCTATAGCACACAACTTGTGACATCAACACTAATCTCTCTCAGTCCGACTCTCTTCCTCAATCTCTCTCTGCCTCTATCTACTCCGTTCACCCAGAGTGACAGAGACAGCAGGGCAGATGGGAGATGTGTCACTCTCTCTGTCTCTCCGGAGACCTAAGTCAGTCCCTTTCCACAACATAGACGACAGATGTCATTGGTTCCTCACAGCCACTCCAGATGACTTCATTTCTGTGTCAATTCTCACAGTCAGATCCTCTGTCTGCACTGACACTGACAATTACAATGATCAAATCCTTTGTAGCATATTCTTGGGTTCGGGATCACAGATCTGACAAAAATATGATATGCAAGTGTTATGATATACCCATGTGACATGGGTTTATTATGTCAAATAATAAAATGTCCAAGAGAACGCCATCTCACAGACACAGGAAATATGTCCGGAGTGGAGTTTTAAAAACAGCTCTGCCTAGGTATGGAAAGGAACCTTTGATGTTCAAAGATCCTATATGGGACAGTGGACAGTGTCAGAAGATACGCTGAACAGAGAAGCTACCCAGACAGACTGTTGTTGCAGTAGCAGTGCGTGGGTAAAATCACTGGGGAAGCCAAGCATGAAGAAAGCAATATTACAACCTATGTGTTGTGATCAATGCCTTGTTTGCTCTATAACCTGTTAGTTCATATGCTTTGCCACTGTGATATATACTGTAGGCCTAAGGCAGAGACAATAAGAAAACAGACTGGCAGAATAAATTCAACCACAACTTGGTTTCATCACAAAACCAGAGAGCAACATCTGTCCACAAAGCATATTGCATGTAACAAACAGTTTCATGACCTACAGCATGGTCAATCAAGTTAATGTTTCCTGAATTTTCAGACTACTAAACAACTATTGATTTAGAACCACGGAGAGTTGCCGCAAGTCGCTAAGAAAACAGTGGCTGCCTCCACTATTACAGCAGCATTTCAACATCAACATCCTTAAATAACCTATGCTTAGTCTAATACGGTGACAATTAAAAAGGTAGAAATAAACATTAAAAAGTAGAATAAACATGTTGACTCACCCTACTTGTAGAGAAAAAACAATGCCATCCTCCTCTTTTTCATGTTGCCGAAATGCTACATACTTTTAGTTTTCCTTTCATGGGCAACGATGAGCCAGCTAGTTAACATTAGCCTACTACATTTAGCTACAGATTGAACTTCTATCCTCTCAGGCCAGGGGCACAATGTATGAATTAATGGTTGGATCAGAATCATCATTATAATCATTGTCCAGTATGGAGAATTAAGTAAACCACAAGTCCAAATCCCTATCTCCATCCATGGCTAATTTAGGAAAGGGACAATTTTAGCTAGCTGGCTAGCTAGCCACCGGAGAACAACACAATAAGATGCAACAATTCCATTTTTTTCCTGTCATTGAAGTTTGGTTTTATTTTGATGTGATTGGTGTGAAGCCAAATCCAAACTGGCTTCCCTTGACACGTATTTTTTGTTTGCGCCAGGAGGACATTCACAGTTGAGCTCACTCACTTTAGCTCAACGCTGACTGGCAATGATTTTATTGAAAAAATGATCAAGGGAGGCCAAATGGTGGCTGGCTTTCCTTGCATTCAATGCTACGGGTGGCAACAATGTCACACTCGTTTGGACCAGATAGCATCAGATAGATGGCCTACACATTAGAGAGACAGAGGGGCGCTGTTTTGCTCGCTTGGATGCTTTCTACAGCGAGATACATTCAGCCTCTCAATTGAAGGAAATTTATGAAAAACAGAGACGGAATATTAATTATATATGTTTGTTTTTTTAATTGGTACATTTTTGAGGGGAGCCTGGCTTCGCTTGCCATCAATGAATACACGCCACTGTTGTGTTGGCGCCAATGCCATTGCGTTTACCCCAATAGCATTAAGCTTAACCTATGTACAGCAGTGTCAGTGTGCCAGCTGCATCTCTATCAGTGGTGGAGCAATTGAGGGCAGGTTAATCAGTTGAAATGCAGTTTACGACACTCTTTACTATCAGAGGGTAATATAACCGAAAATCTGTTTTTCCCGTAATATTCCATAGTGTACTATAATATTACAATTGTATTTGTATATTTGTTTACTAGTGTGGTTTAATGCTTGCTTGGTCAGCATGATTCTAAAATTGCGCTGGTGAACTATGTGAAATTGTATTGTGATTTACAGAAATACAGCACATTATACGTGGTTTAATAATGAGTGCGTGTGTTTCTGCGTGTGTGCGTGCTGTGCATAGAGATAGCTGGGACAAGCGCAGACATTCCACAGGCCCTTACGTAGCCTACACAGAGATGTGTAAAACAATGTTTTCAAAGCCTTGCTTCAAATCTGGAGTGTCTGCATACCACCTCCAACACCCCCCCCCCCCCCCCCCCTGACCTGCCCAGGTATGAGGATATACTGTGTTTTATGTCACACAAAGCACAATGAACCACACAACCTCCACCTCCCAAAAGTAAAAACTCAACCCATCTTGTACTCCAGTCAGGCACCCCCCTATCCATCCAAGGGCAGGTAGGTGAAGTGGACATGGCAGAAGACAATCATCACTCAGTCAACTCCATGCCCCCACACCCGCTACTCTGAGCCTCCCTCCCAATCTCCTTTCATCCCTTCCTCCCTCTGCCTGCTCCTGCTGTTCATGTGAGAACAGAGAAGGGAGAGCACCCCTCCCTCTCCCGCTCTCTCTCTCTCTCTCTGTTTCTCCACATGCACCTCCTGCTGCTCTTATTTTTAGACTGCAGACTCTTTGGGGGCTTGCGCTCCAGCTTATAGAGACGCACAGTTCTGAATGCATGAATATGTGTTGCATCTCTCCCCCTCTCTCGTTTAGATTGTTCCTTTTTGGTTTGTTTTTCTCCGTGCATGAGGCCTTGAAGTTCTTATGTAGCATCTCAATTGCATCTTAATTGTGTGTGTGTGTGTGTGGTTGTGTTTGTGCGTGTGCGTGCATGCATGCATAACTGCATGTGCGTGCGTCTGTGCATATCTCTGTGTGTGGCTTTCTCTGTCTCTCTCCAGGGTGCACAGAGCGATGTGATCTGTACTCAGGGTCTGCCTCGGGGCTGTGTGCCCTGGCATCCATCGCTCAGCCACCACCTAGACCGGTAGGGCACTCCCACTCAAAACACAGCGAACAGACACCATGGTGACATGTGGCTGGTATTTCACTAAGCCGTGTGTTGGGTAATGTGATGTGTCAAGTGTGTTGTGAAATTGACATTCAGGTCACCCAAAAAAGCAGTCAAAGGGGGGGGGGGTATTTGTGAAGTAAACCAAGGAAAAGCTATTGACACACACAAACATGGCAACTGTGGAACCTGATTATGCCATGACATCCAAAGAATGAGGGGGCAGGAAGGAAGAGAGAAACAGCAGATTCACCTGGAACAGGAGTGGAGAAATCCACCTTGTCAACAACAGTCATCAGTCAGAGTTGAGAAAGTTGACACACACACACACACACACACACATTAGGGGGAGAGAGAGAGAGTGAAAGGGCCTCCATGCATCGACTGGTCTCAAATGGATGCGAATGAATCTGCCATTTAAGAGCCGACAACCTGCCACTGAGCGCTTGTTAATTGTATCCTGAGGAAGATGTGAAGTATCTGGGACATTTTTGTCCCTAGTTCCTACATCACAGCCAGGCTGGTGCACGTCTTCCTCCCTTCCCCTTTCCCCCTAAAAACCTGTCAGAGATGACAAACAGCTTAGAAAATGCAATTTCCTTGATGTGATTTAATTGTGGTCGAGTATCTTTGAAATCACATAAAGACTCAGCAAGCAGGGGACAATTAAATAACACACACAAGTAAAGCTAGCTATGCTTCCCACGTTGATCACCTTGTACAACAAGCACACAAGCACACGCCTATTGGCCTATTGGTCTGGGCAGCAAGGAATCTATATGACCCAAGTCAAATGTACTTGTGCAACTGCACGCATCACTGAGAATTCGCACCAAAACCAGAGCTGGTTGCAACAGTTTCCCTAATGCTAATGTTTTCCTGTTTGCATACCCCAGTAGCCATCATTCTGGTAGACATCTAGCGTATAGAGAAAGACCCCAGGTCCCAGATACCCGTAATAGCCAATCAGTCACTTTCCTTACGCAGAACATACACACTGAAGAAGATGATATGGTACACACCAAAACGTCTGTGTTTTGGGTTACACAGAACATTCCATAAAGGGTAGCAGAGCCATTTAATCCCATTTAGTCTCGATGTCAAAAAAACGTTAATTGCTTAACCTACACCACTGGTGCGATAACGCAATATCGTCAATCAATATTTGCTTTCATTGAATTCAGAACTGCGAAGGGGTGTGTACTGTGTATATGTGGTTAATGTACAGTACCAGTCAAAAGTTTGGAGAGAATGCCAAGAATGTGCAAAGCTCTCATCAAGGCAAAGGGTGGCTCCTTTGAAGAATCTCAAATATTAAATATATTTTGATTTGTTTAACACTTTTTTGGTTAATACATGATTCCATACAGTATGTGTTAATTCATAGTTTTGGAGTCACTATTATTCACTATTATTCTACAATATAGAAAAAAGTCAAAATAATGAAAACCCTTGTCACGACTTCCGCCGAAGTTGGCTCCTCTGCCTGTTCGGGCAGTGCTCGGCGGTCGTTGTCACCGGCCTACTAGCCGCCACCGATCCCTTTTCCTTTTTCTGTTTGTTTTGTCTTATTAGTTGCACCTATGTCTAATTGTGTTTTCCTGATGTGCTTCCTTATTTAAGCCTAGTAAACCCGCCCTTGTTTTGTGCGGGATTGATTTTGTATTACGTGTTGTTGTCGTTGGGTGTGTTCGTGCTCTGGACTGTGTACCCTGTGTTTTGGGTTGGTCAGTATTTTTCGCGCCCTGTGTTTTGGGCATTGTATTTTGGTGCCATATCCTCGTCTCCTGTCTGACGGGATGAGTCCTGGAGTGGGCTAACACAGTGTGAAATGACCCAGACTCGGCGAGGGATCACTACCCCGAGTTCACCTGCCCGATTCCGAGCTGTGTTCGATCACCCACCAGAGGGTCGGGCGGCGGGTGAACGGCTGTTCCACCTGCGACAGGAGACGAGGAGCGCGCAGGACTTTGCCCTGGAGTTCCGGACCTTGGCCGCAGGAGCGGGGTGGAACGACAGGGCTTTGATCGACCACTACCGATGTAGCCTCAGGGAGGACATCCGCAGGGAGCTAGCGTGTCGGGACACAACCCTCACCTTGGATGAACTCATAAGACATGTCCATTCGTCAGGACAACCTGCTGGCTGCCCGCGGGCATCCAGAACAGGCTCTGTTGTTTTCACCCCCAGGCCCTCCTGCCCCCATCCCCATGGAATTAGGGGTTGCTGCATCGAGGGGGACCGGAGGAGGAGTTTCCTCCTGCACCAGTTGTGGTCGGCGAGGACACACGGCCGACCGGTGCTGGAGGAGCTCATCTGGGAGTCGGGAGGGCAGGTGGAGCACTACTCTGTCACCCCAGGTGAGTCAGCACCAGACTCACCCAGAGCTTCCTGTCGGTCATATGTATGTGTTAACCTCTTTTCCTGGGTTTTCTCCCTCTCTATAGCATAAGGTGCTAGTCGATTCAGGTGCAGCTGGGAACTTCATGGATCGTGGGCTTGCGTTAAGGCTAGGGATTCCCCTGGTGTCGTTAGACCTACCTTTGCCCGTGCACTCCTTAGATAGCCGACCATTAGGGTCAGGAGTGGTCAGGGAGGCCACGGTGCCACTGGACATGGTAACGCAGGGGGATCATAAGGAGCGGATTAGTCTATTCCTTATCGATTCACCTGCGTTTCCAGTGGTGTTGGGAATTCCCTGGTTAGCTCATCACAACCCGGTGATTTCCTGGCGACAGGGGGCTCTTAGAGGGTGGTCAGAGGAGTGTTCAGGCAGGTGTATAGGAGTTTCCGTTGGTGCGACTACGGTGGAGAGTCCAGACCAGGTTTCCACCGTGCACATCCCCTCTGAATATGCCGATTTGGCTATCGCTTTCAGTAAGAGGAAGGCGACCCAATTACCACCCCATCGTCGAGGGGACTGCGCGATAGACCTCCTGGAGAACGCTGCACTTCCTAGGAGTCACGTGTACCCATTGTCCCAGGAGGAGACAGTGGCTATGGAGACATATGTCGCTGAATCGCTGGGACAGGGGTACATTTGGCCCTCCGCATCACCCGTCTCCTCAAGCTTCTTTTTTTGTGAAGAAGAAGGAGGGAGGTCTGCGTCCGTGCATTAATTATCGAGGTCTAAATTCTATCACAGTGGGGTTTAGTTATCCACTACCTCTCATCGCTACAGCGGTGGAATTATTTCACGGGGCGCGCTTCTTCACAAAACTGGACCTGAGGAGTGCGTATAATCTGGTGCGTATCCGGGGAGGAGATGAGTGGAAAACCGCATTTAGTACTACATCTGGCCATTATGAGTACCTCGTCGTATGGGTTGAAAAATGATCCAGCCGTCTTCCAATCCTTCGTAGACCAGATTCTCCGAGACCTGCTCAGGCAGGGGGTGGTAGTGTACATCGATGACATCCTGATCTATTCTGGCGCACGTGTCTCTGGTGCATAAGGTACTTGGGCCACTGCTGGAGCATGACCTGTATGTCAAGGCCGAGAAATGTGTGTTCTTCAAACAGGCCGTTTCCTTCCTGGGTTATCGTATTTCCACCTCCGGGGGTGGTGATGGAGTGTGACCGCGTTACAGCCGTGCATAATTGGCCCGACTCCGACCACGGTGAAAGAAGTGTAGCGGTTTTTAGTGTTTGCCAATTACTACCGGAGGTTTATCCGGGGGTTTGGTCAGGTGACTGCTCCCATTACCTCACTGCTGAAGGGAGGACCGGTGCGCTTGGGGACAGAGCTTTCAGTCGTCTGAAGGAGCTGTTCACCAATGCGCCCGTGTTGGCGCATCCGGACCCCTCTTTAGCGTTCATTGTGGAGGTGGATGCGTCCGAGGCTGGGGTAAGGGGCCGTGGTGTCCCAGCGCAGGGGCGCGCCACCACAGCTCCGCCCTTGTGCTTTTTTTAGAGAAAGCTCGGTCCGGCGGAGCGAAACTATGACGTAGGGGACCGGGAGTTATTAGCTGTAGTCAAGGCTCTGAAGGTGTGGAGACATTGGCTTGAGGGGTCTAAGCACCCTTTTCTCATCTGGACTGACCATCATAATCTCGAGTATATCCGGGCAGTGAGGAGACTGAATCCGCGTCAGGCTGGATTGGCCATGTTCTTTATCCGGTTTCGCTTCACCATCTCGTACCGGCCAGGCTCCCAAAACACTAAAGCCGACACGCTGTCCCGCCTCTATGATACCGAGGAGCGAGCCGACCCCCATCCTTCCACCTTCATGTCTCGTGGCACCGGTAGTATGGGAGGTGGACGCGGAGATAGAGATTGCATCACGGTTAGAGCCGGCCTGTGATAAATTAGTACGTTGGGCTCATACTCTACCCTCCTCGGGTCATCCTGGCATCGAGAGGACAGTGCGGAGTCTTAGGGGGAGATACTGGTGGCCCACGTTGGCTAAGGACGTGAGATTTTATGTCTCCTCCTGCTCGGTGTGCGCTCAGAGCAAGGCTCCTCGAGACTTGCCTCGAGGGAAGTTACAGCCCCTCCCCGTTCCACAACGGCCGTGGTAACACTTGTCGGTAGACTTCCTCACCGACCTTCCCCCGTCCCAGAGTTTGGAGGGCGTTTATGGAGAGACTGGGGGTCTCGGTCAGCTTGACCTTGTGTTTCCACCCCGAGAGTAATGGGCAGGTGGAGCGAGTAAACCAGGATGTGGGCAGGTTTCTGCGGTCATATTGCCGGGACCGGCCAGGTGAGTGGGCGAGGTATGTTCCTTGGGCTGAGCTCACTCAGAACTCCCTCTGCCACACCTCAACGAACATGTCTCCCTTTCAGTGTGTGTTGGGCTACCAGACGGTCCTGGCCCCATGGCATCAGAACCAGACCGAGGCTTCTGCGGTAGAGGAATGGGTACAGCTCTCAGAGGACACCTGGAAAGCCGTCCAGGAATCGCTGAGACTGGCGGGGGAACTGCAGAAGAAGAGCGCTGAGCAGCACCGCAGTGAGGCCCCCGTGTTCGCACCGGGGGACCGGGTCTGGCTCTCGACCCGAAACCTGCCACTCCGCCTGCCCTGCCGGAAGCTGGGGCCGCAGTGTGTGGGGCCATTTAAAGTCCTGAGGAGGATAAACGAGGTGTGTTACAGGTTACAACTTCCTACTTATTATTGTATTAACCCCTCGTTTCATGTGTCTATCCTCAGGCTGGTGGTGGCTGGTCCCCTTCAAGAAGGTGAGGTGCCTGAGGTCCCTCCGCCCCCTCGGGACATTGAGGGGTCCCCTGCGTACACAGTACGTGGCATTCTGGACTCGAGACGCCGGGTGGGGGGCCTACAATACCTTGTGGACTGGGAGGAGTACGGTCCGGAGGAGAGGTGCTGGGTACCGGTGGGGGACATTTTGGACCCTTCACTCCTGAGAGACTTCCACCGCCTCCACCTGAATCGCCCGGCGCCTCGCCCTCCGGGTCGCCCTCGAGGCCGGTGGCGGCGCGCTGCGGGAGCCGCGCGTCAGGAGGGGGTACTGTCACGACTTCCGCCGAAGTTGGCTCCCCTGCCTGTTCGGGCAGTACTCGGCGGTTGTCGTCACCGGCCTACTAGCCGCCACCGATCCCTTTTCCTTTTTCTGTTTGTTTTGTCTTATTAGTTGCACCTGTGACTAATTGTGTTTTCCTGATGTGCTTCCTTATTTAAGGCTAGTAAACCCGCCCTTGTTTTGTGCGGGATTGATTTTGTGTTACGTGTTGTTGTCATTGGGTGTGTTAGTGCTCCGGACCATCTACCCTGTGTTTTTGGTTGGTCAGTATTTCTCGCGCCCTGTGTTTTGGGCATTGTATTTTGGTGCCATATTAAAGTGCACTTTTCCCTTTGGAACTCTCTGCCCTCTGCGCCTGATTCTTACCTCACACACCCAGTCCCGCGTGACAACCCTTGAATGAGTAGGTGTGTCCAAATGTTTGACAAATACTGTAAGTCTGCATCCAAAATGTCACCCTGTTCCGTATATGGGCTCTGGTCAAAGGTAGTGCACTACATAGGGAATAGGGTGCCATTTGGGATTCAACCTATGTACAGTATATTTACAATGCTGGATTGTAAAGCCCCTAAATGTATTGAAGTCATTTATTGCAGGTTCTTGGTTCATGCTATGAACTGAACATCATGTACTAATAAGCATTGTTTATTAAGCAGGGAGAAAGAGTGAGAGAGAGAAAGAGCGAGAGAGGGTTTTTTAACTTGCCGAGAGACAGAGAGAGAGAGAAAAAGAGCGAGAGGGTTGTTTAACCTGCCGAGAGAGAGAGAGGGAGAGAGAGAGAGGGTTTTTTAACCTGCCGAGAGAGAGAGAGGGAGAGAGAGAGAGAGGGTTTTTTAACCTGCCGAGAGAGAGAGAGGGTTTTTTAACCTGCCGAGAGACAGAGACAGAGACAGAGAGAGAGAGAGAGAGAGAGAGAGAGAGAGAGGGGTGTTAAAAGTAAAGTAACTTCCACCACACACCCACTGGCAGAGAAAAAGGAGGAAGGACTGCTGCCCTCATCAGAACAGGAAATGTGCTGCTCATTTAGAAACAGGAAACTCTGCAGTGGAAAACACAATTACAGACCAGATTAATCCAATACTATAACAACAGTTGTGTGTCCCCATAATCCCATACCACTGTGGCTAAACCAAGAGCTTGTAGAACTATTATAAATTGAATTCCTATTTCTCATTCCACACTGACACTGCATGGAGGAGGTGATTGAACCCGGGCTTGTTGCCTTCTCTGTTTCTCTCTTGAGGGGCAGGTTGATTTCAGGGTAATGAGATATCAGTGTGCAAGCAGATCACTTTTTACAATGGCTGTATCTTTCTCAAACTCAGTGGACTTGTGGTTAGATGATCCACCTGAGATTGGAAGGTTGGAGGATTGATACCCGGACGAGCCATTCCAAAGAATAAAAATGGGACTTGATGACTCTGCTTGGCACAAATATGTCAGTATTATAATGTACTGTTAGCTGTAGATAACAAGCATAGCTCTAGGCAAGACAGGCACACATCCTTTGATCAAGGCTTCAGTCTTCGCTATTTATATTCTTCACAGCCTTGGCTAAGTATCAAACCTTATCTGTGTCCTGAATAGCACCTTATTCCCTCTTCCCTATATAGTGCACTATCTTTGACCAGAGCCCTATATGGGCCCTGGTCAAAAGTAGTGCACTATATAGGGAAGAGGGGGCATTTGGGACATGGCCCTTGCAACCTTGAGTTTGAAACTCCCCTGAATATTGCTGCTGAATATGGCTCCACTTTGATCTGTTCCCAGATCTGTTTCCAGTCAGCAGAAAAGCAGCAACTTCTTCTCGGCTGCTGAATCTTCACTTTACTCATACAGAGATGAATGGAGCCGCTTGGCCAATAGAAAGTTAGTGTTTTGTATTCACTTTTCACTGTTGACTATTCACTATTCACTGCTGCGTTTTCACGCATCACTGAAACCATTTGTATTAGTTGAATATATCACAAATGAAAAGACAACATGATTTAAAGACATGGAATAAGGTCAAATCCTGTTACCAACCTTATGCGGTAAACCTGAACACCTACAGTGAACCTAGTACCTAGTACCTACTGCATCTGGGAAATCCAACTGCAACTAAAACCTAGGGCGACAATATAGCATGACTCTAAAATCAGCCATGGCGGATTGTCGACCCCAAAAAAAGTGCAAATTACGAAAAAAACTCAGTAAAATTCGAAAAGTCATGACTTGACCGACTTATAAGAGGGGTTGAGGTTCATACACTGGCCGAAATGAAATCTAATTCCATACTGATTCCACCCTGCAACCCCAAAAGCACAACATGAGTCATCTTATCCACATGGGTCCCATCCTGAAGAAGTCTTGTGGAGCTATATCACACAAAAAAGAGCTCATGAGAGCTATAGAAGTTACTGTATTCTAATATAATACAGAGAAATCTGAGCTTTTCAATAACTATTCCAACATGCTTTGTTTGTTTGCTTTATTGTCAATATGTCCACCTCACAGATGATGTGCAGTTGAAGTCGGAGGTTTACATACACCTTAGCCAAATACATTTAAACTCAGTTTTTCACAATTCCTGACATTTAATCCTACTAAAAATTCCCTGTCTTAGGTCAGTTAAGGATCACCACTTTATTTTAAGAATATGAAATGTCAGAATAATAGTAGAGAATGATTTATTTCAGCTTTTATTTATTTCATCACATTCCCAGAGGGTCAGAAGTTTGCATACACTCAAATAGTATTTGGTAGTTTGTCCTTTAAATTGTTTCACTTGGGTCAAACATTTCAGGTAGCCTTCCACAAGCTTCCCACAATACGTTGGGTGAATTTTGGCCCATTCCTCCTGACAGAGCTGGTGTAACTGAGTCAGGTTTTGTAGGTCTCCTTGCTCGCACATGCTTTTTCAGTTCTGCCCACAGATTTCCTATGGGATTGAGGTCAGGGCTTTGTGATGGTCACTCCAATACCTTGACTTTGTTGTCCTTAAGCCTTTTTGCCACAACTTTGGAAGTATGCTTGGGGTCATTGTACATTTGGAATAACTATTTGCAACCAAGCTGATGTCTTGAGATGTTGCTTCAATATATCCGCATAATTTCCTCCTCATGATGACATCTTTTTTGTGAAGTGCACCAGTCCCTCCTGCAGAAAAGCACCCCTACAACATGATGCTGCTACCCCGTGCTTCACGGTTGGGATGGTGTTCTTCGGCTTGCAAGCCTCCCCCTTTTTCCTCCAAACATAACGATGGTCATTATGGCCAAACAGTTCTATATTTGTTTCATCAGACCAGAGGATATTTCTTCAAAAACTACGATCTTTGTCCCAATGTGCAGTTGCTTCTTCCTTGCTGAGCGGCCATTCAGGTTGTTTTGATATAGGACTTGTTTTACTGTGGATATAAATATTTTTGTACCTGTTTAATCCAGCATCTTCACAAGGTTCTTTGCTGTTGTTCTGGGATTGATTAGCACTTTTCAGACCAAGTACGTTCAGCTCTAGGAGACAGAACGTATCTCCTTCCTGAGCGTGGGCTGCGTGGGTCCATGGTGTTTATACTTGCATACTTTTGTTTGTACAAATGAACGTGGTACCTTCAGACATTTGGAAATTGCTCCAAAGGATGAACCAGACTTCCACTTCACAATAGCAGCACTTACAGTTGACCGGGGCAGATCTAGCAGGGCACAAATTTGACCAACTGACTTGTTGGAAAGGTGGCATCCTATGATGGTGTCATGTTGAAAGTCACTGAGCTCTTCATAAGCCCCATTCTACTGCCAATGTTTGTCTTTGGAGATTTAATGGCTGTGTGCTCGATTTTATACACCTGTCAGCAACTAGTGTGGCTGAAATAGTCAAATACACAAATTTGAAGGGGTGCCCACATACACTACCTGGCCAAAAGTATGTTTAGTAAACATGTGCAGTATGGTATGTATACTGTATGTTATGTGTTATAGTAGATGCACCCATGTGGTGTGCTATCTATAGTCATAAGATTTGCAAAATTGACAAGTTCATCAGAGTCTATTGGGAACTGTCACATTTAAATAATCATCACCAGGACGACATTGCCTCAAAGCCTGGTCACAGATCTGTTTGTGCTGTCTTATCAACTCACCAGAGTTGGCAAGGCAGCAGAAACAGATCTGGGACCAGGCATATTCCCTCATCCCTCAGAGAGAACAAGAGAACGAAGAAATGTATACTCACTGAAAGCTGCTACTGCCAGGATCAGCGTCACAAAGATGGAAACCCAGGAGACCCACAATGCTTTCTTGCGGTAGCTTTGAGCTTCGTGGGGCTTCAGCCTCATGCTGCTCTCCAGTAAGCCTGTCAAAAGCAACACGGTATTAAGCAAGGGTGAGATTCTTGATGCTTTTATCAATCACATCATAATCGTTTGTCCATTGCCTACAATAGATTTAAGATTATCTACATGCTATGAAGCTTCCTGGTTTCTGTAACAAAGAAAAATGAAGCAATACACAAATTTGAAGGATCCTTGTATTGTAGACTACTGAAAACACAGAGGTGTGAGGACTGGCACAGGTGTGATAATAGTGTAGGGTTACACAGTAAACTACTGTCTCACAATAGTGATAATGGTGAGGCACTGTGGGCCATCAAGAAATTTAATCTTCTAGACATGAAATCAAGTTGGTCACGAGCTGAGTCCTACCGACTGCAACCTCAAGAGCCTGGGATTTATTCACTACATCTAGCAACAAGAAACCATTTTACAAGTTTAAGAACCAATTGGAAGCAAACAGAAAAAGACGGCATAAACGGGGAGGGACCTACCTGAATTTGTCCAATAGAACGCCTCTTTTTCGTTACAAAACTTTTTCAGTTTGGAGTAAACGGTTTCTGTTGCAAAATGTTTTGAAACAGACTAAACATTTTGCAACAGAATCAGCATAATAAATACATACATAGTCCTCTAAAATGTGTTTTGAATAAGGTGAATTGCATATAAGAGCTAGAGGGCGTGGACATTCTTTTTATTTTAGAGTCGGCTGAGCTGAGTACCAGCATGTAGGTTAAACTATAATGGTCATTGATACAATTATCTCAGAGATGTATTCCTTAGATGTGTAGGATCGGTGATGGAGATAGTGCCCTGATATTATCAAGCGGTTTGTCTGTCAGTGTCAAACTTAACAAATGTGTTATGGCTGCCTTACTATACCCCCTTCAAGTGAAGTCTAAACCATAAATATTCTAAGTCTCCAGTCTGCTTAAAGAGACTACTTATAACGTATAATCAAAATTCTGGAAACGTGCTGGGAGTAGCCCATACGCGTTCAGAGTAACTGACAGTTTAGTTTGTTGAGATATTTCTGCTAAAAGAAAAAATACGAAACGTACATAAAATGTTGGCTTACTTTGTACTATCGAAAGACGATTATATTGTGTTAGTGGACTGCAATAATTTCTAGTTGCACAAAGCATTTATAAAAAAAACTTCCTTGAAAATGATTAATAATATTGCGATATTATCCAATGAAGGCGCACATATGTCACAATTCAGACGCACTCGAGGCTAAAGTAGCCTAGTCTACGTTTAAATAGCAGGCGTGTTCTATTTTTGTTTGATTTCTCATAGTTATCGGCCTACCTTGCCCCTCCACGCTATCGCCAATCTTCATCTCCTGGTCCATCTTGAATTTAGGTTCCCCCTGACTTGCTCGTTTGGGTGGCTGTTGATCTGTCGGGTCGCACTGACCGTTCACAGTCGACGGATCAACAATAGTTGGATCCGGGATGGTGCTCACCGGGTCTGAGGCTGTAGAGTCCGTCATTGCTCTAAATTGCGGTTCCAATTAGGCAACTCCAAAAGTCTCACACCAACGCGCGAAGTTCCGTCCTCAAGCGTTGAGTTGCGGCCGGCGGAGTGGGCTTCTGTAGATCTGAGCGCAATATCGAGCGCATCAATACCGTGCCCCCATGCCAGTCATGAATTCGAAGTCAAGTGCGAAGACAGCAGCAAGAGGACTCTAATTACGAATCTAGTTTATTTAACGAGGCCTCTGGGTTGTGTGGAATCCGTACCCATGTCCATGTCAAGTCTGCTTATCAGTGAACACTGGAGACTGTAGACATGTTTGCCACGCTACAACAGTTCCCGGTTCGACTCCGCTGCGCGTAATGAACAACATCTGTCCCAGGTGGTTCTCGAGACAGCATCGAATTTCACTGGCGCACAGTAGGCGATTCCAAATAGTCTCCGAAGAATATTAAAGGAAAACAAATACATTCAATGAGAAATATATGTGCTTTGTGGCTTGTAAATATTTTATCAATGCCATGGACAAACATATTTTTCTATTTCTAAATATTGATTTAGTGGCCTACATCAGTCTATGGAGTGTTCCTGCACATGAACTAATGTAGATGTAGACAAACGTAGTATGTATATTATTATGCCTGGACAGTATGGGGCATTGGGTTGTAAATCACTCTCAGGTAAACAGCTTCTTGCTAACATAAATGTCCTATTTGTAAAGTGATTTTTCACATTCCAAGTGACTAGAGGAATGCCATTCAATAATAGTGCACTAAAGTGGCAATGGATGAAGTAGCCCGTAGACTAGCTCAGACCACTGTCCTTCCGGTTACTAATCCAACACTCTAACCACTAGGCTACCCTGCCACCCCGAATGCTGGAATGTTATGTCGTTTTGCTCAAAGATCAAGACTAAAATCTGCACGCTTGAATCTCTTTGATTGCCGACCTATATACGGTGCATTCGGAAAGTATTCAGACCCCTTCACTTTTTATGCATTTTGTTACATTGCAGCCTTATTCTAAAGTTGATTCAATTGTTTTTCCCCCGCCTCATCAATCTACACACAATACCCCATAATGATAAAGCAAAAACTGAAATATCACATTTACATAAGTATTCAGACACTTTACTCCGTACTTTGTTGAGTAAACTTAGGCAGCGATTACAGCCTCGAGTTTGGCACACTTGTATTTGGGGAGTTTCTCCCATTCTTCTCTGCAGATCTTCTCAAGCTCTGTTAGGTTAGATCGGGAGCATCACTGCACAGCTATTTTCAGGTCTCTCCAGAGATGTTTGATCAGGTTTAAGTCCAGAAGCCACTCCTGTGTTGTCTTGACTGTGTGCTTAGGGTCGTTATCCTGTTGGAAGGTGAACCTTCACCCTAGTCTGAGGTCTTGAGTGCTCTGGAGTAGGTTTTCATCAAGGATCTCTCTGTACTTTGCTCTGTTCATCTTTCCCTCGATCTTGACCAGGTTCCCAGTCCCTGCTGCTGAAAAACATCCCCACAATAGGATGCTGACAACACCATGATTCACCGTAGGGATGGTGCCAGGTTTCCTCCAGACGTGACGCTTGGCATTCAGGCCAAGCAGGTGAACCATAGATGGACTCCAATCAAGTTGTAGAAACATCTCAAGGATGATACATGGAAACAGGATGCATCTGAGCTCAATTTCAAGTTTCATAGCAAAAGGTCTGAATACTTATGTAAATAAGGTATTTCTGTTTTTTATTTGTAATAAATGTGCAAAAATGTCTAAAAACCTGTTTTTACTTTGTCATTATGGGGTATTGATGAGGAATTGATTTGATTTTATTCATTTTAGAGTAAGGCTGTAACGTAACAAAATGTGGAAAAAGCCAAGGGGCCTGAAAACTGTCCCGAATGCCGAGAAGAGATCAACATCCGACGAGCTTCTCCTTCACGTCTCTATGGATTAAAATGACAATTTTAAGTCAGTGGCACAGACCATGCAGACGGAAAGGTTACTTACTGTAAGGTACAGCCTGCCCCTATGTGGAATATTGCAACTATTACAGCACAAGATTAATTTTTGGGGGAGAAATAAAGTGCTTTCATTTGTACTGTATTATTTTCCATATATTGCCCTATTCTTTCAATTTTGCTACGATTATAAACATACCGTAGACAATATAACTGAGAGAAAAGAAAATACCCTCTAGTGTTCAAGCAGGCCCAATAGCATTGAAGCGACACAACACGACCTATGACCCTGCATCATCATTCCCCTTGCTCTGTGGATATGCTGTCTCACCCCAGGAAGTGTAAAAGCGTCCTTATTGAACATTGTTTTTTTCAAAGCAAATTGATGTTGTGATCATGTTCATAGCACACAGTGTTCTATACTGAAAGGTTTTTACTATATGTGGGTATATGTATTGTCAGTGTCTAGGAACAGAAGGAATAACTGTTATAACTTGTCTGTAGTTCGTCTCTCTTTCGCAGGTTTGTCCACAATTAACAAAATATTCACAACTGGTTCTAAGACATGTTGGCTTACAGTCGAATCGAAAGAAACGCACACAAAATCAAATTACTGACATTAGATTTACGCTGAAATTGGGGAATAACGGCTCACAATGAAATGACAAGTTCTAGCTTTATAAATGAATGACTTATTTATTGATTAAAGAGAAAGTGAGCATGACTAGGCAAAGCAGTGCACACATATAAAGATTAAAGCTGTAAATAAGGTTGTATTGAATCGAAATTGCATTTGTGAGACATACATGTCATGTGTAATACGTATCATGTGTTGCGGTGTCCATGGGTTCATCTGACTCTGGGTAAGTAGAAAAAAGGGCTTGATTGACAAAATATTGCACTATCCCTTTAATGTGAGATTGTTAGGCCTACTGTATGCTGCTAGGCTAGACTTGGCAGTCACACTTTATTTGCATTGATTGAAAATCATTTGAAATGTTTGAAAAGCCTGCAGCAAGCAATACCATTCACCTGAATCACACTTTGTTATTATACATATTAAAAATACTGCAAAGGTCCAAGATCAAACATACAGTACACTCATTCCCACAGACATTATTTTTTACCCCGCACTAACCTCTGGAAGAGGAATGCTTCTTTCTTGGTTTTCAGATCTTTCTTGTAGCCTGCCCTGAAGTCGTTGATCCGTGTGTCACAGTTCAGCAGCTGCTTGGGCTTCTAGCTAGGGCTGGGCGGTATACCATATTTTATGATATACCGGTATTTATGCAGGGACTGGTTTGGGTTTTTACTTGACCTTCTATACCGGTATTTGAAGGTTTTGGTTTGTTAAATGTGATACGCCATGTGTAATGTACATTTTTATAGTTTACTTTGCTACTTGAGTCATCTCTCTCCATGCCACTCTGTGCAAAAGAGCAAGAGGGTAAGTAATAAAATGGGGATGAGGTAGTTGGGTGTGATATTTGCAGATTGGCTATGTACAGGTACAGTGATCGGTAGGCTGCTTTGACAGCTGATGCTTAAAGTTTTAGGGAGATATACGTCTCCAGCTTCAGAGATTTTTGCAATTCGCTCCAGTCATTGGCAGCAGAGAACTGGAAGGAAAGGCAGCCAAAGGAAGTGTTGGCTTTGGGGATGGCCAGTGCAATATACCTGCTGGAGCGCGTGCTATGATTAGGTGTTGCTATGGTGACCAGTGAGCTGAGATAAGGTGGGGCTTTTCATAGCAAAGACGTATAGATGACCCTGAGCCAGTGGGTTTTGCGATGGATATGTAGTGAGGGCCAGCCAACGAGAGCATACAGGTCGCAGTGGTGGGTAGTATATGGGGCTTTGGTGATAAAACGGATGGAACTGTGATAGACTACTTCCAGTTTGCTGAGTAGAGTATTGGGGGCTATTTTGTAAATTACATCGCCGAAGTCAAGGATCGGTAGGATGGTCAGTTTTACAAGGGTATGTTTGGCAGCATGAGTGAAGGAGGCTTTGTTCAGAAATAGGAAGCCGAATCCAGATTCAATTTTGGATTGGAGATGCTTAATGTGAGTCTGGAAGGAGAGTTTACAGTCTAACCAGACACCTAGGTATTTGTAGTTGTCCACATATTCTAGGTCAGAACCGTCCAGAGTAGTGATGCTACTCGGGCGGGAGAGTGCGGGCAGCAATCAGTTGAAGAGCATGCACTTAGTTTTACTAGCATTTAAAAGCAGTTGGAGGCCACGAAAGGAGTGTTGTATGGCATTGAAGCTTGTTTGGAGGTTTGTTAGCACAGTGTCCAAAGAAGGGCCAGATGTAAACAGAATTGTGTCGTCTGCTTAGAGGTGGATCAGAGAATCACCAGCAGCAAGAGCGACATCGTTGATATATACAGAGAAAAGAGTCGGCCCGAGAATTGAACCCTGTGGCACCCCCATAGAGACTGCCAGAGGTCCGGACAATAGGCCCTCCGATTTAACACACTGAACTCTATCTGAGAAGTAGTTGGTGAACCAGGTGAAGCAGTCATTTGAGAAGCCAAGGCTATTGAGTCTGCTGATAAGAATACGGTGATTGGCAGAGTCGAAAGTCTTGGCCAGATCAACAATGTTGATGACAACAATTCTATTTTCAAATTGCTTCTTAATATAAATCTACTAGCCTTCTATAATGACACTAAAGGTTTGTGTTTCTTACATCAGCAAACAGCTAGTTTGTCTTTTCTTAGCAAATTGCCCTAAATATTGTGAGACGCTAATTGTTAGCCGCTAATGCTAATGGCTAGCTAGCTAATAAATGTACTGAGTAAGAGCAAACGTAGCTAGCTAATACAGCCTGATACCAGTGATGGTGTAGACCTAAATCAGCATGTTGTTTGTGCAACAGTATCTTCTAAATCAAAGCAGAATATGCAAAGGAAGAATATGTTAGCGACATGATGTAGCTAAGAGAAAAACATGCAATGTAGCCAAAGCTTGTAGGGTCCCCTAGGAAACACTTATCAACACTTTTTTATTTTTTATTTCACCTTTATTTAACCAGGTAGGCCAATTGAGAACAAGTTCTCATTTACAACGGCGACCTGGCCAAGATAAAGCAAAGCAGTGCGACAAAAACAACACAGTGTTACACATAAACAAACATACAGTCAATAACACAATAGAAAAATCTATGTACAGTGTGTGCAAATGTAGAACAGTAGGTAGGTAAGGCAATAAATAGGCAATGGAGGTGAAATAATTACAATTTAGCATTAACACTGGATTGATAGATGTGCAGATGACAATGTGCAAGTAGAGATACTGGGGTGCAAAAGAGCAAGAGGATAAGTAACAATATGGGAATGAGGTAGTTGGGTGTGCTATTTACAGATTGGCTGTGTACAGGTACAGTGATCGGTAACCTGCTCTGACAGCTGATGCTTAAAGTTAGAGAGGACTTAAAGTAAGACTCAAACAATTGTTGTGGAAATACTACTCGAAGATATATCTAAAATTAACAATTCTTTATTATCAGTGCGCTGGAGAGGTTCCAACCAACTCAGTGCACCAAGTACACATGTCGATCAGGAGCTCTACCTGGGGCAGCCCTGTTAGTTCTCTTATATACAGACAAATTATATTTGCATGATTTAGCTTATTCATCATTCATGATTAATTAATCGTTAACGTTTACTTCTTTCATGTGACCGACCAATACTGGGTCATGCATGTGACAGACTAATAACTCACAAGGCTTCTTCTCTCAAAGCTGAGACCTTGAAACTGAGATATCCCTTTCTCAAAACAAGTTTCTGGGCATACTGCCAAATTGCAGGTACTGATAGTGAGGATTCGTTCAATGAGTCACTCATGAACACAGAAATTGGTTATTAGAAAAGCACATGAATAGAACAGAGAAATTGGTTATTAGAAAAGCACAAACATAAAAATGTCAATTAAACATTATTTTCACAAACACTGTTACAAAATATTTGTCATGTTTAATATAATAAAATAATGACTAAGGTGTCTGTTAATTGTATTTTCATACTTTATAAATGATTTATTATTTCAATTACAAACCAGCTGTAAAGGAGTTATTGGTTCATGAGATCATTTAGAAAACATACACATAATGAATTGGATATTTACTAATAGTTATTAAGTGTGACACTTACTAATACTGTAATTGATGATGAATAGATATAGAAAATCAAGAAGATTGAATTACTGCCTTTTTCGTCAGCATGCTAGGCTAGCTAATGTTGATTTTCCCATATCAGATAATGGGATCATTAGGAGTACAGGCACATCTTCCATCCCTGGATTGGGGTACGTTTTCTAGCCATATCCGCATTCCTCACTGCAGTGCAAACATTATGGATGAGGATCGTTCTGACTTGAAGGGGGAAGATGTATTTACTGCTCAACCTCAAGTCGAAACATATTGGCTAATAAAAACCCTATTTACCACGGTCTCAGTCTTTCTGTCTCTCTCTGAAGCTGGTTTGCTCTCTTTAAGTCAGGTTGTTGTGGCTGGTCTCTAGTTGGTCTCTCTTTAAGTCAGGTTGTTGTGGCTGGTCTCTAGTTGGTCTCTCTTTAAGTCAGGTTGTTGTGGCTGGTCTCTAGTTGGTCTCTCTTTAGTCAGGTTGTTGTGGCTGGTCTCTAGTTGGTCTCTCTCTTTAGTCAGGTTGTTGTGGCTGGTCTCTAGTTGGTCTCTCTTTAGTCAGGTTGTTGTGGCTGGTCTCTAGTTGGTCTCTCTTTAGTCAGGTTGTTGTGGCTGGTCTCTAGTTGGTCTCTCTTTAGTCAGGTTGTTGTGGCTGGTCTCTAGTTGGTCTCTCTTTAGTCAGGTTGTTGTGCCTGGTCTCTAGTTGGTCTCTCTTTAGTCAGGTTGTTGTGGCTGGTCTCTAGTTGGTCTCTCTTTAAGTCAGGTTGTTGTGGCTGGTCTCTAGTTGGTCTCTCTTTAAGTCAGGTTGTTGTGGCTGGTCTCTAGTTGGTCTCTCTTTAAGTCAGGTTGTTGTGGCTGGTCTCTAGTTGGTCTCTCTTTAAGTCAGGTTGTTGTGGCTGGTCTCTAGTTGGTCTCTCTTTAGTCAGGTTGTTGTGGCTGGTCTCTAGTTGGTCTCTCTTTAAGTCAGGTTGTTGTGGCTGGTCTCTAGTTGGTCTCTTTAGTCAGGTTGTTGTACTCATCACAGTAGACACATAGGCCTATGATCCCAGCCAGTAGGACACACTGCAGCAGCTCCAAAGGGTCTCTTCCGTCAAATGAAAATATACTGAGGCACACACTGCTATTATAACATCAATCTGACAGATGTGTTCTTCTCTTGCAACCTCATCTTTATTTTTGTCTCAGCTTTGGTTACATGTTCAGTTGCTATTTCAAGCTCTGAGAATTCAAATATATATATTTTCTTCTGGTAAGAGATTTGATGTCTGTGTTTTGTATTGTTACATGAATGATGAGCACCAGCTCCAAGGATCTCTCTGACATACACTACATGACCAGAAGTATGTGGACACCTGCTTGTCGAACATCTCATTCCAAAATCATGGGCATCAATATGGAGTTGGTCCCCCCTTTGCTGCTATAACAGCCTCCACTCTTCTGGGAAGGCTTTCCACTAGATGTTGGAACATTGCTGCGGGGACTTGCTTTCATTATCATGCTGAAACAGGAAAGGGCTTTCCTCAAACTGTTGCCACAAAGTTGGAAGCACAGAATCGTCTAGAATGTCATTGTATGCTGTAGCGTTAAGATTTCCCTTCACTGGAACTAAGAGGCCTAGCCCGAACCATGAAAAACAGACCCAGACCATTATTCCTCCTCCACCAAAATTTCCAGTTGGCACTACGCATTCGGGCAGGCAGCATTCTCCAGGCATCAGCCAAACACTGATTTGTCCAATGGCAGCGAGCTTTACACCACTCCAGCCAACACTTGGCTTTGCCCATGGTGATCTTAGGCTTGTGTGCACCTGCTCGGCCATGTAAATCGATGTCGTTATTAATGTGCTGACATTTCTTCTGAGAATAGACGATTTTTACGCCCTACACGCTTCAGCACTCGGCGGTACCGTTCTGTGAGCTTGTGTGGCCTACCACTTTGCAGCTGAGCCGTTGTTGCTCCTAGACGTTTCCACTTCACAATAACAGCCCTTACAGTTGACCGGGGCAGCTCAGGCAGAAATTTGAACTGACTTGTTGGAAAGGTGGCATCCTATGACGGTGCCATGTTGAAATTCACTGAGCTCTTCAATAAGGCCATTCTACTGCCAATGTTTGTCTATGGAGATTGCACGGCGGTGTGTTCGATTCTATACACCTGTCATCAATGGGTGTGGCTGAAATAGCCGAATCCACTCATTTGAAGGGGTGTCCATTCTTTTGTATATATAGTATATCGCCCACATACTTTTGATGATGCAGTGTATGTTCCCTGCACTGCTCTTGTCTGTGTGTGATTTATTGCGAACTATTTTACATTTTCAACTACAATGAACAGGAAATCAACACACTCTGATCACCTTATGACTCCTGTCAAACTTAGTTTCCCACGGTGCATTGTAATTTTAAACATGCGATTGAAGAATTGAAGTCAATATGTATTAAGAGGAGCCACTGAAGTGACACATACAGCCATGACAGTTCGACTTGCACGTGACCAGCCAACAATGGCCCTAAAGGGGTCCTTTATGCGGCCTGTATATGACAATGACATCTGTGTGAAGAGTATCCTGAGCAGTGCAATGATGGTATGTTTTCTTGTCATGCTTCAAACTAAAGGGAAGCCAGTGGAAAACATTGGCATTCTCAGAAAAGGCCAGAACATCAACATTTAAATATCTAATTTCATTATTGTTTTCTGTTGGAATATTCATCTTTGTTACACCATTAGAAGCCTACACACGGAGAACTGTCAACACAACTACAGTTTTAAGCTTCAAAACTGTAGGAGGATGATAAGAATAAGAAAGGAGTTGATAGAAAGATTTCATTCGTGTCTATGATTACTTAGTACAAAAACATGAATGCTGTGCTAGTGACACTAGGCTGGACTGGCGGCCTAAGCTGCTGCCCGTAGAACACAGTTTGCTGCAGCATGGGTTCGAATCAGACCCATTTGCTATTTCAGCACTCTCTCCCCGGTCTTTCCTCTCCTCCAACAAACAACTATTTATGTAATGATTGGGACTGCCCCACATGATGATACAATTTACAATCATGTTTGACAGACACGCACCCAAAACAGACTTTGATAAAAGGGATTACCAAATCAGACGTGAAACTGCTCGGGTTTACACAGCCAACTTCTCAGGGGCATAAAAGGGTTAGGGTTGGGGTTGTGTTTTCTGAGAGCGATACTCTTAAGAGCGAGGAGGGCTTCATTGCAGGCCTTGGAAATGAATGATGGCGGTAGGAGAAAACCATATCGACCACGGTCCTCCAGCTCAAAGGTGAAGGAGTAGTGGATGCCCAGGTTGTAGGCCCAGTCGTCAGAACCTCCAGGGGCTAAGTCTGGAGAAGGACGAAGGAAGAACAAGGAATTTAACTTGTTTTGTAGTGACTGTTTATAAAGCAATAACTTATAACAGCTTTACAAAGCAATTGTCAGCATTTTATTATAAAACAGCCTGGTCTCATAGACTAGATGTAACATAGTGAATGTAAAGACACCTGAAGCCCCACCTCTTTCAGGAATACCTAGGATAGGATAAAGTAATCCTTTTCACCCCCCCCCCTTAAAATATTTAGATGCACTATTGTAAAGTGGCTGTTCCACTGGATGTCTTAAGGTGAACGCACCAATTTGTAAGTCGCTCTGGATAAGAGCGTCTGCTAAATGACTTAAATGTAAAAATGTAAATGTAAATTCGGGACACTCAAATTAGTATGATATGTTGTGTTTGGTAAGAGTGATGGTTGCTTAATGCAAAAACTAAAGTAGGATGGTTGGTCAGGGTGGATTGATGGGCATGTAACACGAACATCTAGCAACCCAAAGGATGCGAGTTTCAATCTCATCATGGGGAAGTTTATCATTTTTAGCTAATGAGAAACTTTTCAACTACTTACTACTTGTTCTCTACTTTGCAACTACTTAGCATTTTAGCTAACCCTTCCTCCTAACCCTTCCAGTTAACCGTTCCCTAACCCTAACCTTAACTCTTCAACCAAATTCTAAAAATATTGTACATTTTGCAAATTCGTAAAATACAGTACCAGTCAAAAGTTTGGACACACCTACTCATTCAAGGGTTTATGTTTATTTGTACTAGTTTCTAAATTGTAGAATAATAGTGAAGACATCAAAACTATGAAATTACACATATGGAATCATGTAGTAACAAAAAGTGTTTAACAAAGTGTTTTCTATTTGAGATTCTTCAAAATAGCCACCCTTTGCCTTGATGACTGGTTTGCACACTCTTGGCATTCTCTTTCAATTAACTGCTGTGCCTTGTTAAAAGTTCATTTGTGGAATTTCTTTCCGCCTTAATGCATTTGAGCCAATCAGATGTGTTGTGACAAGGTAGGGGTGGTATACAGACGATAGAGCTCTTTGGTAAAATACCAAATCCATATTATGGCAAGAGCAGCTCAAATAAGAAAAGATAAATGACAGTCCATCATTACTTGAAGACATGAAGGTCAGTTTCTTCAAGTGCAGTCGCAAAAACCATGAAGCGCTATGATGAAACTGGCTCTCATGAGGACCACCACAGGAAAGGAAGACCCAGAGTTACCTCTGCTGCAGAGGAAAAATTCATTAGAGTGAACTGCACCTCAGATTGCAGAACAAATAAATGCTTCATAGAGTTCAAATAACAAACACATCTCAACATCAACTGTTCAGAGGAGACTGCATGAAGGCCTTTATGGTCAAATTGCTGCAAAGAAACAACTACTAAAGGACACCAATAAGAAGAAAATAACTATTTGGGCCATGAAACACAAGCAATGGACATTAGACTGGTGGAAATCAATCCTTTGGTCTGATGAGTACTAATTTGAGAGACTTTGTGAGACGCACAGTAGGTGAACAGATGATCTCCGCATGTGTGGTCCCCACGGTGAAGCATGGAGAAGGAGGTGTGATGGTGCTTTGCTGGTGACACTGTCTGTAATTTATTTAGAATTAGAGGCACACTTAACCAGCATGGCAACCACAGCATTCTGCAGCGATACGCCATCCCATCTGGATTGCGCTTAGTGGGACTAGCATTTGTTATTCAACAGGACAATGACCCAAAACACACCTCCATGCTGCATCAGATGACCCGGCCTCCACAATCACTTGAACTCAACCTAATTGAGATGGTTTGGGATGAGTTGGACTGCAGAGTGAAGGAAAAGCAGCCAACAAGTGCTCAGCATATGTGAGAACTCCTTCAAGACTGTTGGAAAAGCATTCCAAGTGAAGCTGCTTGAGATAATGCGAGAGTGTGCAAAGCTGCCATCAAGGAAAAGGGTGGCTACTTTGAAGATTCTAAAATATATTTGTAACACTTTTTTGGTTACTACATGATTCCATATATGTTTTTTCATAGTTTTGATGCCTTCACTATTATTATACAATGCATAAAATAGTGAGAATAAAGAAAAACCTTGAATGAGTAGGTGTGTCCAAACTGTTGACTGGTATTGTATAAACTGAACAGAAAAATAAACTCAACATGTTAACTATTCTTTCCATGTTTCATGAGCTGAAAGAAAAGACACCAGAATTTTTCGATACACAGTAAAATCTTATTTCTTTAAAATTGTGTGCACAAATCTTTATATCTGTCACGGATCCCTCCGGAACTGTCATTATGCACACCTGGTCCCTACCCCCTGATTAGTAATTGTATAAGTGTGCCCTTGGCTTACCATTGTCTGGTAGATTATTGTTCCTATGTCCGTTGGTTCATGTGAGTACCTGTGCTATGTTGTTTTGGCTTTTGTGCCAGGTACAGTTGAAGTCGGAAGTTTACATACACCTTAGCCAAATACATTCAAACTCAGTTTTTCACAATTCCTGACATTTAATCCTAGTAACAAATTCCCTGTTTTAG
Source organism: Oncorhynchus nerka (assembly GCF_034236695.1). Classification (NCBI taxonomy): domain Eukaryota; kingdom Metazoa; phylum Chordata; class Actinopteri; order Salmoniformes; family Salmonidae; genus Oncorhynchus; species Oncorhynchus nerka. The sequence goes on from NC_088397.1 coordinate 31,557,689, forward strand.
GTCAGTTAGGATCACCAAATGTCAGAATAATTGTAGAGAGAATGATTTATTTCAGCTTTTATTTCTTTCATTACATTCCCAGTGGGTCAGAAGTTAACATACACTCAATTAGTATTTGGTAGCATTGCCTTTAAATTGTTTAACTTGGGTCAAACTTTCCAGGTAGCCTTCCACAAGCTTCCATCAATATGTTGGGTGAATTTTGGCCCATTCCTCCTGACAGAGCTGGTGTAACTGAGTCAGGTTTGTAGGCCTCCTTGCTCGCACACACTTTTTCCAGTTCTGCCCCAAAAAATTCTATAGGATTGAGGTCAGGGCTTTGTGATGGCCACTCCAATACCATGACTTTGTTGTCCTTAAGCCATTTTGCCACAACTTTGGAAGTATGCTTGGGGTCATTGTCCATTTGAAAGATCAATTTGCGACCAAGCTTTAACTTCCTGACTGATGTCTTGAGATGTTGCTTCAATATATCCACGTAATTTCCTCCTCATGATGCCATCTATTTTGTGAAGTGCACCAGTCCCTCCTGCAGCAAAGCACCCCCACAACATGATGCTGCTACCCCAGTGAATTATAAGTGAAATAATCTGTCTGTAAACAACTGTTGGAAAATGAGTTGTGTCATGCACCGACTTGCCAAAACTATAGTTTGTTTACAAGAAATGTGTGTAGTGGTTGAAAAACGAGTTTTAATTACTCCAACCTAAGTGTATGTAAACTTCCGACATCAACTGATGCACAGTGCTCGTGGAGATGACCATTTTTGTGTAGCTCAGATTGACATATTTGAAGGCACTGGCAGCATTCTAGACTGACTACATTGCAGAATCATGCCAGATCTCACTGGATCGTGGGATATGAGCTGACCACTTCATATAGCAATCTGACACCCGACTGCGCAGTCGATGAGGTAGCACACGACTATCAATACCACGTGGTCAACACCAGGTCTGCAATGTTGTCGTCCTGGAACGCAACCACTGACTCAATTTCAATACATCTTATTAATTGCCTTATTCTTTACCATTGTCCATGTGTACTTGTATCCATCCGGGTTCATGACAGGCAGCACATAGATGTCCATACTGTTCAGCATCTCGGTGATGTCATTGTTTAGATGATAGAAATTCAAGGACTGAGGAAAGAGCACAGGGAAGATTCAACGTTTTTATATAGCTGTCTATGTTCCAAATCAAAATAGTGGCTTTGTGATCATTACCAAAGCTAAGATGAGTTTT